>NC_134320.1:3472528-3772528 GCF_964195595.1 Calonectris borealis
ATTTCTCAATAATTATTAGTGCCGTATTTATGACCACAAAGAGCTTTTATGGAACCAGCTACTAAAACTGTTTTACCCACAACAAGGTACAGCACTCCGGGTTTGTACCTGCCCCAGCATGGCAAGACTCTCTGGCCACGTTTAAGTGATTGCAGATCTAGTCCTGTCTTTTTTGCCACAGCTTACCCAAAGTCAGTGACTAGATGAGGTTGCTTGGTCCCTGGGGATCAACTGCCTGTAAAATTCCTTAGTAAGCATATGTAAAGATAGCCTGTCAGTTCCGCATATGCTTTTTCGTTTTGTTTTCTCCTTCTCTGTGCATTTGGTGCTTTCTTTAGTCAGTTATTTGTTGTTTGGCCTCGGCACCCTGCTCAAAGTTTTGTAGTACATACAAATAAAAACAGTCTGTGCCCTGAAGTTTTTACATACTGAAGACACATGGAAAACAGAGAAATCCAGATGTTGAGGACTTTGGTATTTGGGATTCTTTAGTTGCTGTAGAGATAGTTTTGAATGATTTTGCTTTCACCTTGTATACAGTTCTTTTTCTGCATTGGAAAGAAATACCAGTGGAGCAAAATTCTTGTTTCAGACATGCTGCACTGAATAACTGCCCCTAAGAATATGTCATGATCTCAGCTGTAAAGTAGGTTGTATTGTTCTTCCTCTGTCTGTATCGAACACAGTTTGGAGCCTCCCTGTGCCAAAGGACACTTGCCAGCCTGACAGCTGGGTACAGTTGATAGTTGCCTTCAGTCTGGCTAATAGGATCTTGTTTTCCAGATTAGGAAATTAGTTGTATCAAGGGCCCTACTTCCAAATGGGGCAAGAGGCTTAAGCTTCAGGAAAGGATGGGCTACTCCTGCGTTTCATGTAGTGAGCAGGAGAAAAAGGGATGCACTCTGAAAGCAGCTGAAATCTGACGTGATCGTTCTTAACTTTTTACTAGAATCATGCACGTTATCAGTATAGAAAGCATTTCATCTGTGTAGGCTGGCGCTCTGATCTCCTGATGTGGGTTACTGGATACAGAGACACCTCAGACAAGTAATGCTGCAAAAAATACAGCCGTGTCTTGCTGGTTTTGTGAATGACTACTGTTAATCGTTTGGCTTCTTGTTCTTACAAGGTGGGACTGCGTGAAGGGCAAGCATTGAAGCACAAGGCTCTCCCTGTCTTAAGTCCTTAATTTAAGTCCTCTGAGTTGTTTCAAACAATTCCCGTTGAGGTCAGTGGCAAAACTTTTCTTTTTGTCAGTTCAGGATTAGACCTAAACCCCACACTCGTTTTGACAGAAGAACGAGTATTATTTCTCTTCCTAAATGTCAAGTTTTAAAAGGGGATGAGTTGGGGGGAGGGTTGTGTATTGCTCGCCGTGAACTGAATTTTTTTCTGCAGGAAGTCGCTTTTCTTCAAGGCCAGAGATAAATAGTGAAATGCTGGAAATTTCCTAGGCCCTGCCTTTCAGCTGTCTAATCGTGTTCTTTGCAGAGACGCTTAAGACTCTCTGCTATGTGCAGCGTTGCTTTAAATTGTCAGTTTGTTCAGTGACCTTTTTTACACTGTCTTGTAATATGATAAAAGGGGGTCACTGTTGAAACTAGTAGCACATCATTTTAGGCTTGATCCGAGAAGATAATTCGTTTTTTCACAGTGTTGTCTGCCCCTGGAGCACCGTGCCACAGGACACCACGCTGGAGAGAAGCTCAGCTGGATAGAAAGCAGTCTGGATAGTTCCATCAGAAACAATTTTTATATTTATCCTTGATAGGAAGCCTGTAATCATACCTCATGATGTTTCAGGGCAGTCGCTTTTCCCATAGGATCCAATATATGACACTAAAAATAGATTAGCTCTCTTTTTTTGTTATGGGAGAAGTAATTTCACTTTTGTCTTAATGAATTACATGGCTAGTAATCTGATCAGAGTAGATCTTCAATTAAAAAAGCTACAGAGAAGCTGGCGAGCAGAAATGATTGTTCAGCTCCCCCCTTTTATTTAATTCGATGTCACTTTGCTGTCAGGTCCTTTCCCCAGTTAATTTTCTTCAGCTGCATTTATTCTGCAAGTAGCAAGTCCTTTGGCTGTAAAATTAAAATAGAGGAGGAGAAAGGCAGCAATGTCTGAATCATTTTATAAAGTCATCTTGATCTTATCTCCAGCCCTTTCCGCCCAAACCCACCAAACTCTTTACTGAGCTGTGTGCCTATAAATAGAACAGCCGCTCTCGTGCAGAGATGGGCAGCTCTGAACCAGAGGCTTGTTTTCTCTGAGCAGTGCCTGCATGCGAGAGCTCGCTTCTCACTGGCCTTTCATGTCTGAGTTATGTAGCTGTGAGGTTTTCTATAGATAGAGGCTGGCAAATGACATAAACTGCTGCTTAGGGAGGGGCAAGGTGACCTCTGGGATTGTTGCCTTTTGGTTAAAAAAAAAAAAAAAAAGAGGGTTCTGTTTAAAAGAGGAATGGAGGAATGCACGACTTGTGCAGAGGTGAGTGAGCCCTGCCGAGGTGAGGGGAGCCGCCCGATGTGCGGCACTCGGGAGCCGAGCGTGGCAGGCGGGAGCTGTGGGAGCTGAGGGAAAGCAGAGGCGTTGTTTTGCTGCGAGTTACTGTTCTGGTGGGCTGGGCAAGGGTTAGAGCAGCCAGAGTGCTGCTGACCGAGCTTGGGGAGTGCGGGGCTCTGGCTGACCCCAGTTTAAGCATATCTGTGAATAAGCGTAGCAACAGAGCTCTGAAATCTTCTGCAAGTTGCTATTTTTTGATCAGACTCCTGGCTGACTTGATATGTTTGGGCTTTGCATCCTGGGAGTCTTCCCCAGGATTTTTAATTCCTCTCTGACTTGCAGAGTTCAGTAGCTACTTTCTCTCTCTCATTTTTTAATTATAAGTGGTTTTGTCCAAGGAATGCAAAAGATCACTCCATGTTTCTGTCTTAATCTGGAAAACCTCTTGCCACTTTCCCATTTTCTTCCCTATAGAAAGCGAACTGCAGAAATGTGTGATTTCTTTAGCATGGTCTTTTAGATGCTGTTGCTTTACATTTCTCTTTGATACTTAGGTGCTGGAGGTTAAAGTAACTCATCAGATAGACATATATGTATATATTCTAGTAGGACTCCGCAG
This sequence comes from Calonectris borealis, assembly GCF_964195595.1. Classification (NCBI taxonomy): domain Eukaryota; kingdom Metazoa; phylum Chordata; class Aves; order Procellariiformes; family Procellariidae; genus Calonectris; species Calonectris borealis. The sequence goes on from NC_134320.1 coordinate 3,475,654, forward strand.
AGTTTGGCAGTGCTGTTTGTTCCACTTGGCAGATGGGAGATAGAGACACGCAGAGTGAAAATTGCTTTATTGGGATCTCGTAAAAAGTCCATGGCAGGGTAGGAGCCTGAATGCACCTTTCCCGGTTCCAGATGAGTGCCTTCAGCTCTGGCCTCTCCTTCAGGGTTGTTTCAGCAAGGGATGCTGTTGGGTCAGTCTTTGAACTCCATTTTCTCTTACGCTGAAGCTTCAGATTCATGGCTGAGTTTCAGATTCTTTGCGTAGCATCAGCTCTAAGTTAGTTTAACATCTTGTTTCTGGGTATCGCTACAGCGTGTTTAACTTCTGGACCCTAAAGCCGCGCCCAGATGCCTTAAGGCTTCTTAGAGTGTATTCCTACTGCTGTGTCCCTGCTGTGACTTGTGGGGAACGGGTGCCAAGATGTCTTTCAGTGACCGCTTCAGAGTTGTGGGGAGCTGATGTGGGAGATGGCCATTTTTTGAGAAGAGCTTAGTCTTCGATCGTGCATTTTCATTATCTCTTTTCATTCTGCTGGAAATACCGTGGAGTTTGGTGATTCCTGGTTGAACCGGGCACACTAAGTTGATATTTGCCCAAGCACCGACAGGTATTTCTGCCAGTGCGCAGGTGGCTTTGTGAAACAAAACACTGGGAAACGGTGAGATTTGGGGATCGCTAGCCTCGGAGTCGGCCAGGTCGCAGACTCCAAGGTAGATGATGTTTCTTTTGGAGGAGATGAGGGAGCTCTCACCCTTTTCTCTTTCCCAGCACAGTGGAGGAAGGCATATAGAGGCTCCTGTGGCTGGCAGCTCTCTTTCAGATCTGGGGGTATGTGGGAGCCCACTCTTTCCCAGCTGATTTGTGAGTAGAGGCATCACCATGGTGGTCCAGGCCCTATGCTCTCTCAGGCCAGTTTGAGGATGGCTCAATCTAGCAAGAGAGAAGCATGTATTGTCAGACGGATGTTTCTTCTTATAGTCAGCATTTTTTTCCAAGTGCTTTTTGAGGAAACTTTGAGCTTGGCAAGGGCCAGCGTGTGTGGAAAGTATTAAAATTTGCAGCTGTTTCAAAAAGGAAAGACCCGCATTAGAAATATATATAGCATTTTAAAAGCAAGTTTAGTGCCCTGGAAAGGATTTCTAAAACGAACTAAACCCTGTGGATCAGTAAGAGTATTTATTTTGTGCTCTGTAGTAGCCTGGCAGTGTACATTTAACACTGTGTTTGTGAATTAATTGATACTCATCGGTGACCTGACTCTGTTACAAGCCCGAGTTACACTGAGACCTCTGGTATGTTAAAGCTGTGTCGTTTTCCTGGCATCAAGATACAGAATAACCTGTCTTACAAGATTGTCAGACCATTTGTTTCCTGTGTTTTAACTGTGTGTTTATCGCATTGGGCTCTGTCAGCAAGAAGTAGGTTTCTGGGGGCTGTTTCTTGGGGAGAGAAGTTGGTTTCTCGTGGTACTGAGGCATGACGTAGCACCGTTTGCAGTTCCTAGGCAATACCTTCAATCAGTAATCTGGGGCTAAATCCTCAGCTCTAACTTTTCTGCCTTTTGTCTTTCTAAGCTGCAGTTTTTGAGATTATTTTCATGTAGCTGTTGGTATTCAAAATCTGTCCTCAGTGAAGGAATCAAATGTATTCGACAAAGTAGAATGAAGTGCATGTGGATTAAATACATACCCCTATGTATGCATAGTATGTGAGTGAGCATATGGGACTGTGTATGCTGGTATGTCAATCTAGTTATAAAGCAGTTAAAGAAAAAAAAAAAGGGCAGTGTGCGTAGACAGTTTTGGCACTCCAGCCCTGGGAAATGGCAGCCAGCCAGAGAGTACTGAGGCAGGGCCAAGACCATCTGAAGAATACCAAATGCTGAAGTTGGATATAGCTCCTTCTTCACTCTAGTTTCACTCTTCATCCTGTGGGCCTGCAGCTTGCCAGCTCTGTGCCAGGTAGATGCTGCTAATTTCACTAGGCAGAACTGGAGATAGGGACAGATATACTGTGGTGTGTATGTACTTGTAATCAAATGTCAATTAAATGAAAGGCACAATTAACCCGCGACTGAAATCTGACCTCAGTGAGTTTAACTGTTATGCTCCCTGAATCATTGTTAGACTTCGAAATGCTCATTCAGTCATAAGTTATCTTTTTTGGTATCGTGATAGCACTGGAGACAAGGATAAAACCGCACCCCAGTGTGGATTATGCATTGTGACGGTTTAATCTTGTTAAGTTTGCTCGCTTATGTTGAATGAATTTATTAAGCACTTCCAGCAGAGGGCACTAAGATTATTGATCTCAAACTCTTTGGTACGCGTATATAGTGGCAGAGCATAAAAGATGCCCGTAAGTAAAATGTATGCTTCACCCCTCTCCCCTCCTTGTTTTGTAGACTATCATAAAAGAGGGGATGCTGATGAAACAGACCAGCTCCTTCCAGCGCTGGAAGAGACGGTACTTTAAGCTGCGAGGACGAACGCTCTACTATGCAAAAACTGCTAAGGTAAGGTCTTGACAATACATGTGAGCCCAAGGGAAGAAAGTCAGTGGTGGAGCTTTTGGAGGCAGATGGGTGTCTGTGAGAAGGCAGCCCTCAGTAGAGAAAAGAGCACGTGCTCTGAAAGCACCTGTCTTCAGGTTTTGTAGCTACTAGAAGATCCCTGTGTTTTGCCTCACACTTGGAAATCCTTGGTTTTTAAGTAAAGCATCATGTGGATGTGTGATACGGATTTTTCCACAGTTTTTTCCCCCTTGGTGCATTTTAATAGGGAATGGGCTCTGAATCAGTAGAAGCTGAAAAAGAAGGGAGAAAATATGAATGACAAGAGGAAATGGAGGAGACAAGCAAGGCTAGAATTTAACACATCAGAGCTGCCATGCATCTGGTTTAGTACATTGATAGTCAACTAGGTATAAATCTGTCTCCTTTCACAAGAACAAAGCCTACAATTTTTTTTTTAAATAATCCCTTAATAAAAATAAAGTCATTGCATTCACTGACTGAAGACAGGCAAGTGCGAGCACCACTGTATGGAACTAGACTTCCAAGTCCCTCACGTTGTTGGTGCTGGGCCTTTCCTTCAGGTCACAAAAGGCTGTGATGGAGTGTGCTAGACAGACATACAGGCATGTCCCTTTGGGTCTGTTGCTTATACATTGGATTTAATAATTTATTGGGGTTTTGGATTTTTTCTTTCAGTCCATTATTTTTGATGAAGTGGATCTGACAGATGCCAGTGTGGCAGAATCCAGCACTAAGAATGTCAACAACAGCTTCACGGTAGGATTTTTTGCATTATCTTCTATTCTTCTTGGATCTTTCCCCCACATCCTTTCTCTTTTGCAAAGTTTAAAACATCTGAACAATCTTCACAGCCTCTTTCACTAAAAAAAAAAATTAAAAAATCATAAACTTATTTTTCCTTACAGCAATCATAACTCATCTCCACGTACATGGGAAATACCTTGGGTCACTATGTATGGTGCTAAAACTTTGCATTCAGGGATTTTCTTACCTATAAGCTAGGAGGGTTTGATAGAATCCATTTACACAGTGGGACAGAAAAATTTGTTCTGCTGAGGGAGTTAGGGGTGATGCTGATGTTTATGCTGGAGATCTTGCTAAAGGAATTTAGTTTTCCCTTTAGGCTTTAAAATATGTAAACTTCTTTCTCTGACTTTATTTGTATGTGGCTGTATGTGTGTTTATATATACACACATATATAGTGGCAAAGCAAAAGGAGGAACAAAAAAAAGTCGCACAGAAGTAACTGTGGAATTGGTTTAGGATACTTGTTAGATGTACTAAGTATTTGCAGTTTGGAAACGTGGTAGTGTCACTGCTTCGTTTTCTCCAGGCTTAATAACTAGCAGAAAAAATGATTGTATTTCTGAGGTGCAGGTGTTCTCCCAGCTCCATTTTGGGGGAAACACCTGGTGTGCAGAAAAAAGCCATGGATAGCAGCCATGCAGGGCGAGAGTCAAGCAGCAGTGTGAGCTTTGGAGTTTGCTGACAGCAGTAACCTCCGTGCAGCCGCCGAAGGGCTCAAAAGGGAGGAGAGAGAAGGGTGCGGAGAAGGAGGCGGTGTTGGTCTCAGGCAGGGTGAAGAGGGGAGCAATCCAGGTGGAGGGAGGAAGCTGATCCCGCGGGATGGTGACCTGCAGGTGGTCACCAAGACTGAGCGGTATGCCTTGTGCAGGAGTAATGACGCGCTGCTTTCAACATCTAGCAAAGGATGTTTCTGTTACGTAGCTGTAGCTTTTTGCTTTCCCTGAGCAAAGCAGCTATGGGATCCACCTATGTCCAGATGAAACCCCAGCACTGTCTCAAAGTTTGAAAATACTTTCTGCATTGATAATTGGACAAGTAGGAGGTCCATCTGGGTCTGATAGTAAGGTGGGTCTGGGTGATATCAGGTGTCAGCGTGTGTGCATAGAGAGAAGGATTCTGCAATGATTTCTGTAGGGGATACATTTTCAAGAATGTGAAGTTACTTACCTTAATAAAGCATTTTCTCTTGGGTCTTGCTTCAGTTTTCCCATATGTACGTAAAGGCTGATTTTTCAGGTAAGCAAATGTACTGTTACTGTTTTACTTATTATTATAGTTGGGAGAGATCTAATCTCCGTCAGAGACACTGGATGTCGGGACAGGAGGGAATAGTGTGTTTGCTCTCTCAGATTGCCCCATCTGAGTCCAACAGTGAAGAGTTACTTCCATGACTATGGTATCAGGCTCTGCCAATCCCTGCCTTCCCTAAGGGCTAAAAAGTATAGGATTACTTTGACACTCAAGTAGCAGATACAGTTTGTACTTGTCTCCAGCTGATCATTGTATCATGGGGCTCAGGTAAACTTCAGGAACAGCATCTCTCCTCTTGATTTCTGTCTACTCTGTCTATCATGGCTTACAGAGGTGTTTGACTGTGGTTTACCATGAGCTGTAAAAATACTTAGAAAATCAGAAGGTTGCCTAGTCTTGCTGCTGTTTGGTCTGCCACATCACTGCCGTCAGTGCTTTGGATTCCTTGCAGTCTTGCCATTTTCTCTTGGTTTTCTTTGAGAGCACTCTCAAAGAAAACCCTGTATCCCCCCTCTATCTCCCCAGCTCGGTTCCTTTCTGAAATTTAGAGTTCTTTGATGCATTTTTTTCCTGTTTCGAATCAGTGGGACTCACTCTTGAGTTTTTATCCTAAACCAGAAAGATCCAACATTTGGTGTTGTATAGCAGAGACAGTTATTCTGGAGTTTTAATGTTCTATTCTGGAGTTTTAATGTTCTGATTTTCTTTTTGTTTCTGTTTTTTCTTCAATGGAGACTGGTAGTTTTGGATTTGTGAAGGGGTGGTTTCTTTCTGAGGAAACTCATCCTCTGTCCAGGCATCTGTACTGCTTAATGTATAGATTCTGCAGGTCAGATTGGGTGAATGACACTCCTAAGGTACTAACAAAGGAGACGGGAAACAAAAACACTAGATAAACCACTTAGAGGAGCAATGTGGATCCAAAGCAAAGAGGTGATAAGGGGTGACCACTCAGAGGAGAAACTGGCGAAAGGGCAGTGAGGAGCGCAGGGAGGCAGCACCGTGAGAGAAGAAAACCAGAGCACGGAGCCAACAAAGGTTACGTTGCATAAATAGAGGAATAAGGTTAAAAAATACAGCTGCCAGTAAACCTTTTACATGGGATGTAAGTCTGACAGCTAATTTGTTTGCTGTCAGCAGGCAGGAGAGAGAGAAAAATGAGTATTAAGACGCAGACCTCTTCCTCTAAAAAGAAGAGTGTGTAATATGGGTTCCACTGTTGTTTACTTCGTTGATCTTGCATAAATTTGAGTGTATCCTGTTTGCAGTGAGGACAGTTTTCAGGACTGCTACCCAGAGTTAATGGATATGTGACTATAGAATGGGCTGGGAGCATGTGACTAGGGGTATCTTTGAGCTTAAGATGTTATACAGGTCTGTCCCCCGAGAGGTGTAAGGAAAAGCTTTATGTTTAGCTATTGTTCCTTTAGGTCAGGCAGTGTGGCTGCAGAGTTATTTAGCAGGAAGCCTCTGGGAACAAATCATATAGCAGCCCCACGCCAGGTGTCTCTTCTCTCAGGAGGACTGTAGATGTAATATTTGCTGGTTCTGTCACATCTCTGCCATCTCTGTCCTTCTAAGTCATCTGTCTGCAAGGTAAATTCTTTTGGGATATCTGGGCTATAAGTCACTGGTTCTTTCCATGTATGATCCCTTAGTACCTGGTTTATAGATCTCTCACCAGTGGATTTTCCTGGGGCTGCTGTCTTTCACAGGACCTTAGAGAGGATCTGCTGTGCTACAAACTCAGTGATAACCATGTTGTCCTCATACTTCAGACCCATTTATTTCAAAGAGGGAGGTCAAATTTTAGCCTGGATTCTTGCCATCGGTGTGTGCCTACATTTGTACTTCTTCTGAAATAGAGATCAGCAGCATTGGATGGGTGAGGCCAAAGCCTGACCCTAACTTCTGAGCAGCCATACCCTCAAAGCCTCTTCTGATTTCTAAAAAGCATATAATTTGGAATCACACTGGGCACATTGGGCCTTCCCAGTGAGACCTCAGCTGTTTCCATGAACAGTTTTTTCTTGGACAGCGCAATTCTGCAGTAACTTGATTGGTTGATGTGCCTGTCTAATGCATTAGCCTGCAGTTGCTTTAGGAGCATTAAAACAAAATACGCCATGAGGATGAGTTCCATACTTCAAACCTGGAATAGTTTTTTCTCTAGATGATGCAGGAAGCCTGGTTTTTGGAGATACTTCTCTCAAAATGACTGCTTTACCTGTGTCATGGACCTGAACCATCCAGCATGCCCATTCTCTCTACGAAGCCCGTAAGGTTTGGGGGGCACCAGTCTCTCTATTGTCTGTTGCTCAGGCCAACACTTTGCCACCACAGCTGTCCCCTCAAGAGTCTTTGGAAGGACTTTGGGTCATCTCCTTAGGCCCATTTTTGTGAATATTTGTATGGTGAAGAAATTCTTACTCCTCAGGTGTGTTGGCTGAAGATCTGCTCTTTTCTAGAAGGTGCCAACTGAATTAAGCCTGCTGCCTTCAGTGCGGTTGGCACAGCTGATGGAGTTCTTCAGCTTATCAGTTCATTGACCCTTTCCTGCCTTGTGCAGCATTTGTATAAAGCTAAAGGGGGAAAAAAAATCTGAAGTATGTGTTCTTTAATACTAATAAACAACACCTGTCATCAACAGGAGAGGGCCTAGGAAGGACATCAGATCTTTTCAGGTATATATTTTGGTTTTTAGTATGATTCTCACATGGTGTTCTTGTAAATGTTTTCCAGTTTTTGCTAGCAAGTGGTGGTGTGGACTTTCACCCTCATTCACATGACATGGATTACAACACTCACTTCCCATCCCATCTTATTCAGAGCTTTGAGATCCCAGAGGAGAAAGCTCCTCTCTGTGGAGAGAGATGTGGGTAGTTTGATTTCTTCTTTCTGATGCTTTAGTGGAAGTGAAGCTCAGTCAGATTACGTTGTTGAGTGCCAGGAGCCATGCTGTTGACCCCTCCTCCGTAGCTAAAGGCTCTTCAGTGGAAGAGGTGGAGCTTGAACTCCTGAGCTCCTGTAAACCCTTTTCTGTTGGGAAGTACCTCTCAGCTCAGCCGCAGACAGGAAACAGCATATTATTACAGTCCGTGCCTGCCTCTCCACTTCACTGCCGTCAGAAGGAAACTCATCCCAGCTCCTCCTTAAGCAGACAGCTAATCAGCTTGTGGCAAGTGGAACATAGCTCAGAAAGACTGACCACAGCGGGGACTAATCCTATTAATCGCATGTCAAGTCACCTGTTTAGGTTTTTTTCTGAGGGAGTAAGGCTGCTCTGGACACTAGCTTAGAGGAAGATTGCACGTGAAAGGTAAGAGCAGGGGTCCAAGTTTTGTGGACTGAGCATTGAGGAACATGGCACCTGTGCCGGCAAAACAGATCATCAGGAGCTCAGGTTCTTTGGAATAAGTTTGCTACAAGCTCTTACTGTTCAGGTGTTCTCTCCTGTGTGGATTTATGTAGATAAGTTATCCAGAATCGGGCTAAAGGGAAATGTGCCTGCGGTGCTGTTAGAAATGCTGCACCCATCAGTTAAGAAATACTGTTTATTAACTGATGATTCACCCTAACCAATGTCAGGGGAGAGAGGAAGTATTGAGATTAGAGCAACACCTCTCCTTCAGAGCACTTGCATGACTGGAGGCGACAATGGTTGTGGCAGGTTGCGGAACAGGGAATTGCTGGTGCTCCTGAACGAGAGCACGCTTCATCTCTGAGAAGCAGTATGGATGTCATTCTCCAGCCGTGCGGAAGCCTGAGGTGTGCTACAATTTCTGTTATTACAACCGTGTTACTTAGTACTGACTTTATTCAGCAGCAAAGATGCCAGTTTCTGTCTTGTGAAGTTTTATGTGACCGTCTGATCTCCTTCAGACTGTATGTTTTTGCTGTATTGTCCCAGGGCTTGTTGACACTGTGGAGAAATAGCACGAATCTTCATTTGGGGGTAATTAACCTTTCCTAAAAACGCAGGGCAAAGTGCTTGAACTTTAACAAAAGATAAAAGTGCTGAGGGTGCTTCTTGATGGGGAGAGTATGTTGTTGATGTCTGCAGATTCATTTCACAATGAAGTGAAAGTGCCTTTGCCTTTTCTGTGATTTTGTGTCAAGGTGAATTATTTGTATCAGTGCTTTTAAGTGAAAATATCTCCTTTTTAGCAGAGAAGGCAGTGAAGTCTTCTCTGAAGAGTTTGGTTTTGAAAGAGTGAATAGAGCTGCTGAAGCTACACGTCAGGCAGAACGTCTACTGCTCGTGTCTAGCGCAGGAGCTGTGTGCCTGTAAGGCACTGTCGAAACAAGAGGAACCCGGATCAGAGGTTACTTGCGCTGGTTTGAAATACAAGCTTCGAGAAAGAGCACATGACTTATTTTTATGAGGAGAAAGAATATAAGAACTTTTGTTACAAGCTGTTTGCAGAAAGTCGAGCTTGTCTGATAGAGATCAGGGAAATCTGCGTGGTTTGACACTTGCACAGATTCCCCAAACTGCCCCGTGTGGTCTCAGCCCTTTGAAAAAGATGGGCTTGAACGTATGCTGCAGGGAGTCACTGGGCTTCCTAGCGAGGGAGGGGATCTTCTTCCCCTGCTTCTCAGCACGGGGTGAGGGACCCAGAGGGAAGACATCAGCTCTCAGAAGTGGGCAAAAAGACTTAGTAATGTGGGGACATACTTAGCGGAGTCACCAAGTGTCCTGGTTCCTCACCTTGCTCCTTTGTACACAGTCATGGATTGCCCTGTTAAGGTTTGGAGAAGGGAAAGATTAGAAAAGAGGGACTCGGGAAAGGGATGGTTCTTCCCTCCTCCTTTTTAAACGCTCTTCTTTAAATTGGACAAAATTAGAGTGCACGTTGGACAGTCAGGCTTTGCTGGGGGTTGTTGTCTCTTCCACACCCATGTGTGTAGGAATTGTACACTCTCTGCTAGTGCTCTTTCTCTGTTTATATTGGCAGCTGTCAGAATTTCCTTCATAAGCAAGTGAAAATACAAGCAGAGCCATGAATTGCCATGTCCAGGATCGCTCTGCTGTTTTTCCCCCCTCCCTTCATTAAGCGCAGTTCAGTCCCCATTTCCTGTCAGAACCGCTGCAGTTTCAAAATACTTTGCTATTTTAGTAGTTTGTAATCCAGACTTCAGTGCAGTTTTTTCTGCTTGAGAAAAGGCCCTTTGGTAAACAGACCATTCTGAGTCACTGTTCGTCAGTGAAAATAGTCATTTAAAATCCTTTCACGTCAAAGATTTTTAGGACTCTTAATCCAGCCTCCCGCAAGAGCTGGTCATTAGTCTTCTCGCACAGAAGAAGGAAAAATCTGGAGAAAAACCATCGAAGAGAGGATAAACATGGAAGAAGAGTTAGAGAGTCTGGAAGACGTTGCTGTGGGTGGAGAGATCTGGCGATTGCTACTGTACGTTACAGAATGACCCCAAAATATGCTAGGAGTTTTTGAGAAAGATGAGGCTACTGTAAGACAAAGAGGTCAGACTGAGCTTTATGTATTTTACTGTGAGTCAGGATAGAGCGAGAGCTGGAAAGTGAAGGCGGCTGTTTGAGAAGAGCTTTTGTTTCCCTAGAGGGAAGTTTACTGCTTTGAAATTAGTGTCTGTTATTGCCCTTGTGCCTGAACACTAGGAGCTTTTGTTTGATAATCTCCTTGCTCTTTGTAACCTTCCTGCCGTGTTGGTGTTTTATCTACCTTCCTGAGCACGGCTGCAGATTCCAGCGTCTTCTCCCCCTTCCAGGTGAGGACACAAAGGCAGAACAACCTGTGGTAAACAGGAGGTCATTTGAGCACATGATGGGTTTAGTTTTACATGGGAGCTGCTCTAGAAGAAAAAGACTTCTTTTCATGCACATCTTTACTCTGGTCATTTTGACAGGCAGGGAGAGGCTTGCTGATCATATTCACAGAAATGAGGTCTTCCCAGTTGTGCTTGTGATGGTTTCACTGTTGGGGTGCGTGAAACAGGACTGGTCTTTGCCTGGTGACCCAGTGTGGAAAGCTACTGTGTTCATCAGGCTGTGGAAAGCTATTCATTTCCTTTTGTGCTAGCTACCAGCCTCTTTTCAACACAGCTGAGGTTAGGGGGCTGTGAGGAGCTGTTACTAACAATAAGCTGTCAATAACAGGTCATTTTCCTACCGTGGACAAGGACTTTTATTGCTCAATGCTGTGATTTATTAGCTGCTAGCCTTGATATGTATGAGCCCACTGAGACAGCAGCTCTGCCACTGGGGAACATTGACCTGCCCCTCTGTTCTTCATGGTTTTGCTTCTGTTTGAGTGAGTAGGAAGGTTTCTCTGAAATATCCTTTACCTTTCCAAATGTGCTGCTCTTTCTGAACTGTGTAGTTCTGTTTGGGAACTCTTTTCCTGGGAGGAGTGCGTCCTTTGGAGACAGATGAAGAAGGGATGCATGTGCGCATGTGTGAAGTGGAGGGCGGGCAGATAATGGAGCTGTGCTAAGATGCTCTGGCACTTAGTGCCATTTGGTGCCGCTCCATCCATGTAGGTCTCTAGTGATTAATATGCACGAATTACCAGGATTGTCTGCATTTCATATCTGCTAACAGTGGCAAAGACCTTCTTGCACCCTTCTTGGCTTTTCACAGCTATTAAGTGGTTGCAGAAGTCATAAAATCTCTCCTTCTCTGTGCTCCTCTTACCAATTGCCAAGAACAGGAATGTGCCTTGTTTAGGAACAGAGTTTCCAGAAGCATGTAGGAATGTGACCCTGGTATGAGAGATGATCATTTTCCCAGGGAACTCTCTGTCTGGTCCGCTTTCCCGCTGCAGCATCAGGGAAGATAGGGACTGGGAGAAAGCACAGATGGAGGGTCAGCATGAGTTGAACTTGATCTGCGGGCACAGCGTAGCGGCGGTGAGTGCCAATGACAGTGCTCAGAGAAGATGCGCTTGTAATGTGCAACCCCCTGGCAGACGGGGTACATATTGCAAGATGAATGAACCTAATAATGTAAAAATGGTGCTTAAAAGACCACACCATGTGCTGTACCTATTTTTCTATGGAATTGAGCTGAATTTTACAGGTTGAAAATTAAGGTAAAACAGCCACGTGGAAGTTGGCTACTCCCAGTATAGTGCAAACAGAGATATGGGCGCTTAGGGTTTTGAGGAAAATCTTGTTATTGCTATTTAAAAAAAAAAGAAAGGGCAGAATTTGGCACAACTATAAGAACATTAACGACTTGTTTTATTTGGTGGAAATGAGAGCTTTCATAGATGGAAGATGGTCATTTTAGCAGGAAATAAAGATCTTCCACTATAAAAATAAATATAGAACTGGTGCATTTCTCCAGTGTCATATGAAAAGCTTTCTTCTTTCCCCTTCAGGGTAGCATCCAGGTTTTGAGGAAAGAGAATCGGTGCAATTCTAGAGAGCTCTAACTGACCTCTGCAGTGAGTTAACGGGACTGAATTTGTTGGCAAAACTGGGTGAAAGCTGAATTGCACATCAGAAGAGGGATGTTGTCTGTGGAGGAAGGCAAGCCTCAGTCCCCCATGAGTCTGAGCATTGATACTCATATTATTTCTCTCTTCCAAACTAGAGAGACCTACTAAAATCATGCTGACTTGCTGTCTAAGGCTTTGCTGGCCTGATGCTCAGCTCCAGATTGTTTCAGAAGCTGATATCAATGAGACAGGCTTTTAAGATTTTAAGTGTAAAGGACTGATTTGAGTCTGAAACTCATACTTCCATTTTCCTTTCTTCTCCCTTTTTAACCTTGTGCATTTGCTGAGGGAGTAGCACTTGCCTGATTCACACTTAGTCCGTTTTGCCCTCTGAGAGTTCAGTAATCGTGTTTGAAACGTATAGTGACTTTGCTGGTTTGTGAATCTTGCTGATGATCGTTTTAACGATACCAGTGCTCATTTAACTACCGCTGTTGCTGGAACAGGAGCTGAAGTGGATAAAACGGCTGGGTCCTTGTTACAATCTCACCCAATTTTCCTTCCTGAGTTTTTGGGTTCATAGGATACCAAGAGCTTGCTCCACTATACAAATGCAGATGTAGCAGTTAGCTACAGATGGTGGACGTTTTCCCCGCCTTTGCCATATGTGATCAAGCTGAAGTTTTTGCCTGCACCAGCACCATTCTCGCAGCTATTTTATTTTTTCTGGTTGCAATTCCTAGGTTTTTTGAGCTCCAGAAATTCCTGTTGTCCCTGTACCCAAATCATCAACTGTTTGAAATAATCCAGGATCTCTTTGGGGGATTTATGGCTAGCACCTTTGAACATAAGGCTATATTTGAACAGGATGTGAGTAAAAGGAAGCAGTCAGAATGAGCAGGTGTTCTCATACACCCGCTTTTGGCCACTCTGAGAAATGTATCACATCAGAACAACTATATTTAGCGAAGTTGTATGTCCCCCTTGCCCCGTCTCCCCCCGCAGCATTTCTTCAGCCAGCTCCGTGATTGGGCCAGTGTGATCTGAACTTGTTTTGCCGTCTTTTGTGGTCACCAGATCTACTCTGATAACAAACAGTCCCAATGCATGTTTGGCCAGGCTGTCACTTTTTTGCTGAGAAGTTTCTGGGCAGCCAGAAAATGCTGAAGGAGGAAGTGAGCAGAGATGATAAAGTTGTCTTTGATGGCAGCAGGACCAGAGAATGAAGTTTATGCGCCGGCTGTTGGGTGGAGGAAGGTTGCTCAGTACAGCAGAACACCAAAGGGTGAAGTGTAGCAGATTTCTACTTAAAATTTGGTCTAATATAAGGAGTCTTTTTTGGACTGCCTTTCTAATCCAATTACTCCCAGCTGTTTATTGGGGAAGGACATCCAGGGACATCCAGTCCATTTTTAGAATGTGAAATGAGGAATTTTCTTTGGTTGGCTCTGTTGTTTGCCAGCTGGCCTGATTTGAAATGTCAGTAAACTGGTGTTAGTTTTGGACAGGGGAGTGTGGGTCAACGTGAGGGGTGGGGGTTAACAGCTGGTAAGAGAGCATGTGCTGTGTGAGGAGGAGACAGAGGAGATGAAGCTAAATTTTGGAGGAGTGTCAGGGGCATCAGTATTTGCACAAGACAGCCAGTGGAGGCATGGCTTTTTTCAAATTTAGATTTTTTTAGATTTAGAGCGAGCAAGCTTGAAAATTGAGAGTTTCTCTAATAGACTTGAGATGGCTCTTCTGCACAGAGGGCACATAACTGTCTGCAAAGGGGTGACCTGGTGGGTAGTTGATCATCACCATAATTTCTGCAAAAGATATCTCTGGGGTTTCATACGCAGTGAGGAGTTTGTAAATTAAGCTGTGTCCTGATCTGAAATGTCTTTAAGCCTTCCTGCCGTTCCCCTCCGTCCTTATGGCTCTTCAGGATTCGTTAGAGGGATTGGCAGCTTTTTTTTCCCCATGACTGATGTTAAGCTCTTTTGCTGGTCAGTGTTAGGTCTCAATAAAGTCACCATGTGGTGAGCTCTGGGCACATGGGTATCTGGGCATCCAGTTCCTACTGAGGAGTGAAATCTAAAGAACCACACCCAAAAGTTCAATAGCATTTAGGATCAAAAAAGTATGTTAGTTTTTAATATTCCCTTTTTAGGAAGAACAAGCACTTTTAATTTACGTAATTGCTCATATCTAGATAAAATTCTGAGCTGTTTCAGGGCAGGAACACTCAGAGTCCTGCCAATCCCCAAACAGGCCAAAAATGTATGAGATTATAAATAAATCTTAAAACTTTTTATTGTGTTTTTTTTTTAACTCCTAGCAAGGCAGCCCCCATCCTAACTCAAAAGCAATCAGATCGTTGTTTTTGTGCTCTCCGTTTATATGAGAACAAGAGGTCACTGGATGACATTACTGCTTTGTAAATTTAGAACAAATAAAAGGAAATGCTACTTCACCTAGTGCGTCGTCATCCTGTGGAATATACTGTTCCAGGATGTTAGTCAAAAGCTGTAGCCGGAACATAAAAAATAGCTGGACCATGCTCGTTTCTAGCGGCGTTTGCCAACAGGGATAACCAAGCCTGGTGTTCCAGAGCATCGGCTCATCGCAGATGTAGCTGAGAGCAAACACCCCGGACTCCCTGGCTGGGAAGGCTTTTCAGGGGGAAGATTGCTGTGGCTTCTTTTGGAGATGACAAGAATGATTTTTTTTTTTTTTTGGTGTGAGACGTTAGATTGATCATCGGTCTCGTCTAGACAGCGCAGTGTACGTAATAACCTTTCTCCCTCTGTTAGTTCCTTCAGCAGGTGGATGTCTGGAGTTGAAATTACTGGCTGAAGTAGAAGGAGGTAAAAGTGGTAGGATGAGTGTTTTTTCTTTCCCTGAGAGTGGGAGCATGTTTCTGTTAATCTCGGTTCTGCCCTTACTCAGGAGGCGTTGTGGCGTGCCTGTTGCACATCCGCCTGCGCAGGTAAGACAGCGGCTGCCTGCAGCGCGGGGAAAACAGGAGTGTCTTACGCTCACAGGTACCCGCTGTGGCTGTTGTGTGTGTGAGGCTGTATGAAAGGCGAGAACTGTTGAACCACTCTGTGAAGGAAGTGTCACTATTAACTGGATTCCTAATTATCCTCATTAAAATGTTTAACCGTAACACCACCGCATGTTAATCAGAAAAACAGGTTTGTATGGTTTCTTAATTTCCCCCAAGAATTGTTACACGAGTTACATTAAAATCTTATCTGCCCTTCACAGCGAAGCGTGAATTGTCCCAACTTGTCCTCCTTAGAACAGGAGTGAGGTTTGAGACTGTATTCTTGTATTTCCCATGTCTGATGACACCCCTAAATCCCAATGCAAATGTTGCTTTAGAACTGACTAACGGAGAGTGCTCTTCATATATTTATCTTGGACAAAGTTACATTTTATTTGCAGTTTTGTAGTTACGCAAGAGACCCTTTATTTTAATTCTGTGACTCTTTTTTTTGGATGATTCAAGTATGAAAATCTTCTTGGTCTCTTTATTTGACCTCTTGTCTTATAAACTTTAACTTTGTTCTTTGGACAGAGGATTGTCCAACACTGAGTGTGGGGATTTTTAAGATGATGCAGTAGGTGACTTAAGAAGGAGTCGATGATTTTGTGTATTGGACAGTCTGTTCAGTGATCCAGGAAGTCAGTAGCCTCAGAAAGTAATTCTTATCAAAGGAGCGTCTGCATTTCTGTATTTTATGCCAATATTTTAGATTTCATGTCTTCCAAGGTGATTTAAAAATACTATGTACTTTGTATTTGCCCCCCCCCATCCCCCTCCCCCCAAAAAAAAAAAAAAGAGAAAAATAGGAAAAGGGACAGCACTGAATAGGGGTGTTCTGAAATGGGATGTAATGATAATAAATTAATTTTACCAACTGTTTTAAATTATTTTTCCCTACTGCCCAAGAGCATGTCAGTGGCTTGTTGAATGAACTGGCGGTTCCTTACAAAAACTGCTGGTTTTAAAGCGATGAAAAGTCCTTGGATGCTTCGTCCTAGGATGTTTGGACTTTACATAGGGCACTGTTGTACATATGCAATTATGGATGTTCTTGACTTTGCCGCCAGAAAAAAGTGGGGCCCCGTGCTGTCTGAACAAATTATTTGAACTTGGTTTTACTTCCAGGGGAAAAGCTGCTTCCTCTTAGCAGGACTTCAGAGATGCAGCGTGTTCTTCTCTAACTTCACACTGATTTTTGCAGTAGTGTTTCATGCTCTGTAAAAGGTTTCTCTAGGGTAGCCTTTCTTACATAGCAGAGTTTTTGATGGAAATACAGTTAACCGCCCACTTTTCTACTTTCCCAAGGAAAAAGAGACTCCTGTGATTACCTTCTTTGGGAATAAATTTTATCAGAGCTGGAATTGTTTAAAGGAAAAGTCAGGGAAGAGAGAAGGAGTTATTCAAAGTTTTATTTTTAGAAAATTGTAAATATTTATTTCTGTTTGCTTACAATTGATACAGATCAGGTCATTTTGTCCAAGACAGAATGCTCCATGCCAAAACTCTGTTTCTAATATGAATGGCCAGGCCTTGCTTTGAGAAGGTATTTAGCTCCATTCATTGCCTACTTGATGTGACTGTAGCACCATTTCTAGGTATTGGTAATACCTCTGGGTGAAGTTAGTGCTATTGCAGGTGAATGCTGCAGTCTACCCTATGAAAAGAAATATATTTTGAAAATTGAAGACCTTGAAATAAAGCAGAAATTTACAAGTGTATCTTTTTTGTTGACATTACATGCACATTTCTTAGTGTATGCTCTGATGCACTTCAATATCAACTAAAAGTTTCATGTTCAACTTCAGAGGTTTTTATTTTTAATCTGTTCTATGAATCATAATGAGAGAAGCGAGAAACAGACTGGAAAATGGTAGTTAACGGGGATCGTGTATTGGGGTGACGTGTGTGGTTTTTTAGTGTTCATCAATAAAACGTGCATGCTTGCGAGAGCCACATGGGCTTCATCAGCCTGACACAATCCTGGTTTGTTTTAATCTGTTATTTCAGATGTTAGAGTACAATTTGCTGGAAAAGCAGATGATGCTGATTTTTTTTCCTGTACAAAATGTAGAGGGGCACAGGAGAGTCTGGGCTGCTGGAAGTTTTTAGAGTTGACATAATGGGGAGCCTTTTGATTTTTGTTAATGGTGCTCAACCTTAATCCAGCTTTTCTTAAATCCAGATCTTGCAAACACTTCAATATTGGTCTAATTTCAGAAGTCGGTTGGATGGAAATCAGTAAGAGGTGTGCACAGGGAGGAAGTGTTAGTAAGATAAGATAACTATGGGGAGGGGGAAGAAAGACTTTTGTCTTAGGAAGAATAAATGTTGATTTATAGTCAAGTCTGGACCCCAGCTGAATGGGCAGCCCTGTGGACAGCAGACATGGTCCTCTGAAGAGCCAGGAGCTTTCATTTCTCTCTGCTGCCGCCGTCTGACAGAAGGAGAGAGCATTGGTGGTAGGCTACACAGAGACCCGTCTGCCTTCCTGGGCAGAGGGGGGCTTCGGCCACCCTGCATGTCTTCTACTGGTTTGTTAAAACACTGAACTGTTTATTTAACACAGGGCAACTACGGCATGGGAGTTAGCCCAGGGTAGAAACACACTGAGGAGAGTATTTTTAGAGGAAGGCAAACTCACCACGACCTCAAGCTGCTAGTGGAACATTTGTTGGAGTATCTTTTATGTAATAAATGTAGAACAAGCCCTCAGGAAAGGTTTGAAATACAGTGATTTCTCTTCTAGATTGCTTATTTTGTTTGATTTCTCCCCTCCTCCCTTGCCACTTGTCATGACTCTAAACAGGTTTTTAGTATGATGTTAAAGAGCACGTTATCTAATTTATTAATTGCTAGAAACTGGTATATTATAGTGTTAACAAAATGTTTTGATGTTGTTGCCAATTTAAAAAGTCATTAAGTCATTAAGTACTTAAAAAAAACTTATGCAAGTTCTGCACATGTAATATATTAACTTCTACTGCTCTGTGCTTGATTTGTGTTTTGCTGTTATTTGGGGCCTAAGAGATTTCTTTACTCAGTTCAGTATTGGGAATGACAGCTAAAATCTCTGTGGTTCTGTACATTTATGAAGGAATTAAGGTATGTTACAGTGGAAGAGAATCCTGGTTGAAAGGTGCAAATAACTTCCATTCTGTTGTGCAGCTTATTGCCTCTGAAAATAGCTTCAATAGACTGCACTAGCGATAATGTGTTCTCTTGCTGTCTGTCACTGACATGCCCAGAATACACACTACTAATTTTCTCTCACTCTTCAGATTATCACTCCATGTCGGAAGCTCATCCTTTGTGCTGATAACAGAAAAGAGATGGAAGATTGGATTGCGGCACTGAAGACTGTACAAAACCGTGAACATTTTGAGGTAATAGGAAAATGTGTTCCTTTGCACTCTGCGCCTTCTCTTCTAAATAACAGCTTGTTTTGAGATTGGAGTCAGCTTCCAGTGAAGATAATAGAGGTCGTTTTTATTGACTGTAATGGGTGTAGTGTTAGGCCTTCTGTAAAAACTATGCCAAATACATTGAAGTGATTCTCCAAAGAATGCTTGTGGCTTTGTATGCTCTCCCTTGGTAACTTTGAGAGCACTTTTCAGAGTATGGGTAGGTTTTGAAACACAGTTCTCCTCCCGTTGTCTTTTCACTCTTCAATTATCCTCCCTGTCCTAATTCATGTCTTGCCTGCTTGGTATTCTGCCTACTTCAGTGCATCTGTTTGCTTTTTGGGGCTGTAGTTAGACCAGCACTGCCACCAAAAGAAGCTCTCTTGTGTTTTCCCTACTCTGATGCTTGTCTCCCTGTTGTCTCTTCCCTTATGCTGGCACAAGCATTCCTCTGCTATGCAATAAACCAGGTCAGGGATCTGATCTTGCGGAAAACTTAATCCAACAAAAAAATGGGGAAGGAAAGGATCAATTCTTCAGCAGATAAATTCTCCAGTTCATTTCCCTACGCGCGCTTGTAGTGAGACAAAGATGGGAGGTAGGACAGGAGCAGGAATGAAGGTGCAACTTCTTCTTCAAGTAGTCTCTTCTGGCTTAAAGACCTTCTGGAGTTACTGCTATTGTGTATAAACTGCACGTGGCCTACTCTTCCCTAGTAAAAGTGTTCTGGTTCTGCCTTTCCTGACTGCTATGTGCAAGTCTTTATTTTAAGGAAAAAAGTCTTGTTGCTCTACTTTAGGCTTTGCTGTAATACGTTTATTTTATTAGTCTACCCAGTACAGCATGGACCATTTCTCAGGGATGCATAACTGGTACGCCTGCTCACATGCTCGGCCAACGTACTGCAATGTGTGTCGGGAGGCATTATCTGGAGTCACATCACATGGGCTTTCATGTGAAGGTAAGCGTGCTTTCTTGTCTTCTGTTTTGGGAGCGTCATCTTTATAGCTCAGTGCCATGTTCCAGAGATAATTTAAGACAAAAATTGTTAACACTCTGCAAAAAGATGTAGAAAAATGCTGCATAATAAACTTGAGAGAGCTACAGGCTTGTATGAGACTGGAGGTCTTTCTGGACCTGATGCTGAAATACTTTGCTGCTGAATCCCTTTGGCTTCACGGAGAATTTTCCTGCAGAAGTCAAGATTAGGATCTTGGCATCCTTTTGTAGGATAATAGATGTGATGATGTTTTCCTGCTGGTTTTAGTGTTGGACCTGACAGTAATATAGCTGATTATTTTTTTCCCCATATACCCAAATACTGCCATCCCTTATTAAAATCATGTTTCTGAAGTGAACAGGTATGTACTTCTGAGGTATCAGACAGAATATTCGTAAGAATGCTCCTGTTCATAAGAATAATCATATTTGTAAGAACATCCTTGTTAAGTGTTTGAATGCCAGGAGGTTATTCTTTTTCAGCTTTGGCATAGCAGACATGCCTGGCTGCACACAGCTCATACTTCTAGCGTGAATGAGGTTACACCCACACTGTGTAAAAGGATGCAGGAGTGTATGACTCTGTAAATCATGTCAAATTTAACAAGGTGATAACTAAGCTTTGTACAAGCAACTGGCAAAAGTGACAAGGCAAGAATTAATAGCTGGCTCATCTTACTCAGTACGCTTAGAGCCGATAGTTTTGGCAGTGCTAACAAGGCTAGTGTGTGCCCGTGCTTTCTTCTGGAGCCAAATATGGTCACTTGGGAAAGCTTTTGCACAGACTGCCACATTACACGTTCTGAGGCGGGATTAATATATTCTTCTCTTCCTCTCTAGTGTGCAAGTTTAAAGCCCACAAGCGGTGTGCTGTGCGGGCAACCAATAATTGCAAGTGGACAACTCTGGCCTCTATCGGGAAGGATATCATTGAGGATGAAGATGGGGTAGGCGTCAGTCTTAACTATTCTAGCCTTATCGTGATGCTGAAGCACTGGCATGTGCTCTACAGCTTTCCTCACTCTACAAATAGCAGATTCTGCCTGTACGTGTTAGCGATGTGGGAAAGGCCTTTACTGTCAGAGCAGGAGATGCTGTGTGAAAAGTCCAGCCAGGGTGGCGAGGACTCCTTAATAGGAAGAGACTCCTGCTGTGGACCAGGGGAGTTGAGGTTAAATAATTGGAGGCATGGGGAACCTGTCTGAGTTTTGGCAAAAGGAAGATAAATGAGTGGTTGGAACAGTACCTTAGCATATGGGATGTCTGATGCAAGTCAGTTTTTCCTGGGTAGCCTGGGGCGAGTCACGTGGTCTCTTTGTGCTTGAGCGTGATATAAAATGCCAAAAGAGATCCTCAGGTGTTTTCTAGAAATTGCCTTTGCTGCCCTTAAACAGTGCATATAAAGACTTGCCTCTCTGTACGTCACAGTGCCGCAGTGCACCCTGTGCCCTTGCGTTGTGTTCTGGAAAGTCCATATAGCTTCTCTCCCTCTGTACCATTTGCAGATCTCAATGCCACATCAGTGGTTGGAAGGAAACCTGCCTGTGAGTGCCAAATGCACGGTGTGTGATAAAACCTGTGGCAGTGTCCTACGTTTGCAAGACTGGCGCTGTCTTTGGTGCAAAGCCATGGTGAGTTGAATAAACATGATCATTTCAGTAAAGGGATAGTCTTTGATCAGCTCTTTGCTGTGTTCTTTTAATGACATTTACTTAAAATGAAAGTTCTAACTGTGCTGTCATGAAGGACTTTATTGTTCTTCCTCCAGATGATAAACAGCCTGCAAGAGAGAGAAATTTAAATTTGTGCTGAGAAGTATCACTGTGATGCATAAAAGTAAGACCTGAAATAATTATCTGGCTTCTCTGCAAGCTCATTTTCTTTTGATAGTGGGCTTTCATAGAAGAATCTAATTACACTAAATATGAATCAATGCCTCAGGCATGGGAGGTATTGGATTTTAAGGAGCCATTATTTGTCATTTCTACAAGTCGAAAACATACAACAAAAAAAGATGATAAAGAATACTAAGCTATTTTAATAATAGCAATTTCCCTTCCCCTTGCAGTAGGTTTCTCTTGCCTAACCACTGTGGTTATGCAGATCTTGCTATGTTTCCAGTTATCTATAAGATTAATAAAAGAAGTATCACAAAATATGTGTTTATGGGGGAGTGGGAGGGGCTCAAATCCCAAGCAAACCCTCCATCTTGCAGTCGTCGTATACCAGAAATGACTGAAGTGCCCTACGCTACCTTGTATTTCCTTTTTTGGCTGGCTTTATTAATCCCTTCTTCTCTTACCTCTTATGTCCCTCATGTCTTCCTGCTTTGTTTTTTGTTTTCATGGATTCCCAGCTTTTTCTTTTGTTGCTACTTTTGATCTCTCAACTGAGGCTAGGATTTTGAAAGCAGAATGCCTGAAGGCTCTTAAAGCCGCGTAATCTGTTACCTGGTCCTCTCACCACTCAAAGTGCTAGTCTCATAAATTCAAATGGCAGAAAAAGTACATACTAATGGAAGGAGGAGAATTAGTAGAAGCCTCTGATTCGATCATTCTTAAAATAACTTTATCGATTGACATTTCCTTGGATTCTCCCCTTCCTTTCTTACTCTTCCTTTACAACCTCTTGTTGGGTGGCTTTTTGAGTTATATCACCCAAAAGAGTGAATGAATGTTTTTTGTTGGTGTTTTCAGGTACACACAGCATGTAAAGAGTTGTTGCCAAACAAGTGCCCTCTTGGGCTGTGCAAAGTATCTGTCATTCCTCCTACTGCTCTTAACAGCATTGATTCAGATGGTGAGTATCGCTAGTAAGGAGTGCCTTCTTTCTCCTCCTCTCAGTCACAGTCCCTTGAGTGGACACTGTTAATGCCAGACTCTGTCAACTGAAAATTCTGCTTTTTGGTGTTGCTGAAATTCCAAACTGGAAGATATTGCTGAAGTATGGCAGTGAACTGTTTGCTTTGCTTTCGCATTCAGTTTATTACCCTGTAACGTCAGTATTTGCTGAGCTGCAGCTGTTAAAATTTATTGAGAACAACTATATTGCAGAAGCAGTTTGGGAAGGTTGGGGAAGCTGAAAATTTTGGCATACTGCTAGGAGATAAGTGCGACATTTGGCAGCACGAGGTGTGGTTCGTGCTGGATTCAGGGCTGTGCGCATTTGGCATTTACCCAGTGAGTGCCATAAGCACAAGGAAAGTATTAGCTTCTTCATAGCTGTGCTGGGGTGTGGGGTGTTGGGTTTTTTTCTCACTCCATCTCCATGGGCAGCTTCACATCTCTTGGCTTTTCCTCCCTTTCCCTTCCCTTTTCCCCTACAGGTTTCTGGAAAGCTACTTGTCCCCCTTCTTGCACAAGCCCTTTGTTGGTCTTTGTCAACTCAAAAAGTGGAGACAACCAAGGCGTAAAGTTTCTACGAAGATTCAAACAGCTACTGAATCCAGCCCAGGTCTTTGACCTCATGAACGGAGGACCTCACCTTGGGTAAGCAGATATTCTATGGAAGCACACATTCCTTGTAAATACCAGAAAAGTACAAGTGATTTATTTGATTATAAGCTCATCCTCAAATATAACAAGGAACCTATTCCTCAGAGAAGACTGAACACAGATGAAGGTTGTAGGGGTTTTCCCCTTTCTGTGTTTAGTGTTATTGATTAGCTAAAAGCAAAAATGTTCTTGAAAAAGGTTATTATTTCCATTCATCAGTAACAGCAGGACAGCTTGAGGGGTTTTGGGGGAATTCCAGAAACGCTCCCCTGGAAGAAGACCAAGCATGGAAAGCTTGAATCCAGAAGAAAACTTGTCAGCAAACAGACTTGTAACGGGCATCCTGATGTACTGTTAACTAGAGTTAACTTGAGTTAAATCGGGTGAACAGACAAATGTCATAGACAGCAAATGAATATTGTCAAAATGAGATTTATCCAGAAATAACTTACCTGGGAAGTATGTGAAACTTCCATCCCTTAAAGATTTTATGGTGATATTGGGAAAACATTTCTTACGAATGCTTTTGGTAAAGTTGGTTCTGCCCTGGGATCTAGATGACATTTCAGGCTTGTTTACCAGATTACACTAGAATATCTATGAATAAAAAAAAACTGAGCAGTGTGGAATAAATTCCTTTGATGTATTTCTGCAACTCTGTTTAAAAAATAAAATTGGTCTCTAGTTTGCTCCCTCCGAGTATGTCTCTGCTGCATCGGATTTGAGAAACTTTTGTCATGAAGGCCATTTTGTGCATCTTATAATAAGAGCCAACACAAGGTGAACTTCCTTCATATTTTTCTAAATGTGACTCAAAGTCTATGACCTGTAGATGCAGGGTGCTAAATCTGGGAGTGTCCACTCTGGATGAGTGACCATTAGGTTCTGCTTTCCTGAGAACTGTTGTGGTTTCTTGCCGTAGTGCATTGTAAAACACTGGCCTTTAAAACTGCAGCATGCTGTCCAGGGGATGTGTTTGGCTGATAAATAATTTATAGAAAACTTTTAAAATTAAATCATTTTCTACTTCCCCTCCCCAGCTGGACTAACTGTAGAGAGGAATTCTGCTTTTAAGCAGGAGAGAAGGGAAGGGAGGGAATCAATTATTTTCTCAAGCTGTGGTGCACACTTCTAAAACAGCTGCTCTTGTTTGCTTTCTTAAAAAGGAAATGGTGGTACAGGGTGAAGGCTGCCTCTTAATAATTTAAATATTCTCAACTGGTGCCAGTCAAACTGTGCCATAAGGTGTTGTCATCTCTGATAGACATTTTTCATGTGTCAACAGTGCTTGAAGAAATAAGGATTTTCATGTACTACAGTAAATCCTGTTTAGTTAATAATAATAAAAAAATACATATATACAAAACCAAAATAAAAGCAGGCAGTAGTTCTGGAAGATGTTCAGTAAGAAGCACAGTTTCAAACAGGTTAAGGAGAGATTGGTTTTAATATTCTGAAAAGAGTGAATAGAGAAATTCACACTTGTTTTTTTGGTGAGTTGGTTGCCTGCCTGCAGGACGGACAAGGCGCTAGAGCATGATTTATGTTGCTTTCCCAGAAAAAGGACTAAAGCTTGTGAGGCTTTACATGCTCTTACAGTTGTCTGCTTACTGAATGACTGCATAAAGTTCCCACTCTTCAAGCTTTGCTTTAATTGCTGTGGTCTTGAGTGCAAAGGCAGTGACATCAGACCACTCCAAACAGTGACAAATAACTAGTGTTAGGCTGAACACAGCAAATCTGCAAAAAGGAATTAATTCAATGGATAATGAGCTATCACATGCTTGTTTTCTCTTCTGTTCAGACAAAAGTGCCCTGCTTTAGTAGAGGAGTGTGTCTGGGACATATTTCTGTAGTGAATAGTCATTGTAAATTGCTTAGCTGTATTTATAATTCCTTATTTATAATCATTTTAATTCATCTGTAATCTGACAGTGACCCGTATTCATTGCGAAATCAGAGCCTACTTTAAGCAAATCTGCCATGTTTATTACCTAGATTGGAATCGTTTATCATTTCTTTCTATAACAGCTGATTGTTCTTCTTTCTTGGTTTTTTCTTGCCCTTTTCTGCAGTTTACGCTTATTCCAGAAATTTGACACTTTCCGGATTCTAGTTTGCGGTGGGGACGGAAGTGTTGGCTGGGTTCTCTCTGAAATTGATAGCCTCAATCTTCACAAGCAGGTACCTACCCAACGAGCTTGGTTGAAAGAATGAAGGAATAACAACAGCATGGGTTGAAGAGGACTTTCTTTGATCATACAGATGTAGTTTGCCCCGGGACTGAAGCTGCTGAAAGCTTACCACAGCAGTGTTCTTGCAGTAGTTTTCTGCAAGAAGCAGTACCAGACTAATTAATTATTCCTATCTCCATTGCTTCCCCACAACTCCCTCTTACAAGATCCAGCTTTTGGAGTAGCTTTGAGTTACTCCTGCTCCATAGCCAGCAGAGACTTAGACTCGGAAAGGGCTGCAGTTAGAAAACTGGGAGTTCCACAAGGGTAGTGCTCCTCAACTTTTCCCTTTAATTCTCGTGGTGTTGTTTCTGAGTCCTGGGATAGACAGAAACTTCATTGGAGTAGGGGTGTCATACAGTCTTTAATTTGTTTCCATTTTGTCTTGGAGATGTCTATGCTAATTTTACAGAAAAAGCAACAGCACCACCTGATGGTTAAATAAATATATCTGTAGAAGGGGTTACTTTTAGTAAGATGCTCCTCGAGATGGTAGCTGTAATATGCTCCTCTCTCAATTAATAACTTAAAAGTAGAGGAAATTTTTCCTGACTAGTATGCCTTTCTGGCTGTTTTCCCCATCCAATTACTTTCTCCTTCCCCTGGGACTAGCTGTTTCTCAATGACTGGTCTGTGTAAGGAATCAGTCGTGTTACTGTTTGTGGCTTGTGTTTTCCCATTTGAATACCAGTTTTTATTTCCGTTTCTGTAACGCAGTGTCAGCTGGGAGTGCTGCCCTTGGGAACGGGGAATGATCTTGCCCGTGTGTTAGGCTGGGGGTCTGCTTGTGATGATGATACCCAGCTCCCGCAGATCCTGGAGAAACTGGAGAGGGCCAGTACCAAAATGCTGGACAGGTAAGTAACCATCTCTAACATCCTCCTCTGCTCAAGAGTTGTGTGAAAATACCCTTCCAGGAGAACTGGGCAGTTCTTGATTCTACCCAGCTGCTGGACTTCTTACTAATGCCAGTTAATGTTTTTTCTTTGATAATCCTCTGTCACCCTTTAGCAACAAAAGGTGGTCTGGCTTTCTGTGTCACTGCTGCAGAACAGTAATGAGAGAAATGGTCGTATGTCCAGTGTCCTCTCTTGTGTTCCAGAGTTCTCATCAATGGAGTTTGACAGCCTTACAGTCATGATTTTTTTTTTTTAAGCTATTTTTTTTCATGGTAAATTTGAACCAATTTATCTTGAGTTTGACTTAGAAATGAAAGCTGAATGCAGAAATGGACATCTTTACCCCTAGTGTTGATATTGCCTATATATCTTTGTACATTTAAAAATGCTTCTTGTCTTTAGAGTTGCATCTTGGCATCTGTTACGTTGAATCAAGTAACGTCCATAGAATTTCTGTGAGAGAGGGAAGAAGTACAGGGAAGGTCCTTGTGCTGTACTTGTTCATAGTGTCATCCCTTCCTCTTCCCCCAGTTCAGCCCCTCTGCAGTTCCATTGCAACCCTATGGCTTCCTTACGTCAGTCATGCCCCTGCCAAAGTGCAGTTCTGCTTGAGGTTCTAACCTGTTACATCCTTTGGATAAAGGAGGAAATCATCTGCCTTGTAGTGACAGCTATGATGTCTCCTTTTCAACAGGTGGAGCATCATGGTGTATGAAACCAAACTCCCTCGCCAGGCCTCCACTTCCACAGTCACTGAAGATTTCAGTGAGGATTCTGAGGTACCTCATGAGATGCAGAGGGCAGGGGACTGGGAGCAGTGGCCTCAGAACAGGCAAGATAGGAGGCAGTGGTTGAGTTCAAATGGAGCGGGCCTGAGCTATGACTTGGGTGAAGGAGGAGCTACAAATATCCTGGGTCTTTAAGTCAATGAAGTATTAAGGAGAAGGATGGAGGCTGGGTTACCAGAGTCAACAACCATAATGGGGAATGGGAGGAAAATGCTTTGGAAGAGGACAGAGAGGAAATGATCGACTTTTATCTGCTGTCATGACATCACGTTGTTGAAATTGTGGAAAGCTGCATAGCAGTCGTAAGAACTGTAAAAAAACAATTTTAGATCCGTAGTTAATCAGAGACTCTTAAGAACTGCACTGCTGATGATTTCTAGGTTCAGAATTAGTTTCTTCATCAGATTCAGATCTTCAGTGGGTAACTGAGCACTGGACCACAGAACTTCTCCAAGGCAAAAAAACCCTGTAGAATGATAGGTACTCTCTGGGGAGCCAGGGTTACACCACATATGTTGTAATGTTGGGAAGCAGCACCCCAGTGGCTTGTTTCTGACTGTCACTAGGTGCAGAAGATTCTCTTCTATGAAGACTCTGTGGCTGCTCATTTGTCCAAAATTTTGACTTCTGACCAACACTCAGTGGTCATCTCCTCAGCCAAGTGAGTACTTACAGGACAACTGCTCTAAGTGAAAGTTGCATTGTGAAAATCCTGAGACAATCCTTGCATGACTTTGTTCTCACTACCTTCTTTGTCTAGGGTGCTTTGTGAGACAGTGAAGGATTTTGTGGCTCGAGTAGGGAAAGCCTATGAGAAGGCAACAGAAAGCTCAGAGGAATCAGAGGTCATGGCCAGGAAGGTAAAACTGGAAAAATTGTTTGGGTTTTTACTTCTGAAGTGGAAAACTGCTCTTTTCTCAGAGAACTAGGACAGCAGCCATTCAGCAAGCCCTAAAAGAATGAGCTACCCAGTCTACTGTTAGTTCTACTCAAATGTTCTTCTTCGCCTTGTAGTGCTCTGTCTTGAAGGAGAAGCTGGACTCATTGCTGAAGACACTGAATGATGAATCTCAAGCATCTTCATCTCTGCCAAACCCTCCTCCCACCATTGCAGAGGAAACGGAAGATGGTGATGGGTCAGGCAGTGCTTGTGATTCTTCTAGTGACCGGTCGGTGGGCTCGTCATGTACTGCACGGCCCCAGATATTTCGCCCCCGAGAACAGCTCATGTTGAGAGCCAACAGCTTGAAAAAAGCCATTCGTCAGATAATAGAGCATGCAGAAAAAGGTAACCTGTTAGGAGTCCTGCTTGTGACTTGTTACAGGCTCTTGAGAAGTATAAATTTCCTTTATTCCAGAGGGGAGTAGGGTTCTTTATTAAAAACAGCTTGCCCAAGCTAGAAAAGCTATTCAGTAAGCCTGGCTATTTAGTTTCAGTATCATCTCTGCCAAGCCCACCTGTTTGAAACGTTGCTTGGTAAATGAGCCTGAAGTTCAAGGTATGTTCTCTCCCGTAGGGCTGGTTTAGGAAGTTACTACCCTCCCACACTCTGTTCATTTGCGTTTCCTGTCTGTCCCCACCCATACCGCAATTGTGTCAGCGCAACTGTTTGTGTGGCCTTGCTGTAAAACAGATCTGAAAATACTTGGGAAGAAAGTATTTTAAGTATTTTAACTTGGATTGTTTCAGAAATCTCTTTATAGTACAGCCCAGCAAAACAGTGCAGTGGTACAACTGCAGGAGAGGGCAGGAACTTCTTAAACTAGCTTTGTCACTGGGAAAATGTTAGAATACTGCGCCTTGATGCAAATCAGTTCTGTTCCAATGTAACTTCCTGGACAGGTGACCCTCTTCTCCACATCTTGACCCTTATCTCTCTCCAGCCGCTCACGCCCATAGCTCAAAGTTTCATTTCCTTTGAAAGGCGTCAGTCTCCCAGATGTTAGTCATAAACTCAGTGGTTTAACTTAGACCAAAGGAAGTACTTAACCGCTTATTACTGGAGATAAAAGCATTGAAGTTGCAGATGTGACGTCCATGCACACCTAAATGTGCACTATGAACAACTGTGTAGTCAGTTACAGATCATTGCAACGTTGCTTGGATTTCCAGCATTGCAATAATGTATAGAACCTATCCTGAAGGTGAAGTTACACGAGATGATGGAAGTTGAGCAAACAGCCTGCTTCTGGTGAAGTAGAGGTCTTGACCTCACTGCTGCCCCACTTTGCTGCTGCTTATCTTATGCCAATTTGATGTTTGTTGGAGTTCTTTTGGAGCCCAACCAATTTGCTTAATCCAGCAAGAAGAGTTTATTTTTCTGCTGGGCTAGCGGGCTGGATTGCCTGTGGGTAGTTTTGATGAACTCCAGAGTCAGCACAAGAGAGGGGAAAAGGCTGAAGGAAGGGGGGCTCGTCCCCCTGCAGAGGCAGCGAGTGGTAGATCAGCTCAGGGCTGTTCACAGAGCCGTGCCCTGTGAGGGTTGCTGGGGAGGAAGGCCCATTGATTACATGCAAAGGAGGTTTTGATTTCGTTAGGCAACATGCTAGCATTTAATTCTTACCAGCTCTTGGGCGAACTCCAGTTATGTTTCAAATGTATTTGTTCAACTTCTCCAAGCTGTTT
Organism: Calonectris borealis; assembly: GCF_964195595.1. Classification (NCBI taxonomy): domain Eukaryota; kingdom Metazoa; phylum Chordata; class Aves; order Procellariiformes; family Procellariidae; genus Calonectris; species Calonectris borealis. The sequence goes on from NC_134320.1 coordinate 3,505,142, forward strand.
TTCTTCTTCCAAAGCATGTAATCTATTTCTTTCCTTTGTTTGTATTGTTTTTTACCAACTGCTGTTTTTTTTGTCCTGATTATATGTGTCTAAGTGCCCTTTTCAAGTGGCTTATCCTATTGCCCCAGTACAGATTAAGCAAACAGAAAATTTATTAAATTTATCATTTAATGTCCATCTGGGTAGAATTTCTGGCAACATCTAAATGCAAATAAATGGAAGCCCATCATCTGTAGCACAGTTTACATCTCAGTAGCATTAAAGGTGGACACTTCTATTTAGAGCCTCTCTGCTAAAGAGCTCAGCAAAGAAAACAGGAGGCTAAGCCAGCCCAGTTCCAGAAGATCTCCAGAGCAGAGCTTAGTTGAGACAAATGATATAGGAAAGCTTTTCATTCTTTCTGTTCTTTCCTTTAAGGAAACGGGGCCTTTAGAGTCCCATCCTATTGTTATTTACATCAGTGGGAGGTGTTCCTTGCTAGAAGAGCTGTGAGGCGCTCACCTACTTTCTCTCTCCTTACAGCTGTAGATGAGCAGAATGCCCAGACCCAGGAGCAAGAGGGCTTCCTCCTTAGTCTCTCAGCCTCTGAAGAGGGCAAGGAGCTGAGAAACGAGGATAAAATCTCCCTGCAGTCATCACACAGCAGCAGCTATGGAGTGTCCAAAGGGAGGAGCCAGCGGAAAGGTACTACTCCGGGTCTGCCGCCATGCAGATCTTTGCCTGCAAATTGCAATTCTGTTAGTTGTAAAAAAGTGAGGGAGGTGTTACATGTATTACCTTCCAGGTTCTGTTTTTCTCTAATTTTTGAATGACTGCTCTTCAGATGCGAGGCCTTGCCCGTTTCTGTGCTCTAGCCTGTGCATCATACACCCCACTTTTCACTACATCTCTGATGGCTGGTCCATGATTTTAGCATATGGAGTCTAGGATTCAGAAATTTTCTTGCACCTTAGCCAGTAATCTGGGTTCTCTTGGCTTTCAGTGCTTGGACAAGGACAGTCCTGAGCATTTTTCATGTCATCTACCTGATCGCATTTCCCTGTAAGCCCCTGCCATCCTTTGCAGATGACAGAGAACGGAAGCCAGTTTGCTCTAGTAGGTTTAGTTATGCGAGTAATTTCTTAGAGATCCTCAATCACTGCAAATATATTTGGAACTTACCTGAGTGTTGATTGGGAGCCAAATACCCTGTTTGTTGTGCTGCTGGCACCAGCTTTTTCTCATCTCTATTTCTAATATTTGCACGTGGCATTTTGGTACCTCCAATCTGTGAGGTTTTCTGGCTGCACATATGCCACATCTGTCTCTTAACGACTGGTTCTGTCATCTCTTTGTTTTATGGTGGCTAGAGTGTTTTGCTGTTGAGTGATTCCTAACCCAGTCTTGGTGCTTGGGCTGTGCTGCTATGTGCTGGTCTGAATCACAGCGTTATGTTTGTCAATAGCCATGTTTGTGTTGTGTTTTACAGCCTCCAAGTCTCCTTGCGAAAGACTAATAAACAAAGGAAGTTTGTCGCTGGGCAGCTCTGCATCTCTTCCTCCCCAGACGGGAAACCGGGACAACTTGCCAATGCTGAACACAAAAATCCTCTACCCAAGTGAGTGTAACACCCACCACTTCCCATTGAGGCAGCCAACTGGAGTATGGGTGACAGCAGCGCAGGCTGCCGTCTCCACATGAAAACATGAAACTGCCCTGCCTGATGTCCTTTTGTGCAGGGTCCACTTGGAGAGAAGTCCCTTTGAGAGTAACTTTTCACTAGGGCTGAAAAGTGGACACTTGGAGGGAGCTGTGATAGTTTCCAGTTTGTAGCTAAGACCTAAACACAGAATGTCATTAACACTGTGCAGTGGCAGCATTTAGATGCCAATTGCAAGGAGACACTGAGCTCAAAGTAACCTTGAGAAGGCTGATAAGGTGATGCTGAGAGAGGTTTCTGAAGAGTGGGAGTCACAGGCTGGGAGCAGCAGTCCCTTCATGTGAAGGCTGAAGTCACTGGAGGTGCACAGACCCAGCAGAACTCCCACCTCCCACATCTTGTGTAGCAACTTCTCCCCTTTACCGTGGTGCTGTCTTTCCACCTCTTCCCCCAGATCACTTGTTCAAATTGCTTCTTCTGGAAGCAGGTAATTTCCTTTCTCTCTGACAAAGCTACTGTTTGTGGGTCGCCAGCTAATCATTTAAGAGACAGGAGGCAGTAATTCTTGGGCAACTTGGAGAATAACTTCAATCCTGCTCCTCGCTCTCTACTCATTGAAGCAAAGACGTTGGATGTCTCACCCTAGAACAAAAAAGCTACTGCAGTGAATACACTCCTATTTCCCATTTCCACGTGTCTGTATAACTGGTGTTAGGTGATACCCTGTCAATCAAAAACCCTGCAGGCAGCCCCAGAAACCTTCTCCTTATCGAGAGAGCTAAGCCGTCTGGAGTGGAAGAAAGCGCTATTGCTATTTGCTTTCCACAGTGAATGACAAGAGTTAATATATTCTGCGCTGTCGTCTTGTCTCCGAGATTGAAGTTACCTGTTTTCTGCTTATTATCAATCAGACTCTTCCCTGTGGTCAATTTTTCTACAGATATCCGTGCTGGCATGTCTGGTTCTTTGCCTGGGAGCTCTGTGATCAGCCGATTGTTGATCCATGCTGATCCCTTTAACTCTGAGCCTGAAAATCTGTGAGTATGCCCAGGAGGTTGAAGGGATGGAGTGGGCGTTTCCAAATGGACCTCAGCAGAGAAGCAGATTAGTTTATAGAGCTAAATAATGGACTGCAGCAGCCCAGAGTTATGTAAATGAATTCATACGCTGGGTGCCAGTGAGGATCAGCTTGTGCAGTTATACATGCAGTGACACATCTGACTCATGATAGAAGATTTTTAGGTTTTAGGTGAGAATGAAATCTAGCTCAGTCTTCTCCATACGCTTAGAGATGACGCTGGCTTCCACTTAGTAGAGAGTAACCTGTGGGGGAATCACTACCCTTACAGCATGGGCAGGTCACAACAGGGGAGGCAGCTGGAAAATGTGATGTGAAGACTTTGCCAGGCTGTTTCTGCTGAACTGTTCAACAGTAAAAATCCAATGATAGAGAATTTAAGGTTTTTTCATGGGATTCAGTGCCCATGAGATGAGTAGCTGATACTTTCGAGCTCATTTGTCAGGCTCTCTGTAGATAACACCTAATATATATATACACAAAATATATAAATAGATATAAAGATATATAAAGTAATTAGCATTGTTAATGTGTTGTGAGACCTTTTACACAACGCCAGGAACCAGCAAGGTAGCTTTTTGTAAATGGAGTGTAGGCTTTTGAGTATGTTTCTGTGGCAAGAGGAGAACTGCAAATCTTGTGGCTGTGAAGTCTCACAGACAGAGGCTGCAGGCCAGGGACCCCCGCTCAGCAGCCACTTTTATGGTATTCCTTGTGGGTTTTAGGCAGTTCCCAGCAGTGCTTACCAGAGCACCTTGGCATCTTGTCATTCACCTTTTTGTGGAAGAGAATTATGAGGTGGCCAGAGGGGGCATGTGAGATGTATACCAACTGGTATGTAGACTTAGGAATGGGAGTTTTGTTCTTGTGTTTGGCAGTGAATGTTACACAGAGAAGTGTGTCATGAATAATTACTTTGGAATTGGACTGGATGCAAAGATTTCTTTGGACTTCAACAACAAACGTGATGAGCACCCAGAGAAATGCAGGTGGGTTTGGCTTTGGCTACTGTCAGAAGTGATTGAAACCACTTTGTTTCTGTGCGGTTTTGAAGCCAATTGTGCACAAATGTGCTGAATAGGTATATTGTCAATCTTGTTATTATATTCTATATATGGTTTTTATATATATATGTATGTTATATTGTCATAATCCTCCTTCAAGGCTTGAAATCATGATGGTGGAGATTAGCTACTAATTTATTACTGTTTCGTTATGCTGTTGTGGCTAGAATAAGATCTTTGAGTAGCTACGTCAGTGTGGATTTAGTGCATTGGTTTCTATTTACTTCATGATCTCACTTGGATTTTTCTGCTGGGCTTGCTATTTAGCTATAAGAGAATCCCATCTCAGCTCTAAATGCCACGGAGGCCTTGATTCTAATTTAATGCAAACCACAGGTTTTGGCCTTTTGAATACCTGGGCAACTACAGGATGCTTTGTGTAGCCTGGGATTGGTACATTTGTTATACTTGAGCTAATACTGGAAAACGCTGTTGATGTCCTGGTCTACAAGATTGACAAGTTCTGTGCCAGGGGAATCTGTGTATGTTTCTGGTAATGTGTGTTACTCAGTCATCCTCAATTCTGCCTGACATTTATTTAAAGGGGAGTAGTTTCCTAGCACAAGCAATGAGCATTTGAGTGCTTGATCCTTTTGGAAGCAAAGCACCTTTGTGTTTTAGGACATAGGAGGTACCATTTCAATGTGAGGGTTTTTTCCCCTCTAAGTGAAAAGGTAAATGCTTATGCTAACTTTTTCTCTTTTGATTTGCTCCCTTAGAAGTCGTACTAAAAACATGATGTGGTACGGAGTATTGGGGACAAAGGAGCTGCTACACAGAACATATAAAAATCTGGAGCAGAAAGTCTTGCTGGAGGTGAGGAATTAGCATGCCCTTCTGTTGCTAAAACTGGGATGCCTAATTGCATCTCCTTTAGACACTTTGTCTTTGGCATGGTGGTTCTGCTTGGTAACATTAGGGTGTTTCCCTTGCGTGCCTGATACCATGTACTTTCTGTATCTCACCCTGAGCTAGCTAAAAGAGGCTTTTCCTGGTTCGGGAAGATAATTTGTATTCTCAGCCTGTAAGGGAAATGTCTTCCTGCTGGAAAGTATTAGCTGTCCCCAACTCAGTATTCAGCATAGATAAGATTGTTATGTTCTGTGTGGTATCTCATGTGAACACATAATTTTAGGTAGTAGGTGCAGTGGAAAGCTGTTAGTTTAACTACACTATAATATGCATCAAACGGGAAAAGAAATATTCTTGTATGGGTCACGTACAGCATAAACAGGTAGCTTGCAGGAGTAGACCCTCATCACAGCAGACTGCATAGGTGTTTCAGAAGTTTTATTCCCCTTTCTGGAGGAATAAACCAAGAGGCTTTGCCAAGCCTCTCAGGTGTGCCCTGTTCCTGTTTGGGGAAAAGCAGCAACAGTATCTCTCTAAAATCCATGTCTGCCAAAGGAGAGGTGGTTCATGAGACATATCCATTGATATGTTCTACTCTGCTTGACCAAGAATAAACTGGAAGAAACCTGAATTAAGTTATTAGTAAGCTGTGCAGGCTGTTTTCTGTTCTTAGAGCGTGTGCTCTGGCAGCAGGGGCTGTCTCCTGCTGTGCTAAGAGTAATGGTATCTTCTTTTCCGTGCAGTGTGATGGGAGGCCAATCCCTTTGCCCAGTCTCCAGGGAATCGCCGTACTCAACATTCCCAGCTACGCAGGAGGCACCAACTTCTGGGGGGGAACCAAGGAAGATGATGTGAGTATTCTTTACGGCAGTCCAGGAAGTGTTTTACTTACTGTTGGTTTTAAAGTCATAGCCCCTGAGAATAGTGCTTGGAAGAAGAGGGCAAGGGGCATGTCTGCACGTACTTTCTCTGTGAAGTGGATACGATACTGAAATCCAATCTCCAGCAGCTTCGAACTCAAGCAGCCTGTAGTGATTCAGAAAAAAAAGCACAGATGCTGTCCTGGGCGTTTGGACTTCCAGGAAGTGCTTTAGATTGACCTTCTCCCCTCAAATTACCTGAGAAGTAAAGCCCCTTGAAAGCAAAGGGAGTTAGAATCAGTCAGCAGCAGTGTATTATTTGAGATGAAAAAGTGCTTACTCTTATAAGAGTAATTATTGCCTTGTGGCCTACGGCCTTTGTGTTCGAATTATACTTTAGCTGTCGTTGGAAGCACAGTGGGAATATTGAGGCTCCTTTTTCTCCCTCCTAGCTCACTGCAAATCTTCACCTTCTAGCCTCGTTAATTTTATACGGATTAAAAAGCACAACTGAAAGCCAACCCCCAAATCTTCACCAATAGGGGGTAAAGGAAACTACTCCAACAGGGCTGTATGTCAACTGAATCCTCTCTCCTTTGTATCTGGCCAGACATTTACAGCCCCCTCCTTTGATGACAAGATTTTGGAGGTGGTGGCAGTGTTTGGTAGCATGCAGATGGCAGTGTCACGAGTGATAAACCTACAGCATCACCGGATTGCACAGGTATCAATTGCTTTTGTGAGCTCTTCTTGCCTCCCCCATCTCCAGTTTGTGATGTTTATGCCAATTTCAGTCACTAAGCCCTCCATTGTGCTCTCCCTTGTCCATGGAAAGAGCATCCACCAGGGCTGAAAATTAGCATGTCCAGCAGCAGTTTGGGCATGGAATTGTTTGCTAGTGTTCGTTGTGGTAGGAGTTAGAGCAGCAATTCAAATACAGATTTGTAGTCCAAAGGCAAAGCAAATGGTCCCTGCCACACAAGGGCGAGGCGTGCCCTGCCACCCAGGCACGTGTGCCTCTAGTAGCCCTAAAGCTACAGTATCTGGGGAAGTGCTTTGGAAAGAAAGAGAATGTCTCATGCTTTTAGAAAACCACCATTTTAGAGCTTCTCTGATGCAGTCACTTCTTGCAGTGTCGGACGGTGAAGATAGCAATCCTGGGAGAAGAGGGAGTTCCAGTGCAAGTGGATGGAGAAGCCTGGATCCAGCCTCCGGGTTACATTTGGATTGTTCATAAGAACAGAGCACAGACCCTCACCCGAGACAGGGTAAGAGCAGCCTTGCATACACCATGTAGTACACACGTGTTTCGATGTCACATGCTCCTGGAGAGCATGGCAATGGCCACACATGAGAGTTTATCTTTGTGAATATAGGAAGCATATTTTGCTACGCGCCATAAAACTTTTTGGAAAGAACGTGATTAAACTTGCATTCACCATTTGGGAAATCGCACAAATAAGGTTGTTTATGCAAGCTTATTTTGCTTCCTTTGCTTCCTAGGTGCCTTGTGACAGTGTTTCTTAACACGCTTGCATGCTGTTTTTCCCACAGGATGCCTGCCTCACTGAGTGCTGCGGATTGTCTGGATTCAGCTGTTCAATATCTTAATTTCTTGTTATTGTTCAATATGTGGCTTATACCTCGTTGACCAAGTAAAGCAGTGTCTTAATGCCTTGTTCAGCAGTGTGTGTCTGTCTCATCTCATAATTTTCAAATATATCTGATGAGTACCAGCACATAAGGCAGCGTCCTTGCCATTTCACTGTATTACTGAATGGTAGTAAGCCAAAGGAAAGGATAAAGGCCAGAAAGGCCTTGCTGTGGCACAAACAGGCTTTATGGTTCCTCCCAACTCTGTAACTGTCCATGCATAAACGGTTTAGTTGATAGCAGCTCTTAATACTTTCCAGCAAATTGAAGTCCTCTGCAAAGGACTCACCTGCTGAATAACAAGAAAAGAGAGAACAGCCAAGAGGAAGAAAGGGAAAGCAGCCTGATACAGGCCTGAGGCACATTGCCTGGCTGGAAGTTACAAGTATGATGGCATGAAAAGAAAGCAAAGGTGGGCGTACAAAGCCCCTGTCATGGTAGGACAGGGCAATACCCAAGACCCCTTGAGCTAGGAGAGAACAGTAGGTATTGATCATAGAATCATAGAATGGTTTGGGTTGGAAGGGACCTTTAAAGATCATCTAGTCCAACCCCCCTGCAATGATCAGGGACATCTTCAACCAGATCACGTTGCTCAGAGCCCCGTCCAACCTGACTTTGAATGTTTCTAGGGATGGGGCATCTACCACCTCTCTGGGCAACCTGTGCCAGTGTTTCATCACCCTCATTGTAAGAAATTTCTTCCTTATATCTAGTCTGAATCTACCCTCTTTCCGTTTAAAACCATTACCCCTTGTCCTATTCACATTGATTTAACAGGCTGCCCAGGGAAGTTTAACAGGCTGCCCAGGGAAGTGGTTGAGTCACCATCCCTGGAAGTATTTAAAAGACGTGTAGATGAGGTGCTTAGGGACATGGTTTAGTGGGCATGGTAGTGTTGGGTTGACGGTTGGACTTGATGATCTTAGAGGTCTTTTCCAACCTTAATGATTCTATGATTCTATGAATGTTGTGGAGAGGAGGAGACAGGAATAGTGCGCACAGTCCTTCCTGGAGGGTAAGAGAGCTTCTGCAATGTCACACTGAGACTGAAGGAGGTAGCACAGAGAACAAGGGGGAACAGGATTCCTGCTGTAAAGGTGGGAGGGAGGAGAGGCAACCTACGTGTGGGTATGGTGGGAAAGGTGGAGGTAAGGACAAGAGGTAGAGAGGACACACAAGTCCCTAGTGAGTGTGCTGTGTGTTTTGGGCCATCTGAAGCCATGGCTATGATTGTGCCATCCCACTCCTCATTGCCTGCAAACCCAGTTTTGCAGGCATGGAATTGCTGCTGAGGAAGAGGTTCCAGTTTTGCAGAGGAACGTTCAGATTTTGTCTTGACTGTGGGCTTATCCTTATTTTTCCTGCTATCCTTTTGATCGTCGTTGCACACCCATTTCTTCACAGAGCAAATCTGTCCTATGCAGTAGATCAGGTAGGGTCCTCTCTTCACGTGTGTGACCCTGTACCTTTGGTGGCATTTTTCAAATGTGATTTGGGATATTTAGTTTCCTAAACTGAAGATGGAAAAACTCAAATTCCCTCATGTGGCCTCCTCAGGACCACTGAAGAGTCATCAGCAAGGTTGAGATCAGCAGATAGCTTGCACTGAGCTGGCAGACCCTGGTTTTGGCCTGTATGAGGAGCAGTAGGGGAAGGGAATGCTTTACCACAGGGCTTCACAGGTATTTGCAGACACCGGAGAATGGCGTGTCCCCAGAACCTTGGGTTGTCCCCAAAGGCAGTTGTGTTCTAGGGGGCACTGGCTTTTCTACTCCATCCGTCTCCTTTCTCTACCCTTAGTCCTGTGCTCCTTACCTAGTCTGTACTCATCTCATTTGACTTCCTAGGCCCAGGATCCATGACTACCATTTTCTTCCCCTTTCCCATCCACCCATCACACTCAATCTCCTTTCCTTTTCTGGCTCCCCAAATGCTGATTTATTTTTTTTTCCCCATGAAGACTTTGCACCCCTGTTTGTTATCCTCATCATCTTGTCTGAATTATTCTTCCTATTTCAGTCTTCCCCTTCCATAGTCCCTCCTCTTGTCTAACCTTCTCTCTTGCCATTTCATGTGCTCATTGATCCATCTCTCCTTGCCCTGAGGCTCTGTGTTTCAGTTTTCATTCTCACCATATCCAATTTTGATCCTTCGGCATTGGGTCTGTTTTACTTTTTCCTGTACCACTAGCTGATGCCAGCAGGAATATCAACACGGGTGCAAGTGGGACAGGTCCTAGCTCTGAGTTCAGCAGCTTGTCCCACCAATTACTGGGGAAGCCCAGTTTACTTCCAGATAAGGAGGAGCCTTGAACATTTTTAATTTCCAGCTCTGAGATGTCACTTGAAGAGGTGTGCAGTAATACTGAAGGGTAGAAGCGATATAGCTACTCAGAGAAAAGGCTGCCACCAGTAGGGAATTGGTGGATTTTGCTAGTCTGTCCCTCAGAATTTGCCTAGCAATTTTGACTAAAACTAGGCTTAAGCAAAAATTAAGCCAAGGCAAGCATGTGGCATGGAAAACTTCAGCCCAGACAGCTAGTTAGCAAAGTTATAAGCAGCTGAACAACTGGGTCCTGCAATGAAAAGTGTGTATATCAGATTTACATGGTTTACAGGCATAGGCACAGCCATTGTTTTTTACAGGAGCTTATAAGGTATCTTATAGATTGCTTGCTGTGTTTTTAGGCATTTGAGAGCACCCTGAAGTCTTGGGAGGACAAACAGAAGTGTGAGTTGTCCCGACCCTCCTCTTTCTCTCTGCAACCAGAGATCATGTCCGAAGAAGAATCCACCCAGATCAACCAGTTTGGTCAAGCTGCAGGTGCTCTGATCCACAGGTGGGACTCAATTTGCTTTTGGTGAATAGAGCCCTCCTTTGGTGCCTGAAGTTCTTGTCCTACTCACTGTTCCTGGAGATGTTTCTGTTCACTCTTATCTTCTGCAGTGCTGGTCCATGTCACTGGGGGTAACATTGTTCATTATGCACTGTCCCAGCTGCATGAGGACTGAAGTCAAGTAAACTTTCTTAGGTCATTCTGAACAAAAAATGTTACTTTCATGAGCAAACATGGATCCTTTAATCCTGAAAGAACCCCTTATCTTTGAATATCAATGATTTTTATGAGCAATGAAACAAAGGCCTCTCTAGGAGCTCAGATGACAAGTTGGGTTCTTATAACCCTGATGTGCAGCAGAGATTTCTGGAAGAAGTCACTGTGTGCTCACCTGCTCATCTTTTACTCAGACATTCAGCTCCTTGGTCTGGGCCTCTGAGAGAAGATTCCCAGAGTCACATCAGAGAAGTGTTAATTAAACTGCCATATGTGCAGCTGCCTTTCACGTCACTGTGGCCATACTAAAATGTCCAGGTCGTACAAACTGGTCCCAACTTGCGTGCAGAATTGAATATGCACCTGGAGTTGTGCATGTGAAATCTGCCTTGCTTCGCCTATGCATGCTCACTATAGCAGGGAGAATTGCCCTGCTTTGCCAGAGGCTGTGCCCCTCCCATGCTTTATCCCTGCTCTTGTCACTCAGATGGGTATTAAAAGGAGATACCCCGTCAGAAAAGATCTCCTGCTTTGAGCATATGCTGATGCAATCTGTAATTCTCTCTTTAGCATTCGGGAAATAGCCCAATCCTATCAGGACATGGAACAGGAGCTTGCCCATGCTGTCAATGCCAGCTCCAAGTCTATGGACAAAGTCTACGCTAAATCCAAGTCTACAGAGGTACTTCACTCACTTGGCATCTCCCGTTTTGTCCTTGTTCCATAGCTCTTGGTTTTCCTTTCCGATTGACCAAAAGTAGGCCTTGCTTGTCTAAGACTTCTTCCTTTTGACTGCTCAGACCTCTGCATTTCCAGGCTTAACTTGCGCATGAATTGCTTCCCTGCAGGGTCTGAACTGCAGCCTTGTTGTAGAGATGGTGAATAATGTCAAAGCCCTGCATAATGAGACAGAGCTGCTGCTGGCGGGCAAGATGGCGCTGGTAAGAAGCACAAAGCAGGAGTAAAGCAGCCTCTCGCTTTCTCTCCTCTCCTACTGTTGCCTTGGCAAGCAACATTTTGCCGGTCTTGGTCGTCTTTGTCTTTGTAACAAGTCAGTTTAAATGTTATCATCAAAGAATTAGGATGGTGTTGCTACGTAGCCATGATGAGCAGTCAAGCTAGCTTATATGGAGTTTGGAGCTCATAAACGATGAAAATCATTAACTTGGTAACGTCTGGGCAGAGTGCCTGCTGTGCACCTCATTTTAAAAGGAGGAACTGCTTTGTTAGCTAAGAATTTCAAGGCAAGGGCCTGCCTGTGTGTTCCACCATATGGCTTTTAACTCTGCTTTGCTTCCATTTCTGATCCAGCAATTAGATCCTCCACAGAAGGAGCAGCTCCAAGCAGCCCTGGCAGACATGGACCTCCAGCTGAGGAAGCTAGCAGACATCCCTTGGCTGTGGCAGCTTATGGAGCCTTGTGATGAGGAGGTGAGGAGGACCAAGGCTGTATTTCCCTAGCTGTTCTCTTTTTCACTAGTTGGCTGTGAGTGTTTGACTTCCTGTGAATATATGACTGATGTGAGAAAAAATCATTAAGAAGGAAACTTGACTCCCTAGGGCTAAAGAAAGTAATTTCCTGCTAAGGTCCCTTGCCTGACGTGGGATCAACTTTCTCTGTTTCCTTTCCTGTCTTGATCAGAATGAGTTTAGAATTTTTTTTTCCTCTCTTACAAGGTCATGGAGCTGAGCTTGACAGTACTTGTTGCTCTTGGTCCATTCCAATCAGTTTATAACTGTTTGCCTGATTTTCCCTTTTTGTTATTACAGAACCAGATGCTGGATTATTCTAAACGGAGCCGCAGTGGCAAATTCCGGCTAGTGACCAAGTTTAAAAAGGAGAAGAACAACAAAAATAAGGAGACTCATAGTAGCATGGGATTGCCGGGTACCAAGTCTGCTCATTCATTGTGTCCCTTTGTCACATCAGTGTGGTCACACCACTACCTGTTCTCTGTCTGTTTCCTCTCATGTTCTCTCCTTCTTCTGTTTCAAGTGCATCTGCCTTTTCTTGGAGGTCTAGTCTGTCTTTTTCACGTGGCAAAGTAGCTTATTGCTCCATTCTGTCTAAGTCATGATCCCCTAGTACCACGCAAATATTCCTGAGCAGAAACAGGAGGTACCCTCTGAAGAATTCTGCCTACATCCAGGAATTTTCAGGGATATTTTAGGGGGTGCTTAGTGAAATGAATTTGAGGATTTTGGCATTTTAGGTATCAAAATGACTGTGGAGCCCAAGTCCGCATAACTCCGGTCTTTTCGCTGCTAATTCTCTGTGATACGGTTAATGATGTTTTTCTCATTGATTCACCCTCAGGCTTTAATCAAGTTTCATGTCTAATTGGCTGGGGATCAGCATCACCACAGGTGCACCCTGACCTTTAATCCTATCGGTCAGTAGCTAAAAACTGGCCTTGAATCAACAAATTGCCATTCAAGACACTTTCTCTCCAGTTGGGTTAGTTGATTTTTGGTTTATACTCTCCTTATGAAGACTTTCTGCTAAAATTCAGAAGTACTACCTGTTCTGCGGGCTCCTGGGTCCTGTCCTCTGCCGTGGAGTTGCGGGTACAGTCTCCTTCTGTCTGACAGGCTGGTGCTCATTCATTGCCTCGCAGAACTTGGGAACTTTGTTATTCTCTTATTTAGAGGTTGTGCAAGAAGGTGGAAGTCTAAACGCTTCCTCTCTCGCTCAGGCTTGGGGGAGAGAGGTTGCCATTTTGTTGACTGAGCACAAGTGCTTGTACATAATAGCTAACTAATCTGTGCTTGATTCTTCATGATATATTTTACAAATCTGTTGTTTTGTAAGCAGAGGAATATCAATGAACTTACTCTTCTTAAACACGTGGGTAAACTTTAAAAAGCATATCCAATCCCATCAAAATGACCACGCACTTCCTCCTGGCTTTACTGCAGCTAGCCTCTGCTTAAGAGAACACCTCTTACCTTTCTCTGCCCTACCTCCTTTGTTTGAGACTGTAGCTCATGCTACCAGTCCTTGCCCTCCCCTTGGTCTGAGGCTGTGGTACTGCTTGCCCTCCTTCTCTGGCACTGAGAGCTGATGGTGTCCTCATCTCTCGCTGTCTTCTGGGATTCTGGGTACTCAATGCACTCCTGCTTTTCCGTCTCTAACAGTTCACCTCTGGGGAACGGAGGAGGTTGCGGCCTGGCTTGAGCATCTCAGTCTTTGTGAGTATAAGGATATCTTCATCCGGCATGACGTCCGGGGCTCTGAGCTCCTGCACCTCGAACGGAGGGACCTCAAGGTACTTTTATGATCAGCTCATGAGAAATAGCCAGCTGCATCTGCATGACCTTCTGTGCTGAATGTGCTTGGAGGTGGTCTGCCCACTGTTCATTCCACGTGCCTTGGCAAGATGAACGGGTTCATTGCGGCCTCATTTTATTTTCTCACCATTTCAGGTCACCTGATTTTTAATAGCAGGGACGTAGAACAGCTAGTTGAGGGACCAGCTGTCCAATTCTGCCACAGCTTCCTGGAGATGTAATACAGTCCAGCACACAGGTTGTAGATAGTGTTCTTGAGAGTCTCTGATTTTAATGATGGAATGGAAGTTTTCAACTTTTCAGCCCCTGTACCATCTTTGCAGAACATGCTGTGACTGGGAAAATTTGGTTCTTAATGTCGTAGTCACTGGGCAAATAGATCATTGCACTTCTTTGTTACAAGAAAAAAAATCATCGTGGTCTTTAATGAGGCTGCTAGATGGAGAAAGTCTTTTTAAATAGTGCTTAGTAACCACATTGCACAACGTTGCATCTCCTCACCGGGAGATGCTTTCTCTACAGAGAAAATTGAAAGTGGTGGTTATTTGCATGTGCAGGAGACTTGTGTCATCATTCTGGTGACTTGCATATAGCAGAAAAACACTTTGTTGTAAAGTAGTGCATGGCATTTGTTGAATGCCCCTTGGATCTTCATTTGTGATTTTGACCATCTGAGGTTTGCTGTAATCTGTGTAGCTGATTCCTCTGCATGCCATCCAGCTACAGCCTGTGTTTTGCTGCATGGTACCCAAGTGTTCACACGTTTATTTGATGTGACCAGTGACGGCTTTGTTCTTCCTGCATGTTTTGGCTTAGGTCCTTGAGATCCGTATGCTCTTTCTGTTCTCTTGCTTTGGCCTTTAACAGTAAAAGCAATTTGTGTTTCTGGCTAACGGTCCGCAGTTGTTTCTCTCCATTGCTCTGTGCCTGCTCTGTGTTCATTACCCTGTCATGCTCTGATAGCTTTTTGACACGTGGTTTGAGGTTCCGTATATAACTGTCAGGTTTGTAATCTCTCCGGTTGGTTTCCTCGTCTGTCTGTAACTGGCTGACTAGTTTGTAACCATTGCTTGGCCCCCTGGGATCTCCCTCCTGCCTTTCTCCTAAGGTAAGGTTTTCTCTTTTCTTCCAGGACCTGGGTGTGACCAAAGTGGGTCACATGAAGAGGATACTGCACGGGATCAAGGAGCTGAGCCGGAGTACTCCTGCCAGCGAGGGTTAGCCTCTGTTTTCACAGCCTGTGTCTACCATTCCCCCTAACTGCACAGCAGTCACCTCACAGAGCAGATGTGCTCACAACTGTCTCTGCTGAACAGCCAAACTGTAGCTGTTCGGGGCTCATATCAACCAAGCATGGTGCTACCTTTTTTCCTGAGGGGTGCGGCTGCATCCAGTCGAGAGGCACCTTATCTGCGGTCAGGCAGAGCCTCCCGGAAGAAAACTCACTTGCTGTTTGAAGAACCATGTCCTCCGACGTGGGAAGTTCTGGTTCCAGTGACAGTGCAGGACTCCTGAGAATTGCAACACAGCTACCTTTACTGGATAACTTCATCACAGTAGAATTATTCAGGGCAAAAGATATATTGGCCAGTCTTAGTTCAGGAGCATCTGACGGTCTTTTCAGACCCGAAACTTTCCCGCTCATCTGTGTGTCGCACCTGTATCTTAGAGCATTTAAGTGGGACAAAGCTTGTCCTTGTGTCTTACTAATCCCTTTTTAATGCACCTGTAGTTGCATGTGATTTGCATCAGAAATTCAAAGCCAGTACAGACCTCTTGCTGATGAATACCCAGTGATTCTCACTCACTCATGCCTTGCAACAAACAATGCATGTGGTTCAAACAGCGGTTCGCACCAGCTTGCGGGGTCTTCCGCAGGGCCTGGCTCTCCTCTTCCAGCCAGTGGCAATGGTACAACCTTTAGGTTTTCAGCCATCAGAAACGATTGTTCAGAAATTCCTGTCAGTAAGAAAAGACAAAATTCTGGAGAGCCAAAAGATTACAGGAGATCAGCTCTGACATTCCCCCTTCTGATTCATCTTCAGGAGCCCAAATGAAAGGGAGAGGAACGCTAACTAGCTGTTTGGGCTATGCGCGAAATGTAATGCAATGGAGTGAGGTATGGGACAATTTGCTCCGTCTTGGTGGGGGGAGCAGCATGACTGGCAATGGCCAGGAGCGGCTTCCTGCCCATTTAGTGCCACCTTCGTGGCCACAGACAACAGAGCTGTTTTTTTACTTCAACTTGCAGTGCAGAAAACTACTTCTGTCACAAAAGATATGATTTATCTGTAGTACTTGCATCTTTTCACCTGTCTTGGTTCTAGTGGCTTTTCCACCTTGCTTCTCTCTCTTGCTGCCTTGCTCCTTCACTCCAAGGTGGATACCAAAAGATTAGGGTGGCTCAGTACTCCTGGGTTGTACCCCTGAGAGAGATATCATGTGCTGTCAAACATCAGGGCTCCTATAAAGCATTGAGAGAAGGAGGATTGTTACTGAGCAGATGAGCATCGTAATGAAAACTGGAGTATGTTGATAAATTGCCTTTGGTACCACCAGCAGTGGAGCATGGAAAAATTAGTGCCTCTGAATCAGAGTTCCTAGATGGCCTTCAAATTTCCACTGTATTGCCTGACCCCAATCGGGTGACTGTTAAAGCCCGAAGACCAGCATGAATAGCTATATTGCCATGATTATCACTGCGAAGGGAATTCAGGAACATTCAGTGCTGTAAAGCTGGAGAGACAGCAGGAATTTTTAATTACTTTGTGGTTTTGTATGTATTTATTTTTTTTATTCTTACAGAGTGGCATCTGTCTGGCTATGGCTGCAGACAGAAAAATGGCCACATACACAGTGGCATAAAAGATAATTTCCTGAGGACATCGTTGTTCTGTGTTATTTGTAAGGGTTTTATCAAATTGACATCAGCTTTCTAGTCTAACAGCAATCAGTCAAGTTATTTTATGTAAAGACTTGTCAGCTTAAAAAGGTTATGGGCTGATTTCATGCTGGGCAAACTCCATTGCATTCTTTAAGATTTCACCAAGTGTTATTCTGACTCTCCCTATCTGTTTTTAACTAGTTGTCATTCACCCACATGTCTTCACTCAGCGTAGTGAGTGACAGGGTTTGCTCATGAGAAATTAACAGTGCTTAATCCAGCTACCAAAATTTCTGATATAAATACTATGGGGACTGAGCAAGAAATATGTTTAGCTTTGCCCTGAATTTGTTTCTCCTATCTATACATTGGCACTTGCTTCCATAGCCATATTTTTTATCACTATAGCCCCCCCTCACTGTATTGAATTCCTGAGGTATCAGATGAGTAAGAATTGTAGACATAATGTATTTTCCCACTTGCTTGTTGAGGCACAGAGCAGCATCTGCATGAGAATGAGGAGAAACTTCCACTAAGGAGAGCTCAGGACGCAGCCATCCTTGCGGGTGACAGCAAGGTGCAGCCTGCTGCCTGTCCCCAGGAGTGTGCGTGGCTAGGACATTCACGTGCCTGCCCAGGAGAGTGCAGCAGGGAGCACAAGGCAGGTGATAACTCTGGAGAAGAGGTGAGATCTGCGTTTATTCCTGTACGCGGTGAAGGAACTCTTCTTACTGTGAAGTTTCTCCAGGCAACCTCATGGTTAAAGGTGCGTAAACCATATGCACTTGCCTTGCTTGCGTAATTGCTGGGGGATTAAATTCTTGCCTCGATAGAAACAGCTCCTCTCTGCTCTTCTGGCTCAGAGTAACAGGGGAATCCAAAGAGTTTATAGATTCAGGCATGTTCCTTAATTCTTGCCATATCTGTAGAGGCCTGGTGGCC
This sequence comes from Calonectris borealis, assembly GCF_964195595.1. Classification (NCBI taxonomy): domain Eukaryota; kingdom Metazoa; phylum Chordata; class Aves; order Procellariiformes; family Procellariidae; genus Calonectris; species Calonectris borealis. The sequence goes on from NC_134320.1 coordinate 3,522,460, forward strand.
GTTAGCCATCTCCTATGAGTGATGATGCCTGCACAGACCAGTCTTCATTTCTTTTACTTCATGATCTGTCGTGTTGATGGATTCAGATCCTTTTTGTGTATGTGCACATTTTATCAAAGGGTTCATAGCCAGTATATTCCTGTCTATTGCTTCCTGGAGGCGGGGAGGGAGTTCTACCTTCTTTAAGAGCTAGAAAATGGGATCCACATTTAACCTGCGTGCCTTTGAATATGTACTAAGGTTTATATCTAACACAAGGGTCGTAGCTCCATGTGTCTCACTGGGAATAATGCAGATTTCTGTCGCAGAGATTTTGTGAATAGATGAGGACAATTTGTGTCAAACATCAGTGAGAGCTATCTGCAAAGCAGGGAGCCAGACTGAACTTCTGGCTGTGTTATTCTGAGTTCCTCTTCTGGCATCTGATAATTTTTTGTGGGAGAGAAACTCAGGAAAGACAATTAGACAGTAAAAAAATCTGCTGCTTTGCCAAAAAAGAGACTCTCCTCTGCAGTCTCAGGTAAAACACCAGCTTGAGAGAAGCTAGAACTGCACATATCGCGCAGATGTGTAGCCTCTTAAAAAATGCTACTCATGTGAAAGGCGTGCGGCACCTTCTGTTTATCATCCCTCGCCCTTGGCAGTGATGCTGGGGCAGTGTCTGCGGTGAGCTGGGCGTACAGTTTCTTCTGCTAGGAAGAGGTTTCAGCATGTTATCTCACATCCTGGCACTGCCCTGGATATTTAACTTTAATGGCAGGTTCTGGGGGATAGCGTACCCTGTGTTACGATGTTCGGTTCCGTGGGAGTGCATGCAATGGAGACTCGAGGGAGGTTTGGCCCGTGAAGCAGCTATCGGCAGCATCCTGCTCCGGGATACCTTGGGGAGGGCTGTTAGTGCTAATGCAGTCTTTCTGGTTTCGCTTGTGGGATCTTAGTGCTGAGAAGGCGCGTCCCCCACTGCGGCAGGAGCCGGCTCTTTGCAGCAGAGGGGAGGCGTGCCGCTTGGTGCCCGGAGGTGCCGGCCGGGCCGCACAAGAGCCAGGCACCCGGGAGCCTCCAGCTCTGCCGAGGCCTTCAGTGCCAGTCCTGGGAACGTTTCTGCACCCAAATCGTATGGAAAGCTTTGTTCGTTGTTTTAGTATTATTTAAAAATGTGCATACTATCTATGTGATTTAACAAAAGACTGTTTACACGAAATATTTTGTATCTTAAGATGTGTGTACTGTAAAAAGACAAAAAAAAGGAAAGGATGAAAAATGATGTTTTTCTACAACTGTCAGCAGTGACTGCATCTCTATATCATTGTCCATCGACTGTTGTTCCTCAGGGGTCTCCCCGTCATTCCTGTGATCCTGTCAAAAGCATAGGGAAGCAACTGAATCCCTGTACAGTCTTGGGAAGAAGGTTTTGTGCCTTAAAAATGGGACCTGCTTCCCTCCTATTTATTGTGTTAATTTATACAGTGATTACCATGGAAATGTCTCTTGTATTTTTTTTGTATATAGTTTACTGTTGATTGTTGTAAATAAGTTTTTCTTGTATATAAAGTAAACATGTTTCTGAGCTTCCAGTAAAGATTCTCTGTTACTGATTTCATTGTGTGAGAGGGCTGTGGAGCCCGTCTGGTGGGAACCAGCTAATAAAAATCTGTGCTGTGATAAAATGGCTTTATCCTGAGTTGCGTCAGAAGTTCAGAGCTGTTCCTGAGAGAGGACTGAAATGGTAAATGTGATTGCTGTAGATTAGTTTTGTAGCATTTCTTTGCATTGGTTTAATTGGCGTGGAGTAGAAGACATCACGTTGTTTATTTTTATTAGCTCTATCTCTGCAGCGAACAAAAGAAGAGGTGTTTTAAACGTGGTGGCTCCACTGCAAACCCACAGGTAGATGGGGAGGCACCCCCAGAAACTCAGCAGCGTATTTGTTGGTTACCTCCATGTGTTGTAGACCTCTCATCGGGTGGTGTGGTGTGACCACGTCTTCCTGGTCATGGCGGTGCAGTCCCTGATGAGAGGGGACAGTTGTTTCTCTACTCCGCTTGGGCCTCTCTGCCTTCAGTTTGTTGCAGGCAATATATACGGTAACTGGAAAAGTGAAAGTGCATTTACAAAAATGTGGGAGAAATGAATTTTCTCATGACATGTAGAAATTGACTGCCATAAAATGACACCGGTAAACTTGAAACGAAAACATTTGGAGATGTTTGGGTGAGCGGTCCGTGGTCAGATTGTGATGGGCTTTCTCTTCCATCTGTACAGATCGATGTGTTTGTAAGATGCTTACAAGAAACTTTTAAAGATTACTTTTTAACTGAGAGGATGGTCGTAGAGTTCCGTAGTACTGTTGCAAAGTAAATGGAAAGTAACTCATAACGGTCGTGAACATTTTCTGTGTGAAAAAGACTATTGTACTTGATAGTTAAACTGAAGGATTTGCTTTGTCTTTGTGTGGAGGGAATAGTTTATGTGACAGCAACATAAGAAATCTTAGTAATGTTATAAACTGTTGCAAGATGAAAATGGTAAAATTGATCCTTAAAAATGTTAGTTACCTAGTCCTACTAATAAGGAGAAAAGAAAAATCAGGTCCAGTCTCACACACGCACTGGACCTGAGTGTCAAGCTCTGCGTTAAGTTTCCACTGCAGGAAACGCGCCAAGAAAGCAGCAGCAGAGAGGCAGAAGATGTTCTTACTCCTCTGATGCAGGTAATTTGTTTTGGTCCTTTTCTTTCATTTATGTGGCGGAAGCCAATAGCAAGAAACTCTTTGCCCCACTCAGTGTATCATTACTGGGGTATCAGACCTCCTGCTCGGTGCTGCCATCCTCTTGGTTTGATTGATAATTACCTAATGGATCTTGGGAGGGCGGAGTGGATTTGGAGAGAGGTGTGCTGTAAAGATCTTGAAGTACCAATGAGGGTTTTTTAAAACTGTATTCTGCTGCTGTTCCCCTTGTCCTATGTGGTGTTGGGTTGGGTTTTTTAATGTGTTTGGTTTTTTTAATACAGTGTAGAGCGTCAGGAGAGGAGAAGTCAAGGAAATCTGCTCCCACTGAATGGGCAGCACTGGAAACAAACAGGTTTAGAAGCAGCCTGGTCATTCCTTACCTGTAAAGCAGCTTCAGAGTCGTAAGGTAAATTCCTTGTTTGGCTGCTGTGTGCCTGGTTGGGCTGAATAACTGTGCACCCACCAGCTGGGCCTTGAGCAGCACGAGATGTTTAGGTCTCACATGGGCAGAATGAAGAGGTTCTGAGACTGCGGGAAGTGACATTTCGTGTTAGTAACAGCTAAAAGATACATTGCAGTTCTCTAGCAACTTCTGTCTGAAGAGTTCCAGCATTTTGCTGGCTTACCAAATGACCTAGAAGGTAGTAAGTCTTAATGTCTTCACGAGAAAGGAAGAGGTGGGAGAGTTTGCACACCACTTCTGTTGACTTCAGGGTAAAATACGAGTCAGCTGTGGGCTATGGCTTTTCCTCAGGGGAGCCGGGACGGGGGTGGCTTCAGGCCTCTTGTCCTCCCTTCCAGCAGGTTGGCTGATGGCTGCGCTGCCAACGGGAGAGGTTGGAGCAAGTGGTAGGTCTCCCGTTTGTTAAAGCTGTGCCCAGCTGCAGCCTCAGGCGGGTGCGAGAAGATACCAACCAGGGAAGTAACACGCTAGGAGGGAGTGCCATGGGAGCAGCCGGCAGGTTGTCAGATTCCTCTTGCTCCCAGGCTACAAACTGGATGCACGGCAGCACTTCCCAGCCGCCTGCTGAGGACGTGCTCTGCGCTGCTCCCCTGCAGGTAGGCTCTCCGCAGAGAGGTGTTCCTGCTTTCCTGGCAGCGTGTCCCTGTGCTCACGTGTGAGCTGTGCAAAACCTTGGCCTCCAAGGACCTTTTCTTTTAAGAAGAGCAGCCCGAGGAGACTAATATTCCAGCTTGGTTTCCTAGGGAAGCAAGAGCGGTCTGGTTTGTCTGGTGCTGCGTGTATCAGCCTGTCTTTCCCCTTTTAATGCCTGCTTGGAACTTACGGTCTCATTTCAGATGGTTCGTGGGGGGAGATGGCTCGCAGAACATTATGTTTCTACAAGTCTTGCAAGAAATCAGTACCCAGGATGAGAGGAAGACCTTGGTAGTGCTCTTTTGCAGGGAGAGGCTCCAGAGTGCGTATAGGAAGTAGACCTAGTGCTTTGATTGCTCAGTGAATTATTCACATTTGGGCTTGTTACAAATTAAAAGGAGTTATCGTGAAGTAGAAGGAACGGATGGATGCAACACAAGATTCATTGCTGAAGAGCTGTGATTTTGAGGCCTTGTAGCTTTGCCGCCTCAGTTTCCCCCTCTATCAAAATTTACATCTGTCTACAATTTATTTAATTTATGGAAATTTACATTTTAAATTACAATTTCAATTTGGAAAAATTTGAGAAGAGCGATTCAGCACTCCTGGCTAAGAAGCTAAAGGCTGAGAACACATTCCAGAGTTTTCCAGAAGCTGATGAAAAACTAAATTCGTTCTTTCTAAGTACCAGTATAGGTTTTTTAAAAAAAAAAAAGTTTTTTAGGAGGCTGACACATTAGTTTAGATGTTTTAGGTTGGCAGTTGATGTACATGTCCTAAATTTCCAACCTATACCAAGTCTTCGAAACAAAAGTGTATTCGAAAGCATGTAACCTATGTGGTAGCAAAGCGCTATTTCTAGATAGGTAGGTCAGCTACAACTACTATGAGCAATACGTGGAATATATAGTACTACACTTGTTTCTTTTTAGATTTCCTATTTTATGTTTTCTGTCTTCAGGTGTGTTTCATAAACTTTATTTTCAGCAAAAATCTATTATCATTAATCTCAGCTGAAATTTTCTTGTTGAATGGCTGAATTGACAATAAAGAATGTATCAGTAGAGCTTTGCAGTGCACGCATCTTCCCCAACTGCGATTTTGGATGCCACAATTATTTTTTTTTTTTTTTTAGCACAAGTCCCAAACGGATGAACTTTGAAACCTTTGTTTAAAGAGAGCTTGTTTTCAAGAAAGTCCAGAAAGTCCATGGCCAAGTTTGTAAGGGAAAAAGAAAAAAAGTTTTATAAGCAGTCGGAGCTCTCCTAAATAGTGTCACTGGATGTCAGCTGAGATCCTGGGGAGGCCCCCCTCCTCCTGACACCCGGTGGCACTTCTCCGATGAAGGACCCCTAAGGACACGTGGTTGCACAGGTGATTTGCATGAAGATGTCATGCGCTGTACGGCTCGCAGAGGTGCCACAAACGCTTTCGGAGAAGGGGAACACACTGGTCCGTACCATCTCCGATGCAAGAAAACTTCTGAAAAGGATTGTGGTTTTTCTCTAAAATGTTTAATATTCAAAATTCAGTAGAAGATTTCGTGCTGATGAGCGCTAATCCAGTACACCAGAGGATGCAGCATGCTGGTACAAGCTTCTTGCCCTGCCTCCTCGCAGCTGGCAGCTGATGGGGCAGGCACTGCCTGCTCGTGGCCGTAAGGGTGGTTAGTGGCCTTGGCTGTTTTGTGGTGGAAACTTTGATGAGAAAGTAAAGTGGGAGGACTCTTAAAAATAGCAATATGTGCCCCTGTTGGGTGATTGTGTGCTGTGAGAAGGTGGTAGGATCTCTCAAGAGACCTCAGCCCTGGTGTGGTTACGCTTACAAACTAAATATAACTACTCGCCAGAGAATTAGAAGAAAAAAAAACACATCTGAAAAAGGCAGAGTGGATGCCTCAGCTGTTTCACTTTTCTCCTGCATGCAGGTAAATTGTCAAGCTCCCCCTGAGCACTGTTTGTTTAATGACTAGAAAGAAAGCACTTCATGTCACTCCAAAGAGTAAATATCTGAAGTTATGGATTAACTAAATTCCAGCAGAGCTCATGGCGGAAGAATAGATCACGCTGATTCATACTGAATAAAGCAGTAAGTGCTTCAAAAGTATTGTATCCTTTGGGATTTCAAAGTACAGCTTGCTTTACTGAAGCATAAAGCTTGTCAAAAATGTCCGGTGACGAGGGGAGGGTGTCGGGGCAGACAAGAAGTGTTCTGGGGGAGCTGCTGATGGGCTAAAGGGAACTGGCAAACCAGTCTGGAGGGCCTCTAATGAAGCGGCTGCTTTGGAGCTGGATTCAAAGAGAAAGTCACGGCACAACACAGCATTCAGCAAGGGAGCTGCTCTGAGAAAAACAAGTGGAGGAGCTAGCTGAGCTGTCTGAAAAGAAACTGTCTGCAGCATGGGGGTCGTGCTGCAGCTCAGCCGTGCGCTCCCCTTCACACCTACCTTCTCTTCTTTAGGTGACTCCTGTGCAGTATGTGGAAGCTCGTCACCGTAGGGGTGCTGCTGGCTGCCTGCTCTTCACGAGTCTGTGGTACCTCAAGTAAGCTTTCATTTTAGAGATACACTTCACCCTTTTCAAGTCGCTGCAAGCGCGTTTCCTGCTCCTCTGTCGGTCACAGGGAGTGGCTGGAATCATTCCCACTGGAGGGGTTTGAATTCCTCTAGCAGAGGTGCACAGACCGTGCTGGGCCGTGATGGCTGCCTGGTCACAGCCCTCATGAGCCCTGCGAGCTGTCTGAGTATCAGGGAGCTTGCTTCTGCAGCACAGCGCTGGCAGCCCATCCTTTCTAGGGCAGGCTGTCTTGCTGTACTACAGAGGGGCTATTGCTCTAGTAAGTGTCCTTTGGGAAGGACCGCTACCAGTTTTCAGCCAGCTCTTTTCCCTGCTTGTGCTTTCACATTTTTGCTTCCAGTATTTTACAGCAATAAAGATGCAAACCAAGTCCTGAAAATCCAGAAGCGGGCAAACTCTTTTCTGGAGGAGCTCAAACCGGGCTCTGTGGAGCGTGAGTGCAAGGAAGAGCGGTGTGACTTTGAGGAGGCCAGCGAGATATTTGAAACCAAGGAAGCAACGGTAAGTTGGTTTTTTAAGGATGAATGTGGGACTTAACCAATCGTTTGTTTTCTTGAAGTATTGCAATCCAGGGCGTAGGAAATCTTGCGGTCAGCACTGAACATGCATCACGCCTGACTCCTAAGGTGTAGGCATGGTTTTGAATGTCACTGTGTTACAGTCATTGTCAAGTTACGACCTGTGTGGGCCACAAAACCTGGCTGCTTATGCATGTCCCACCTGACCTAATTGTGAGGTTTGGGTCCCAGCTGGGTAATCCCAATCCCTGCTTGACCCCGTTGGCTGTTCTTGTTGCCACTGAATTTTTCCCAGTCCTTCCAGTCCTTTGCCCCCTGTTGTCCATTCACCAGTTCTGGCTGCCTTTCACTGCATCTCCCCAGGGTCCCACCTGTGCCTGACAAACATTTCTCTTATCACTAGGTCCTTTCTCCTCCTCGAAACCTCATATTTTCAATTGGACACTACTTTTATTGTCAACATCACTGATTCCTGCCCCTTTCCTCACCCAATCGTTGTGTTGGCTTGTACTTTTTCTTACTGTGTTAAGCAGAGTAGGCTCGCCGCATGGGATGAACCAGTCCTTGCTGTCCTTCAGACCCCAGAGTGGGGTCTTTCTTCACGATGCCCATGTTTTGTCTGACTGGGCACAAACGAATTGTGCGCTCAACACCACAGGTGACTTACCTGGCAGTAAGTGAGAAGAAAACAGAGAAGCTGTGGGGATATTGAGGGGTTGCGGTGCTGGTGGGTCTGCAGCAGGGCAGGGGGATCTCTGCTGAGTACGGGCAATACGTGAATGTCCGGGTTGGCCAGTTTTGTTGGTTTGTAGTGCCAGTCACTACACTGTCAAGAAGAATGAGACCGATGCTGTTGACCAGAGTGCTGTGCTCTGTTGGCCAAGACCCTGACACACTTTAAATCCCTCACTTGTGAAAAATCTGCTTCTAGCCTTAATGTAAGTTTTCTTTCTCCACAGCGAGATTTTTGGAGCAAGTACGTAGGTAAGTAAAAGACTTTCCTAATCATTTCTCTGTGTTTCGTCAAGTAGTAACTGGTTTCCTCAAGAGTAACTAGTACTCAGCCTTCCTGCTGATTATCAAATACTGATTCAAATTCTCATTCTCTCTTATACGGCGTGTGCAAAGAATGTTTTCCTGTCCTATCGTACAAGCAACCTTCCTAAAAAGCTTGAGGTGCATCTGTGCCTATCGTCAGTCATCTCCCCAGAGCTAAGGCACTGGTCAAAAGTGCTCTCTGATACTCTAACCCTGCCTGACGTGGTCCAAAGAGGAGTCCCACCCCTGCTCTTCACTTCGCTCTTCTGCCTTGTCTGCCTCTGGTTTTGCTCGCTCTTCCCCCTCTGCCCACTCCACGCGCTCCACAGCTGTAATTCAGAACCCAAACAAATACCCTTCTCTCTGGGCCAGCACCACGGAGGTATCACCATTTGGTGGCAGAAACCATGGATGATCTTGGGAATCTGGGGAGGGTCTGTCTGTGTTAATGTTTGACCTGTGAGCTCTGTATGATTCAGGGACTGCGTTTTCCTGCCTCTGTTTCAGATGGAGATCAGTGTGACCCACAGCCTTGTTCCAATGGGATCTGCAAGGACAATATTGGAAAATTTTCCTGCATCTGTAACAAAGGCTGGGAGGGGGTTTTGTGCAATTATGGTAATGCTGCCCTTAATCCACTGTAAAATCACATTCTTTGTGACAGGGGTCTCTGTGTAATAGGGATCAACACTTTTGTCATTGCACAGTATACTTGCTTTCTTTACTAATGTGATTTCTCTTTTGCTTCATGATGTGGTAAAAGGATTATTTGCATTTATTTAAAGTAAAATTAACTTTGTGTTGCCATGGGAGAGGTTTGGAGATCTGAGATATCTAAATTTTACAAAAATACTGGAAACAATTCTGGAACGCAGGGTTTTCAGTTACTTTAGAATTGTCAGCACAGGGTTGATAGTGAAGTTTTTTACAATACAGGGGGGAAAAAAATCCATTGCAAATATTTGATTGTCATTACTGTGACAATTTCTTCCTGAACAAAAGCTGAATAGCATATTTAGGGATGAGCGTGTATGTCCTGTATTGTCAATACTTTGCACTGTCTGACTTGCACTCAGTGACAGTGGATTTTCTGTTCTCCAGTCTACCTGCTCTGGCAGTCATCTCTGTTTTTTCCATCTCCCTACTGCCTTTTTCTGGACCAGTGGCTATTTGCTCTCTCAGGGCCCAAGTGCCATTAAAGCCCACAACTGTCACCCCAATTCCATTGTCAGCTGTTGCTCACTTGTATCACGATGTTATTTTGTCGCTTTACCTTCCTGTGACTCTTTGGCTTTCCAACTTCTCATGTCTCTCTCGCTGTTCATTTTTTCCGCAGAGGTCAAATACACCAACTGTTCTGTCAATAATGGAGGATGTGAACATTTCTGTAGGGATGACCCTGCCAACCAGTGCCGCTCCTGCAGCTGTGCGTCTGGGTATCAGTTGATGAACGACCATACCATGTGCAAGCCTGTAGGTAAGAGGAAGATGTCCGTAGTCCAGATTTGACAGAGGATTATTCAAACATGAAGTAAAGGGGTTTTATGGGAGAATTGTCTGCAGTGCACTGTACTAGTTTTCAAAACATTCATGCCATGCAGAGTAACTCTGTGCCTGCATTTCCCAACTCCATACCCACTTTATGGCCTTTAACCTGTGTTTGCCTCATGGATATATACAGGGGAATCAGGAAACTGCCTCCTCTGCAAAGCATTGAGGGGCTTCCCTGAAGCCACTGAATAGTATTGCCTGGGTTAGAGAGACGGAGGGAGTGCTTTAGAAGGAGGTTTTGTATTGGTTGATCTGGTCTTTGCTAATTAACTCCTCTGCATCTCCTGTAGTGGAGTTCCCCTGTGGAAGAGTGAAAACGGACTACATTGAAGCCAAAGCAGGATTCAATATTCGGCTCATTGAGGGAAGAGCAGGAAGAAGGGGAGAAAGCCCTTGGCAGGTAAAGAGGAGAGAGTTTTTCACCACAGATTTTTCAAGCTCTTCCCGAACAGCTCTGCCTGCCTAGCTGCTCCAGAAAGGCTCCTACATTACTAGTGGTGGTGTCACATGAAGCTAAGATTCCCTTAGCTTAGCTTTTTCAAAAGCAACCCAAAAGTTGGAGTAGCAGGAAAAAATAGTTTATTATCTGACTCTTGACCTTGTCACAGTTGCCAAGTTTTTTACCTTACCTTGCCAACAATGTCAAGAGAGAGGATAGCGATGACACTTACCTGCTCTGTTGCTCCATCCTAGGGAAGGCCACTTAATCACTGCAGCTCGTGATGCACGATGCATGCTCCAGCTACTGAAACAGCCTTATGGTGGGAGTGTGAGGTGATCTTGTACCCTTTCTGCATGGATCTGTTCTTACAAGCCTCGTCTGTCCTAAGTTCAAGTTAGCAGATTTAATCAACAAAATGTGCCATAGCTCTAGAGAGCAGGTTGGGACATCACAGAGAAGGGGGAGACCTCGCAGAGCTTATTGTGGAACTAGGGAATGCATGTAATAGGGGCCTGGTTCTCTTTGACATTAAAGGCCCTTTTACACCACAGCATGAGAGCTGCAGCCTGAGAGGACGCACTGTCTCCTGGTGTGCTGTGGACACAAGAATAATCCCCTCCTTAAGCTCTGCGTTTCAAGGCTTTGAAGTACCAAAGTGCTTCTTTGCAGTCACCAGCATCATCCCATGTGGATTTGGATGAAGCCAGCCCTCATTCAGGAAGAATATTCAAAACTTTGTTGTAGGTGTTCCACGGGGACCCACTGTAGAGCTTTGGCTTCAGTGAATGTGACGTGCTTTGGTGCTTGGTGCGTCTGGGCATTTTGCAACCACAAAGAAGAATGTGTACAATATTTTGTGAGCCGTGCTCCATGCAGTGTCAGACCTCTCTTTTTTTTGTTTCAGATTATGCTGCAAAATAGCAAAGGGAAATTTCTCTGTGGGGGTGTTCTCATCCATCCATCTTGGGTCCTAACGGCAGCACACTGCATTGAGGCAGAAGGCGGCCTCAAAGTAAGACTTGGTATGGAAAAAAAATCTGTTCCCGTTTTTTTAAATATAACTCTTTCATTCCCAAGGTTTATAATCTCAGGAGAAAGGCCAGCAGGTTATGAAGACAAAAGTCCTTCTTGGTTGTAGGAGGAGGTTGTCTAGGAAGTATTTAATGTGTACCTTAGCACAAAACAAAAAAGTTTAATAAAAATCTGATTTCATTAGAGCCACGATCAGCCTTAATATAGAAGTGAGCTTATGTCTTCTGAGCACTGCTGCTTGTCTGGAAAGTAGAAAGACCTAGTCTCTTCTGCCTGTGTTTTTCTGGTGATGAAAATATTCAAGGTCATCCCAATACTGAAAAAAAAAGTCTTGATCCCAGGAGGAGAATGTCACAGTGCCTCTTCCTGCCTTTTCCTTCATTTGAACACCATTACTTAAGGGAGTTTGAGTAGAGAAGGAGGATAGGTGCTGCAGAATGGCAAGGCTGCCTTTACTGGCACTGCTGCTCTTAAGCATGAGAAAATCTATGTCAAGTACAGTACTGCTCCTGAATTAACAGACAAAAATAATTAGTTTTCCATTCACACTTAAGAAGAATTTTTTTTTATTGGTGTTTTCTATCTACCGTTGGTGACAGAGGCATAACAGCGCAACTGCTTTCTTTCTCCGTTAGTGAAAAGATGGGTTGTTCCCAGTAATTGTGGAAAGTCTTGCAAATGCATTGTCTGTATACATAGCCTTGGAAGTACATTGTCTGTATGAATGCTCCATATATACTGTGGATGTGCAAATGTTTGAGAACAGAGACAATAAGACACATACGGATGGATGTGTTTATGTACATCCTCCATTGTTCAACATAAAGGATGAATGGAAAAGCATGTGACATACCCTTGGCTCCTCTTAGTGCCAGAATATCCACCTTTCCACAGAGGGACATCAAAGTAGAAGTGCGTGTGGTCGTTTGGAAATATGCATACAGACTACACATCTCCAAGCACTTTCAGTTACTAGTAAGTCATTTTCTTCCCTTTTAAGCGATTGCCAATATGTATATTTAGTTTCAGTGAGGCCCAAGGAGAAGAAACCTGTGCAGTTTGCTTGGTAAAGGATCTTGGAATGTTTTAGGGGAAAAGCAATCGTCAGATGTGGTGTTTGAATGCTCTGCGCTGCTAGATGTAGCTTTGAGTGTGACTTGAAGGGGATAAGTCAGTGGGAAAATGGTAACTAGGGGAATTATTGAGGCTGCACTTAAATTACTCCATTCTGGCCTTGTACTGCAGGTCTTGGTAGAGATCTGTGCAGTCTGACAAGCTTTCAGCTGGGATAGGCATGCCCAGAGATATCTCTGCAGGAAAGAAAGAAGGGGTGGGATCTGTCAAGAGAGTCCTGTGGTCCTGTGCTGTCCAAATAAAAAGTGGTTTTCAGTGGGTGAAGAAAAGTGTCGGCACTTGAGAACCCTGGTTTGAGAAGGTTTGGGGTTTTTTTTGGCTTACATGAAACTCAAGAGACATCTCGCACATAAATTTGGGTGAGTATACAGAGTAATTTATAGTGTAAGGATGATCAGGAATAGGGGCTCGAATTTCTCTCACTCTCCTAGCTGCCCAGAAGACCTTCCTTATTGATAGAGGAAGAAGCAAGTGTGTGGTCATGGACTGAGAGTTGTGACACATGAGAGGAGAACCCTTCTCATTCAGTCTTGAGCAGTATCGCTGTGGTGAGATGGAAACCACAGAAGAGTCCTTCATTGTGGTATGGGGGTGTGTGTGCAGGACTGAGATGACCACAGCCTGAGACTTCACCAAGAGAGAAGAGATTCTTCTCCAAATGATACTCCAGGTCAAGCAGAAGGGAACCTTTCTAAGACCCAGCCTAACATCACATGGTTGTCCTTTTACATGTACCTTTTGGGCATTTTACTGCCACCAGAAAAGCAGTTCTCATCAGAAAAATGCATGCTCTAAACCCTAGAGACATCTAGTGAGATACATGGAACGGAGTTTTGAATGGAGACGTTGCTGTGTCTGCGGGGGCAGGTGTGAGCTCCATGACAGTGTTGAAGGTGTTCGTACTGAAACTGCAGAGGTGACACTCGACCTGCCTCTGTCAAGCTGGAATACCCAGCGCTGTTCTGGACTCGTCCCGCTGCAGCTCTCTGCTCACCGTCCATAGGAGCAAAACTGGAGGGAAGCTCGCATCTGGGTTTGCACTCATGAGCTTGGGGAGTAGTCTTGTAGCAGAACTCACGTGGCTTTTTAGTGTCTGAAGTGAAAAGTTAGATCTCAGAGTAGCTGAAGTTTTGGAAGATGGATTTGAGAACAACCGACTTTTCCTGTTTGTGACTCTTGTTCCTGCATCTCCAGCTTAAAAGCATCCAGAAGTGTGTTCCAAGAAGAAGAAGAAGAGCTCCAAGAAAATAGAGCAGATAGATGAATGTAATGATTCAATTCAAAATACTGTCTCTCCCTTCAGAGAACAGGTCTCACACTTCCTTGTTTATGTAGAACTTCATAGGTAATATTTTTCTGCCAGCAACAAGATTATGATGCTTCTTATTGTGTAGAAGGAACTAGATGCATTTCACACAGCCTCTAGGTTCAGTGCGTCCAGGTGTGGATAGGACTTCTGGAATTTGAAACTCTTGGGGTGGATAACTCAACTGAGAAAGGAAGTATTCATGACCAGAAGTCAAAAGGGTCTTCTCCTGGGCGGGGGCAGGGGGAGCTGTTGCTACAGCAGCACCGGTGCAAAAGCTGTCACCCGCTTCGTCATAGGTGTCTCAGGATACAGACAGCTCATGGCCATGCTTGTGTACGGAGCATGTGGAGCCTGGCAGAACGTGTGCTCCTGCACAACTCAGTGGCCTTCCTCGGAGGAGACGATCTGACAGTGTTCGAGTCCAGAGTTATTTCTGAGGCCTAAAGCAGAGTTTTGTATCGGTGAAGATAGGAATAAACCCCTGCCCCTTATCTGCCAGTCACCCCCCAGCCACAGGGGCTGTGGGGTGGGGAGCAAGGAAATGTGCTCCACGGGTGCTACGGACACTGTTGCCACAAAGCAGAGAGGTCATGGTAGCAGGACGAAACAGATTTGTGAGTGATGGCTTGGTAATAGCAAGTCCTTCTGGTACTATTTAATACAGGTGCCCGTCAGAGCAGTTTCAGCCATCTGTGGTGTCTGCTGTGGCCGTGTATGAAATGTCCATTGACTGTCTGCAGAGGAGCAGGAGGAGAGACTCATAAATAATTGGTCTGGAAGTCCAAGATCCAAAGCTGGACTTACGAGGTCTTTTGACAACCTATTTCTGGAACTACTGTGGATCATAAAGTCCCTACGCTTGGAGACACTGACTTTTTTTACAGAAAAAAACCCAAACAGCTGCAATACGTCATTGACAGGCTCAAGCACAGGGGAGCTTACTGCAAGCAAGTGACTTCAGAAGACCTTGGTCATGCAAAGTCAGCGCAATTTGGCTTTAGAGTTTGTATCTGGAGAGATTCAAATAAGACCGAAAGAAGGCAAAAGTTAACAGGGGGGGAACAAATTTGAAGGATGGTATTGTGAAGCACACATTTGAAAAGGTGGTGATAATTCATTTATAGAGAGACCGAGAAGGAAAGGACGCTTCGGTCACGCACATGCAGCGTGGGCAGAGGTGAGGTGTCAGCCTGGATGTCCTGCCGCCTCATCTGCTTGGATGTGCGTAATGGACAGTTCTCTGGAGAAGTGTTTTTATCAAGTACATGCTGAAGTAGGCCTTGATACGAAGCTTAAATTAACCAACAGCACAGTTCAGAAATGTGGCAGCCACTGATAATTATTCTTGGGGCTACCTCTTCCCAGCCTATCAGAGAGATCCGTTTCTGTCGTTCCTTTTCCAGTGTATCACAAATGCCTTACTCTTGCCTTTCTGTCCCTTTTCAACTTAGTTTCCTGCTGACTGTTCCGTAACTGCTTGGCCCACAAAGTGGCCATGATCATGTAGCACAAATAACAACTGAGAAGTCTTTAAGTAGTCAAAAATCCTTTAAAATACAGATGCAAGATTTCAGAAAGGAACAGCCTTACCAGTCAGTCATCTTTATCTTATAAACCCTGAAGTTCAGTTATTCAGGCACTGGTTATACAGCATAAAGCTCATGTACTGTTGTAAACGTCTTGCTTTGCTGTATGCTTGCTCTCCCAGCTTTGAACGCTGACTCCAAGAAGATTGGTTTCCTCCTGAAGAAGATCTCCCAAGTGGCCCGTGTGTGCCATAACACCAACATAGCAGGGCAATACGTAGGCGTTTCAGTTTCTCAACGGATGACCGTAGCTCGAGGGTACTAATTCATTTAGTACTGTATGTATTCATGATTTAGGTAAATATGGAAAGTTTACAGATTTGTCCATCTAGTAAGGACACTGTTAGCCTATAGCATAAAATGAACAAATATCTATATTACAAGGGAAGTAAAAACATGAAGTACAGTCCTAAAGCCCAGTGTAATCCAGATGCTTTGGTGTTCAAGCTGAAGGAAGGTTCGGTAGCATCTGTCATCTTCTTGTTTGCTCTTCCAGGTAAATTCCACCGTCTCCGCACTGAGGCAGACGAGCAAACCATTTGGGTTGATAAATGTGTGAGCCACGAAAATTACACCAAGGAGACCTCCGATAATGACATAGCCATGCTGCACTTGGCTGAGCCCGTGGTGTATAACAAATACGCACTGCCCGTCTGCCTTCCCACCCGCGACCTGGCAGAGCAGGAGCTGACAAGAAGTGGGAAGCAGATGTTGGTAACTGGCTGGGGCAGCACAAGTGATGTTCACAACAATTACTCTACTTTACTCAGTTACATTCAAATCCCCATGGTTCCCCGGAACGAGTGTGCCCAGGCGATGAGATTTGCTATCTCTGACAACATGCTTTGTGCTGGGAGCTTAGGGGACAAAAAAGATGCCTGCAGTGGGGACAGTGGGGGCCCTATGATCACTAAATACAAGGACACTTGGTTTTTGGTAGGACTGGTGAGCTGGGGCGAAGGCTGTGGAAGAAGGGAGAAATTTGGAGTCTACACCAAAGTTAGTCAGTATCTTGAGTGGATCCAGCACCACATAGATGAGATGTCGGCTTCTTGGAAGGGTTGATTCTGATACTGAGAGTCTGGAATATCGTGGCGATGTGCTAGTGGCAGTATGCAGTGTAATGTACTGTCAGATCTTCAGTATTAAATATTGAGTGTATGTTAACCTTGTGTACTGTTTTCCTTGGTACCTAATTTTTTTTTTTACTTCTTTTTTTTTTTTTCCTTGTTTACATTGGTTAGTTTCCAGGTTATGTTGTTTATTTGCAGCATGGTCCTACTTAGGCCTTACAGGCAAGAAATAATACCCTGTTACGCCGAGATGCTGTACAGCATTGTAGAAAACAAGATAGTCCATGGTCAGACGACTTCATCTTTGAAGTGTAAAATGACTGAATTGGTGGGGGCGGGGGGCAGAGGTGGAACTGCTGTGGATCATGAAGTGCTGAAGTTGATCCATGCGTAAAGGAAGTAACAGTCAGGCTAAGGGCTTCGTGTTGGAGGTGAGCTGAAACTGAAGTCAGCTATCTCTCTGTGTCGCTGTCTCTGTCTCTCTTTTTCTCTTTTTTCCCCTCCCCTTTTTTATTTGGGACTGGATTTAGGGATCAATGGATGTCAAAGAATAATGCTTTAAACAGCAGCCTCCCAGCCAGGGCCTGCACCAAGAATGTGTGCTTCTGAGAAGGCTGAGATCGCCGGACATACTGAATTACAAGGGAAAACATTATTGTGTTCAAAGCCACTAGAACATGGGTCTAATTAAAGGCAGAAATCGTAATGTCAGTGAATAGCTGTGACTACTACAGGGCAGTATTTGCCTGCCTGCAGGCGACTGCTATGGATCCTCCTACATGCACACAGCCCTGCGTATTTCAACAGATGTTTACAGAGCAGCTTGTGTATTTTCCAGATCACTGGTCCAACCTACTGAAAGATGATGGAGTGTCAGAGATCTTCTCTTAAAAATTCCAAATTTTCCTGAAGAAAATTGTTGCAAAGAAGTGGCTTTTATTGTTGGAGGATGTTTTTAAGGACTTTTCTTTTTTTTTTTTTTAAATACACACGTGTATGTGTGTAGGAACACACACAATTTTCTTCTGATTTTGGCTTGCGAGTGTGTTTCATAGAATCCAGAAGGTTGTCTCTCCTCTGTCAATATTTGTGACTGGTTAATGATCAACGTCTTGACCTCATGGCTGTTCCTGATATACATCCAAATCTCTCTCCTGTCTTCCCCTAAAAAAAAAAAAGAAAAAAGTGAGTATAATTGCATGGTTCTGTGTAAAGTGAACGCATTCTGGATCCTATGTTGTTGGAAAATGACACAGATAGCAAAGAGGTATGTGCTGTCGAATCCTGGTAAATTGTTTAGCCTGGGAAGGTAATGTGAAGAAACACAAACTTCTCTCTTGTAACTTTTGCTGCCAGGTATGTGGTGGATGGTTTCTTCACCGGGGTTTGCGCATACGGTCTTACTTGAGGAGACCATCAGTAATTACACAGCAGCTGCCGTCATTAGCAACTGCTGGCTGAAGTGTGCAGCTTAGACCCGGGCCTGGACCCGCCGCAGTTCAAACAAGGCTGTTGCTGGCGCTGGCTTCTGCTCAGTTTGGGCCTGATCCATGCCTCCCATGTTCCTCATAGCGTTCTTACTACTTCTGTGGGCTTTGCATCAGAGCCTGCACCGCATCCTGGGCTAGGTGAATCTGCACGTTGCCTTGTTGGGATTCCTGTGGTAGTGTGCAGCGTCGGGGTGACTTGGAGAAGCAATGGAAATCAGATCACATGAACTGGGTGGAGTTTGCTTTCTTTCTCCCCTCTTTTGCCCTCTTGTTTCTATGTCTTTGTCTTTTTTGCAGGCTAATTCACCCTTGTTTTTGTGGCAATATACCAATTTCATTTTTCTTTTCCCTCTGAAGGAAATCAGCAGGAAGTCGGAGTATTCTGAATGCTCACTAAAAATGGAGAGCAGTTCCTCACTTGTGATGTTTCTCCTACTGACGTGCTCCATCAACAGCAGCTGTCCGTTCTCATATTCAGGTAGGTACTTCTGAATCACGTTTTTAACTTAGTTGTCTTATTGTGACAATCTTGGCATTTGAACTGAAACTACATTCCTTTTCTGAACACAAAGTCTTATGAGTTGAAGAAGCATTTCCTGAAGTGCACAGGAGAAAAATAAATATTCATATATATTTCCAAGGGAAATCCGCCTTTCTTAACTTCCTACTTAGACCACTATCCTGTTGAAAAGTATTCTCCTTGTGATGTTGAACCCAAAATCTGAATTATTTTTGCATGGCAATGTTTTCAAATTTGGGAAGCTAAAATGAGGCACTTTCAACATGTGTTCTCAGACCTTATGTTGATTTTACTACAACAACTACACAAGGTTTGGAAATGGCTTCAGAGAGCTTTAGAACAGGTGTGAGAATGCACAAGATCTCACGAATCTTGACGGCTGTCCTTGCAGAGGAGGAGGAGCGGAAGTAGAACTGGTATCTGCAAACCAGAAGGCTTTACAACAGGCCTATCCTCTATGTGATGGTACTTAAAATAGGTAAATCCTTTAAAGATGACCCCAGAGCTCAAGGGCTGTGACGGGCAATTTCAGTGATGTAAGTGAAAGACATTTTTTCCATTACCAGACAGCAGGATCTGTCCAAAGCTTTTCTCAGCTAAGAGGTTTTGTCGGCTGTTTCTAATTGCCTAGAAACGAAGCAATTTAATATTATTCTAGAATTTCAGTCATTGCTATAGATACCAATCCTGCAACTGCAAAGAAACGCGTGTCTTTATGGTCCATCTGCAAAACTGGGTTCTTTGTCAGAGGGTTTTGACTTGTCCAGGACACTAAAGCATGACTAGGAAAACGGTACTGTTAAATGAACTGCTGAAGGAATTTTGGTAGGCTTTGTCAGGATTGCCAAGTGAGCTTGCTCCTTAGAGCACTTCCTGGCAGCAGCTTTTCACAATCAGATGGATATAGGGCCACACTTGTGGAGATTTAACAAAAACCTCCATTTGCTCTAAGTGGTGACTCGGGGCTCAATTCAGTCACCGCACGTAAGTGCCCGGAGGTGCTTGAGACGGCACGTGGTATCAATACATCCGCAAGGGCTGAGGGAGCCCTCATTTTCCTTCAGACCGTCCTGGCTGGAAAATCCTGGGAGCACCGTGCTTCAGCGAGAGGTGCCATAGCGAAGACTTGCTGTGGAGCACCAGGGGGTATGTGGGGAGGATCTGACTGCCATATTCCCTCTTCTGGCCACTCCTCCCTTCATACGTTGGCGGTCATACCTCTTAAGGCATCGTGGTAGGAGGGCAGATAGCTTAGCGAAGCGACGTTGAGATGAACTAAATGTAAGTACAAAACTGACACTTTAATGAAGGAGGTGTCTGTCCTATTGGGGCCACAGTAGCTACTTGGAAAGCACTGGGTCTTCGTTGCTGAATATCCAACAAAGCTGGCACCAAATACAAACCAAACCTCTCCTTTCAGCTTTATTTCCGCATGCACGTGCAGCCAGGCAACTAATAATTGTTGTGAATCAGGATGGTTAGGCAGAAAAATATAACCAACCTCCAAAGAAGAAGCTGCAATACTCAAGAGTCTTGTGGAATAAAAGATTTATTTCTGCACTAATCTGCAAGTCTCGTTAGTGGGTCTTTTGATCCACTAAAAGAAAGCTTAAACTACTAGTGTCTTTTGTTGGAACACAGACTAATTTTATTTTCCTTTGGGCTGTTTACGTAGATTCCTGCTCCCCTTTATATTGTTTACTCAGCTGAAAGCGTGCATGACTCTGACTGTAATGATGCCAGTTTGTTGTCTTCCAGTATCAACTGTTCGATTTTGTTTTTCTAGTGTTTATCAGAAAAGACGAAGCACACGAGGTGCTGAAAGTCCATAAACGTGCTAACTATTTTCTGGAAGAGATTCGTCCAGGAAACTTGGAGAGAGAATGCAATGAGGAGAAGTGTTCATTTGAGGAGGCTAAGGAGATCTTCCATTCGCAGGAGAAAACGGTGAGAAACTTCATATTAGGAAAAATAGAGGAAAATTAACAGAGAGCTGTAAGTAATCCTTCCCGAGCCTCCTGGCATGGCTCTGACAGGTGTGTGCCTATGGATTCTGCCGCTTGGTAGTCAGGATGGGTGACCCAAGGCACCTGTGAGATCTCACTTCCTAAGCGAGTGCTCGGTTTGTTGTGTAAACGTTAAACACAATTCCTTAAAAGTATCCAAAACCTATTTCTGCGAGAGCCTCAATCCAGCAGTGTGATTCTGACATTTTCAGAGGCCACTTGCTTGATCAGACCCCTCCAAATACAGAGGAGGAGCGCCTCCTTCCCAGGGCCCGATAGCGTCCGGCTGGGAAGCAGGGCTGCAGGCGTTCTGCCGGGGACCTTCTGCTGAAGCAGGAGTTTGAACTGCAGTTTTAAATAGCGCTGCCTAATTTCTCTTGCATCTAGCCTGTGATGCCTAGGTGATGTCTTCCTTAGCAGGTAGTGCAGCGCAGGGGAAATGGCTCTGCAGAGTGAAGCAGTTGGTGCCGGGGATCTTGCATTGACACGTTTTGTGGAGGGGGGGTGTCGCTTGAAACTCCTAGGCTGCTGCCACAGACCTTTCACTGGCTGGAGCGTTCATGGATCTAAGCTTTCCGTTTAATTTTCATTCCAGTACAACCCAGTTTATGCACTCTGTGGCTGGTCCATGATCAGCGAATCGAAAGCGAGCTGCATGGTGATGATCAGGAGATTTGCTCTGAGAATGTATTTTATGGTTCTAATCAAAATGTTAATTTACATGCACCCTAAAAAACCAGTTTTCTAAATTACATCTTCAGTAACCAATATGACCACTTATTGACTGTTTTCTTCATTTGTGATTTCTTCTTGCAGATGGAGTTTTGGTTCAATTACAAAGGTAGGTAAAAAAAGGAATTTTAAAAAAATCTATTTCTTGTGTCCCTTCTGGGTACAAAGAATTATGTGGCAGTTTAAAGCCAGGCTTCTCTTAATTCCTGGAATTACACTATGCCTCGTTTCTTCTTCTTAGGTTTAAATCCATGTAGTACAAATCCCTGTAACAATGGTGGAGTCTGCAAAATAAGACACTACAATTACTTTTGCATCTGCCCCCCAAAATTTGGAGGAGACAACTGTGAAAAAGGTGAGTACAGGAACAGACACATGGACATTCATAGTGAGGGAAGGATTAAGGCTGGAATTTGCTTCTTGGACACTTGAGCTGAACCTTTGCACAGGCTTCTCACCGAGGTTATCAGTGGTGACTTTGATACAGAACTGGTCGGTTGTTTAAGATTCATACATTGGAACGGTGTTCTCTTATACGACACGTTGGGGCACCGCCACCCTGGGAGTTGTGACAGCGGCTGTAGCTACTTCCAGCTCTGCTGTGTGGAGGACGAGGGTAGCACCACCTCCTGTCAAACAGCCGCTGCAGGTCGGGGTCTTGCACTCCTCTGCGCAAGCCCTGAGAAGGCACGTGGCCGCCTCCCATCTTCCCCCGAGAAAGGGCAGGGAATTACCTCTTTTTATCACTTTGGAGTGGTAAGAATTACCTCTTTTTGAAGTCTAGTAACTCCTGCCGTAGACGCCTGCACTGGAGATCATTCATGGTGAGGCCCTATGCTCTTTTTAATCTCATTGAGTAAATGCTTCAAACAAATTAGCCAAAGCTTAGTGTAAACCAAAAAAAAATTGTATTTGTGTTGTAATACACGAATGATGAAAACTGAAGTAGAAAAGCTGCCTGTCTCTTACAGATTTTTGCTCCTCTGAAATACTGTTTCCGGTTTGCAAATGACTGAGGCGTGAAATTACAGCAAAAGCCAAACTGATGTGGAAACTATGAATCATAAGTAATTTTTTTTTCCCCCAAGTGCTTTTGTCAACCTTTTCTTTTTACAGTGAAGCAATTAAACATGATTTTTTTTTTTTTAAATGTAACAATATATGAAAAACTCGGTCAATTTCTCGCAGACTTGGCCCCCACTAAAATGTCTAGTACTTTAAATTTGTCATGATATAAAAGATGAGATGTGCAGATGGATCAAAACTGGATGCATTTAGAAGTGTTTGCTCTTCCAGGCATTTTCTTGCCTCTGCTCTACAGGCAGAAGGGCCTAGAGCCCAGCTGTGGCCTCAAGACAAAGCTGGCAAATAAGAAAATGGTAGAAACAGACGAACCACAGTAGACATAAGGCAATATGTGTTTGGTTTGCTGCAAATCAGCGTGGTTTTCTGGAACTGTAAGAGGTAGTTCCTTCTGTTTCCCTGCGAGATTTCAGCAGATTTTTTTCCTACTTTAATAGCGCTAGAAGCTGCGCGCTGCTCAGGGGTCCGTGCGCAGCAATAACCAAGCCTGTGCGTTTCCATCGCAGAGAGGTTTGAGTGCTGGTACAAGAACGGCGGGTGCTGGCAGTACTGCAGGGACAGCAGCAGCGCCTTTCACGTGGTATGTTCCTGCGCAAGGGATTACACCCTCCACGAGGACGGGAAGAGATGCGTGCAAGCAGGTAAAGCGTGGTCAGCTCTGAGTTATTTCAGGTAAAGAGCGGATTTGCAGGCACCGTCTTTTCCTCTTCGCGAGTTGCAGAAGAGCTACACACGCTGTAGCTACTGCAGCTTGCACTTAGTGTGTGGAAAAGAGCTGTCTTACAATGTTTTGTTTATTTATTTTAAATTTTAAGGTTCTTCTCAATCAGGTGTCTCGCTAATCCAGTGCCCCTGTGAGCAGCAGTACAGTCCGGGTGGGCCTGCTCCTTCTAACAGCAGCGCAGATTTAGATCAACTTAACTAAGCTATGAAGCTACACCGCAGGGTTAGGAGGGGAGGGGGCTCGGCAAGGGTCTTTCAAACTTTGCGTTAAGGCGTCCTGTCACCAGGGGAGCGCTGGGCTTGGGCTCTGTCCTGAAGAGAGCCCTCGCAGACTGCTGCTGTGGGCGATGCTGCGGTTCAGAGAAGGCACGTGTTTCATGTGCTGCTCGGTAATTAGCTCTGCACCCCTGGGTCAGGTGATGGCGGGGGTGGGTGGCAAAAGGGGAGTTTGACATGGAGATGTCAGAGTTGTTCCCGGGCTCTTGCAGGAGGGTTGAATCCCATTCTTGGCCAGGAAAAGTGCTGCTTTTGTGTTGGAGTTTGACAGGACACCACGCACCCTAAACTCAAATCCTGATTTCTGTCTTTCCTCCCTCCAGCACCATTCCCATGTGGCCTGATTAAAGCCAGGCCGGCTCTGGAGGAGGAGCGGCTGGGGCAGAAAAGGCTCCCGAGGGGACGGCGGGCGCACGGGGATGATGTGGCCCAGTGGAATGAGAGCACGGAGGGCGCAGATGGGCAAACGGAGCTGGAACAAAGTGCTGTGGGGGACAACGGGACCTTAAAGGATGCCTTTGGGCAGAGCGTGCGCGTGGAGGGTGACGCTGGACAAACTGAGGTGGCGGGAGGTGCTTCCAGCTGGAACGAGACGCCGGTGGCCTCTGTTACCCAGCAGCCGCCGGGGGTTGGTGCTGCTGGGCCAGAGGCGGGCGTCCCTGAGCAGGGTGAGGCCGCGGAGGGGACTGCCGGGCCTGGCAAGCCCGGGAGAGGCCCGGCTCCCTGGAGCGAGCCGACCCGGGGCCCTGCGTGGCAGAGCGAGACCACAGCGCCCGCTGCCAGGCAGAAAGAAACGGTGGAAAATGCTGCTGGGCGAAAGCAAACAGGGGAGAGCGCGGGCCAGAACAAAACCGGGGCCACTCAAACCGTGCAGGATGGGCTTAGTCAGAGCAGTGACCAGGGGAATGTTTCAGAGACGCCGCCGTTCGTCCAGGTGAACCTCAGCTCTATGTCAGAGCACAATGACCCCAGGATAACGGGAGGAACTTTGTGTCATCGTGGACATTGCCCCTGGCAGGTAATGCTGTTCTTCCAGTCTGGCCATGAATACCACACCCGAATGCTTTCTTACCTTACCATCACTGGTTCCCTCTGGAGCAGAATTCATCACGCCATTATAAAATTTTTTTCACATCGAGAGCAAGCCAACCTCATGTATTTCTCCAGCTTCTGCAGGTCTCTTTGATGATGCGTATCTTAGTTGCCTTGCTTCTCATTCTTCCCCCTATCCTAGATACATGCGCTTTTGTGATCTCGGCTTAATACTTTATCTCTCAATCAGATCTTCTCGTGCTCTGTTATTCAGGTTCTTTGTTTCTAAAAGTTCTTGGTGAAAAGCTGTGCTTCTGACTCCTTTTGGAATGGCTGGTGATACTTTTCTGTGACCAGGTGAGATTCTTCATTAGAATGCTGAGCTTTTCACACTTGTTATGGTGAGGAAGATAAAACTGAGAGGGCTCATGGCATGTGGCAAGTAGGGGAACCTCCCTGAAGTGTTTCCTTCATTTCTACTAGCTTGTTTTGGGGTTTTTCTAGTGTGTGTGTGTGTGTGTGTGTCCTTATTTGTTATTCATTTTCACTTATTTGTATTGTCTCTGTTTCATCAGTGTACTATTATTGTTTTTGGGCTTGTGCATAGAAAGTTAACAGACTGAGCTAAAAAAACTCAGGTTACTGTCAGTTTATTTTATTGCTGTCACACAAAAGGATTTTCCAATTCCACACATCAGGAAGTGGAAAAATAGTAGGCTGGACCTGTGTGGACCATCCGGTCATTGTGTGCTTTTGCAAGCTGAAATGTCACGACTAGTAAATTGTATGGGTGTCTGCCATCTTACACCCTTCTAGGAGGAACACCAGCTGCTTTCCTTTTGATCAAGCGAGACCTGATTCTGGGTTGCGAGAAGGGAATGTAGTCTGAATGCTGCCTAACCTATACAGTTTCTTCTTGAAATAAAGTGTTACCATCAAGGAAGTTTTAAATTTTCATTACATCAGGCAATTCGTAACTGAATCTTGTATTTTTTTTTAAAAGGGTTTTGCAAACCCTTTCCATTCTAGTTCTTCAGAACCCAAGACAGAATTGCTACTTTTCAATGTTTTGTTCTAGCACTACTAAACAGAATTAAAAGCATCAATAGTGCATAGAATTAAGTCAAAGTGGCTTATATAAAACATGGCATCATTCCAGGAACTAGACCAAGGTAGGAAGCCAGACTGTGTTGCACCTTTTTCCACTATTTGATTATTAACTTCACTGAAACGGCAGAGTACCAAAATTTAAGTTTTTCCTTCAGTTTAACACATGAAATAACAGGTTCAGGGAAGAGTTTAATTGAAGAGATGCTGAGGCATTAATGGAGCTTATAATTTTGAATAGGCAAGACAAACATCTAACACCGAGCAGCATTTTTACTTCCCCATTTTCTGCTCTGAACATCATTCCAGATTTTATTACCAATAAAAGGAAAAATAACAAAGTTTCTGAATCTCCACTCTTACTTGCACTTTCACTTGACAACTGGGAAAGTGAAAAACTCTTCTATCCCTTGTTCATACAGACAAACACCATTCTCTCCTTTTTTAACCTGAGTACCAATGAAATACACCTTGTGTTACTGTTCTCCCCACCTCCAAAAAATTTGAAGCCACATGAAAAATCACAATCATACATGTTTCCTTAGCAGAATGCCAGTCACCGCAGCGCTAATCCTATTTGACTTTGTCAAGCTTAGCTCATCATAACATTCTGCTCCCTTGTCACAGATGTGCACTCATTTTATTACTGTTTTAACATCATCATCTTTGCTTGGTGCGCTGTAGTCGTTACGAACAGAAGTGTTGCTTTCAAGATCCAGAGCCTGCAGCGACCAGAGAGAGCCCGACAGTGTGCACAGGTGCCTAGCACAGCCCTGGTGACACGTTCTTCCTCATCTTTCATACAGGTTTTGATCCGGAATAGTAACGATATTGGCTTCTGTGGAGGGAGTTTAATCAGCAGTCGCTGGGTGGTCACTGCTGCTCACTGCCTTGATCTCGTCAGACCACACCATGTTACCGTAGGTGAGTACAATGTGTGTATTGTATTAATACAGGGGTACTCTCTTCCTTAAAATGCGCTTTCCATTGTACGTGAACGCAGTAAGGTACGGTTGAGAAACAGACAGACACACCCAACCTGACTCAGATTTACAGAACACTTTGTGGCAACAGCTAAGCGCAAGGGGCTCCAGCTGGTTCCTTTTGTTTTCATGGAGAACCTGGGAGCGTAAGGCACAGATTTTCCTTTTTCTGTGGGCAAATGCATTGCGCATGGAGACATCTCAGGGTACGCCTCAGAAGAAGGATTCCTGTAGGTGATGGTCTCCTCTCAAGTCAGTTTTGGTTTTTAATCAGCTTTAACATCAGTTTCCTGCTGTGCTGCTTCTTATTGCCTGTAAATTGTCTCAGAGCAGAAAACCCCTCTCCCTTGTAATGATGTAATGTACGACAGCACGGGTTACAATAGCAGGAATTGGAACCCCTTGCAGCAGGAATGCTGCAATAAACACAATCTCGTGCTTGAAACCTCCAGAAAAGAGACATGCGAGAGGAGCAAACAGAACACAGCACTGGGTAACTGCCAGGAAACAATTCTTCAGCCTTATCCATGGCTGCATCTTAATGCTTATGTCATGTTCCTGAGGGGGAAAACACAAAGTCCCACGGAAGCTTAGACAAACTGTTCAAAATACAGTGCTTACTAAAAAGCGCTGACAGTATTTATGGTAAAATCCCTACCCCAGAAGCCATAATCTAAGTAAGTATCTATTCATCCAGTCAACAACTTTGTTTTGCCCTTAAAGGGCAAACTGGTGAGGGTGATTTGCAGGATCACCATCTGCAGCATAAGAAATTTTTGCTACAGAGCATAATTTGTTTTGGTCTGTACTCAAAGCATTAATTCACTATCCCTCCTGTTCCCCCGTGACGATACCGTACAGGCTGTTTACAGTTTGCCTAACATTTTAACTTGTCATGACTACAGGAGACTTTGACAAATACCAAAGAGAATTCAAAGAACAGAAGATTCATGTGGAACGGAGCTGGACACACCCTCATTATGATTCAAATGACTACAACGGTGACATCGCCTTGTTGTACTTGAGCAGCGACGTTATTTTTAATGAGTATGCAATTCCCATCTGCCTTCCAAGCCCTAACCTCGCCACCCTGCTAGCCGAAGAAGGACGGACAGGGATGGTAAGCGGGTGGGGTGCCACTCACGAGAGAGGTTCCACTCTGCGCTTCCTCATGAAAGTCTGGCTGCCCATTGTAAACATGGAGACCTGCCAGCGGTCAACAGACAGACTCATCACCGACAACATGTTCTGCGCGGGCTACAACACTGAAGTTGCAGATGCCTGCAAAGGGGACAGCGGTGGCCCTTTCACAGTGTCTTACCACAACACTTGGTTTCTCTTGGGGATTGTAAGCTGGGGCGAGGGCTGTGCTGAAAAAGGAAAATACGGTGTATATACGAGAGTATCCAACTACATCCCATGGATTAAAGAGATTGTTGAAAGTGTAGCAGATTCGGAAAACTTTACCATTAACTTTTCTTAATACCATCTTTAAACATAGGGACAATTCTATTATTAGTGTGTTTCAGTCTAAGACACTATGCAGTTCCTGTCATTAACAGTATAAAATCAAGATTATCATCTTAAAGAAATTTTGAGTCTTCCTTTACTATAAATGGTTAAATTGTTCATTCAAGTATTACTGAGTAAAATACTTGTGTATAATAAAGAGCTATTCTGCAAATACATGGGACAAGTACAGCTTTTCTTAATGTAAATTCCTATCAGAAAGGTGATTTTTTTTTTTTAGAGAAAGAAAAAGCTTTCCATTTCTCAAGCATGCATGTGTATCACAAAAACAGGCAAACAGTCCTCTGTGTGAATTAGTTGCTTAGAAAAGGAAGTGCATTTCTGGTAGTGTTGTCTGTCCTCTAGTTATGAAACACCGTGCTGAACACAGCAGTTCGGGGTCCGTGAAGTTTTGTCACTGAGTAGAACTGCTACCTCAAGTACAATTTAGTTTACTAAACCACAAATGTTTTCTGATACAAAAACCATGTCTGTATGGAATCACGTATTACAAACTGCACTGGATAAACTGACTGAGGGGGAATCCACCCAGCTGCAGCTGGAGAAACTTAAAACGATTTTATGGTAGAATTCTGAAAGAAAGAAATGGTTACTGGGGGGGCTGTGGGGAAACGCTGTCTCCTGCGCCGCAGGGGGCAGCCCTACTTACGGTACAGCTCCGCTCCAGCAGCCGGCAAGGAAAGGCATGAAGATGGGCTACGTGCCCCCACCCCGCTCTGGGCAGAGTACTACAGCAGTGGAACTACACAACCCAGAGCTGCACAACAAGTAGCAGAACTGTCCATTTTTCACACTTTTTCTAAGAACGAAAACCCTTTTCTTCATTCTGAAGACACGCCCACTCCCTCATGTACACAATTTACCTCTCCCAATATTTGATGAAAACCAGTAATTCAGACTTGAAATACTTTTGAACACACGGTGGGGAAAAATAACACACAACCACAGCAAAAAACAACTTTTCTATCATCCTAAATCCTAAAAGGAAGATTGATCGTGTGCACCTACCCATCCCTCTAAGAGGTTGATTTCCCCACACATCATAAGCAGCTTCACATTCTTAAAAGAAGTGCTCAATGCCAAAAATGCAGGTGAAATGGAGTACCTGTGGGCCAGAGGAACATCCCCCAATTAATTCTCCCCTTTGAGTACCTACATTGCCATCGCCTTTCTCTGCTGCTGCTTTCTGCTGCAATTAATAGGTGGTCTTTGTGACCCATGTCAAAAGACATTTTGTGACCTTTCTTACAATTAAGTTTTAATTTAAAAAAAAAAAAGTCACACTGATGAGTGGTTCTCTTCCTCAGCTTTGTTCAAAGCCTTAAAAAAGTCCATCATTACCATTCCACAAGAACCAGAACCTTTTTGTTTGCCTCAGAGAACACATGATGCTGAGCCACGATGATTAATTTTGATGGCAAGAAACTGTGTTAGGACTGTGCAAGACCACCAGGATCAGTACTTTAAGGAAACATCTCAGGATTTAAAAATAGCCCACAGTCCCCCATGACTGCAGTACCACGCTGCAGTACCAGAACTACAAAAAAAAGTTGGCGGGGAGGGGGAGAAAAAAGGCCGTCCTAACCCATAAACCTTCAGGGCCAAATTCCCTGTCTTTCAATAAATTCGTAATTAAAAATGGGAAAAAAAACCCAAGCCCTTGAAACTCTCAGCACGCTAAGAACACACACCCGAGTCAGTTACTGTGTCATAAGCATACCTGGCAAGAATAGGTGAAGTAGTCTTACAAGCAGAATTCCTTTGGTAGGCGCCATCCAGCGCAGCCATCCTCCTTCTGTTTTTGCTTCAAGTTCATGTCCCAGCGTACAGCTTTATCGTCGGTCCCCTTCAGCCTCACAGCATACTTGCTTAAAATGTGACCATCCATGTACTTACATCCTCTCCGTTATCAGTGCCAGCAGATGCCAGAGGTACCAAGCACCTCTAAGTCAGCCAACACCAAGATCCCTACCTCAAAGAATTCACGACAAGCACATGGGCTGTGCTCCTCTGGAACAAAGGTGACTTTCTTACTGAAATCCCAACGGCCAGTTATCCATGCAAGGAGAAGAGTCCTCTCCTCACAGGCAAGCTCAGCAGACACAGATTTTCAGAGGTAGAGGTAAAGAAGCAGACGTACAAAGCGTTGCTCTGCTGTCTTTCTGTAGCACCAGGGACAAAGAAATAGCAGCATTATCCCCCTAACGCAGAGAGAGGATCCTTCTGCTTACCACTGGTAAAAAAAACCTTTCAGAAAGTCACTGGTGGACTACAGAGCAACACACATTTGAGCCACCCAAATACCAGAGCAAATCAGAAGAAAAAAAATTTACATGGCTTTCAACTCTACAAAACGAAGTCACAGCAGTATCAAGCCCTGCAGCAAAGGCTCCACACAGCCACTCTAAGTGCTGCATAAAGCACCCAAAAAAGAAGTGTCCAGCAATCTGATATTCAGTCATCTTGAGCAGTCTCACTAGGCTCGATTCCAAAGTCTGGCTTACTTAAAAAATAATATATGGAATCACGCGTCACAAACGGCCATCAGCTGCAGACCTTTGTTCTCCAATAGCAGTCACCTTTGAAGGCTTTGCTGTTCGCGTGGAGGATCAATAGTAGTGAAATACTGCTGTCTGTCTTACGTCAAGCATTTTAACTGGAAGCCGCTGGAATTTTTAGTGGTTGGTCTGCTGGTCTCTTGAACTTTGCATCATAATTTCATGAAAAATGAAATCCTTTGGGTGGAAGACGGTCAATATTTCTAATCAAAACCAATACACATAGATCTCCACAGACAGAACAACTGATTAATAAAGCACTGAATAAAGAGGAAATGGACAACGGTAAACAGAAAATTAACAATTAGCAGCTTTTCCACATACATTCTCTTCAGCAATCAACAGACAGCCCCCCAAAAAAACAGAAGATGTTTTATTGTCTAAAGTGTTGTAATACAACAAATACGTGATCTGTACAAAGGACACAATAGAGCAAGTTTAAATACAATCAGGAGAAAGAAGTCCCCATATTCACAGTCCTCGGACAACATCTTATACCAGAACCTGAACCAACAATTTAAAGACTCACTAAAAAACCCAAACAAGTTGTTAAAAAATTTAAAGGTCTCCAAAGAGTCTATGGGTGTATTGTCTTACAGCAGAGATCATGGGGTATTCTGTGAAGGGTCACAATGGCATCTTATTGCCCTCAATGCTGATTTTCACTGCATGGGCCGATCTGCTTTTTTTCCTGATATCTGTGAATTTCCGCATCTGTTTGTCCAGCCGACTCACCCCTTTCTTAGAGGTCCCCTGGAACTTAAAAAATAAAACTAATAATTACCACTGAAAAAAAGCAGACGTCCCAGAGGTTCAAGAAAAGCGATGCATGCAAGGTTAAACCTGCAAGAGGGAGCTGATGAAGCCACTGGTTCCAACTGGTTGTGTGTGCGTGCACGCATTCTCTCCCCGCAAAGTGGATAAAACAGTTCCCCCAATATATGCATCACGTATATGGAGGTAGTCACACTCACAAACATCACACAGTAAAGCTTTCACATTACAGGGATTAATAACCATGTTAGTTGTTCACATGCCAGCCGTATATACAGTTTGGAATAGTTTTGTGTCTGTATTGCTGGAGTTTAGTGTCAGGAATATACTGCACTACGGTGTCATACATACAGGCTTCCTGTGGGGGGAAGATTTTTAGACACAAATACACAGTAATTGAGGTGGATTGAATTGACATATGAATTCCAAACCGCAATTTATTTTAAAGGTCACTGATTAGTACTTATAAAGCAAGAGATTATTGGGGAAAAGGGTGCAGGGGGAAGCAAAAGAAATGGCTAAGCTGACCAGTTATTAGAAATATTATTATATTTCATCTCTGTATTTTAACTGCAAATGAAAAACTGACGCAGCAGTTATTTTGCACAGATTAAATACAGTGACTCTGTAAAGAAACACCACTGAAGACAAACAGCAAGAACCTTCCAATCCATAGCCATTACTTCCTAGAAAGCAATTTCCCCTAACTAGACACCAGAAACAATAAATGACGGAAACTTCACACCTTTTAAGTTTGGGAGAAACAGAGATATCCAGAACATGCTACTTAATATCTGACAAAACACATCTATTAGAAACTGAACCTCTTGTTTCCATCATGGAGGAAGGCGTTCCTGACACACTGATTTTAAATAAACTTTATTCATAAAACTGTTCACTATTCATTGAAATTATATCTGGAATTTCACAGTGATTTTTAATTTTTTTTTTTTTAAAAACAAATAAATATGAAGCTTAAACTCAACAGTTACCTACCATTTGTGCTTCCTGTCACTATTAGTTTGTGGCAGCCCTGCTCACAGAACTGAAATGCAGACTAGACACTGTCAAAACAATTCCCACATTGATGTATGTCATCGATTGATCTCCCTCCACCCTGCATTCACAGCGAGGGATTCTTCTCCCCCTGGTCTGCAGAGGTCTCATTCTCTGCCTCCTGTCAACCACCCCTAAAGTCTCACATCACTCAACTTCCTTGAAAGAGTAGGTGTGAAAAATGCCTTACTTTGGACCAGTAAAATGTCAGCCACAGATGTTCGTATACAGTGGTCCTATACTAAAGGCTAAGAATTCCTGTGTGTCAGTTCAGGCAAACCTGGAGAACCTAATTATGTCAGAACAGCGTTCAAAACCACAGGTGGTGCAAAGCTATTTTTGAGTTCAGGGATTTTCATTTAACACCTGTCATTCAGGTGTCAGCTGTCGAGGCAGGTATCATGGCAAATGTTATATGCTACAGCCTATTTTTTCCTGCACAAGTTACCTTTTATTAGGTCACAGTACAGACATGAGAGAATAAGAGGAGAGTTTTCCAAGTTTAAGTTAGGGTGTACACACTCCTTTCCTGTATGTGCAAAACTGCCAACAGTGAAGCACATGCACTGTTCACACCTCCCTTGAGGGATACCTCTCAAACTTGGGGAAGGCAGAGTGTCATGGCTACAGGGGCATCCTGTTGCCTTCAATGCTGAACTTGATGGCCCGATGCACTTTGCTGAGTCGTTTCTGTTCAGCAAACCGTCTCTTGTGTTTTTCCAAGCGACTAATACCTCTCTTAATAGTCCCGGGCTAGAAACAATATCTCAATTAATGCACAGGAGAGATAACAGCAGAAAGCACAGCAATTATTACTTCTTCCATTTACATGTGGTCTACCATATACTCTGTTTTTAAACTAAACTGTACAAGGTAGATGGATGAACCAAATAAAGCAAGGCAAAGGCCTCTACTGAAGCTGTTAACGTTTACCAAAATCTCGAAGTTTTCCCAAACTGGATTATTATCAGAAGAAGATGATACAAAAACTAGGAGAGGTATAAAAGTATCAGTGACACACTTATTGAATTGCAGCTTTAGTTCAAAACGCTCTAAAAATAAGAGGCCTGTAATCAGATTCTCACCCTAGAGAGAAACTCTAGAACAGTTAACATGAAAATCTCTTTTTGGTTAGAGAAGCAATGATACCTGAGTAAAAATATTGGATGAGCTTGAAACAGCCCACATGATAGCAGAACTTACTGTCTACTCAAATTAGAGGAGGCACTTAAAAGAACCACCGTACTGTGCAGTAACCACGGCAAGAAGGTGACAGATTCCCAAGCTTAATCAGAGACAGCTTAGTTACAGAGTCACTAGGAGAGGCTAAGCTTTCCCCACACCGCAGTGCTTACCCTGGAGGACTCCATCTCCACATTCCACTTTGGCCTGACCACATAGTCCTTGTTGGAGGGCATTGGCACCCTCGCACGGGCACAGAACCCAGGGTCTCCGGGCCTAAGAGCCCTGCAGAAAAAAAGAAAGATGTCACTGTTAGAGACAAATCTTATACATAAAGAAGTGCAAGCAATATAGCATGTTCTGCCCCTGAAACACACTGCATAACCATTGCCTCTAAAACCTCAAAACAAATTGCATATTGTTAGCACCACTGAAATATTTTTTTCTAATCAAAATTTTTTTAAAAATCCAACCTACTTTTCCTCTCCAGTTAACACTTTCTCCAGGTCCCTGCGGGGAGTCTGACCACCAGAGCTACAAGAAAAATAAAATTTTATAGGCATCTATACACAGAGAAAGATAGGAATTTTAAAAGACAGTCAAGTGTGGTAAAAGAAAAGAGAGAGCTCATCAACTTATTATCCTTTTATTTCCCTTAATATTTACACACCACTTTGTTTTTCTTGATGGAGTCTTGGAAAGAAAGATGGTTTTCATGTTTCTGCCTGCTACTCCTACCTGCTCAATCTCCTTCGCTGAGGCATCTGTTCCAAATCTCTCTGTTCCCTCTCTTCCCTTGTCATGCCTTTGTAGTTTGAGGTAAGGCCAAAGATGGGTCGAGACCATTCATCTATTAAAAAAAATAAAATTGGTTAACAAATGCTAGGCCTCTGAAGTTTATCTCCAAATCACTCTGGTGACTAAATATAGCTTTCAAAGTTTATGGCAAGTATTTACACTTCCTTTCAACAAAACAAATGGTTTTTGAGCCCTTAATATTTCAGAGAAATTCAGCCTTGTGGATAGTAAGAAAGAGCTTTCATCCATCAAGTCTCTTGCTGTTGCCTGCTCTTTTAGAATCTCTCCGAGCTCTTAGAATACTTAGTGTCAGGAACTCCTGCACGCCACAGTGAGTGCTAGTTTAGAAATACGCAAAATAGTTCCTAAAGAACATAGCAAGTTTATAATCAGTTTGCAGTCATTCAGGATGGAATGCACTACACACGGACTACAGCTGTTTAAGAAGTAAACTCTCAGTCATCCAAGATCTCTCTAAAGTCCATGGAATAAAGAGTCTTCTGGCGGCACCTTCCTGCCTTTGTAGCATATACACGAGGTCTGGACAACTAGCCAAGACAGAATCTGGGCAAAATAAATGCCATCCTCTGGTTTAAAGCAAGAAAGAAAGAAACAGGAAAAGGTGAATGCAGAAGTTAATGTAACAGTGTTGGTTAAGAGCTCTACAAACAAAGCGATGAAACAGATTAGTGAGATTCCTACATTGCAGAACTAATTCTACTACAGACAATAGCAAAAAACATGGAACAGAAAGACTGATGCAGAAATTAAATTTTCAGTGAAATCTCACTGATGCAAGGCAAAGGGATGTTTACATACTGATTAGCTTCCCTGCCATATCCTTGTTAGGTCTCGACTCTTTGGGGTGTTTGTAGAGGTACATCACAGCTCGTCCAATGCCACTGTGCTTCAGGGTCTCTTGGCTCACACTGGGCAGCTGCAGGGTAAAGGAAACGTCAGAAAATAGCACGAAATTATGTCTGAATATTAATGGTGTCATTGAACTTTGCAAAAAGACCAAAACACACCTTCACAATAAGCTTGAAAAAATTAGCATTCTTCACTGTCCCACTAGGAATTGGTTAAAGTACCAAACACCAAAACCTAGAAATTTGCCTTAACATTCTTGGTTTTTATACACAAAATTAGGTAAGTTTCCAGAACTATTGACTCCAAATGCTCTTTTGCTTATATTAGCCAAGAATTGAGTTACTGCCTTCAAAGCATTCATTTTATAAAGATAAAAACTTAGGTGGCAAAAGCATTCAAGTAATCAGCTTAGCTACAAACACTAAAAGCCTACACTGAGTATGACGGGCTTTTCTCGCACTGCATACTTCAATAGGCCAGAAAAGAGAAGGGACTACGAGAGAGAAAAACTCAGGGATACACAGCAAATGACTCTTCACTAAACTTTGCATATAAACCTGAAACAGACAGGGCCAAATAATTTAAATTCAAGCAGAATTCTTGCAAAGTCTTAGCAAGGAGAAATATTTCTAGAGCTTCAGTCAAATAAGGCCAGCTAGCAGTGCTGCAAGACAAATTTCACTTCTACTTCACTATCAAGACCATGCCACACTTATTTTATGAACACAAAGACAAATTATAGTGACCAATCACAATGTATGAGCCACTGAGAACGAGGGAAGATAAGTGACTAAGCAGTTCAGATTTATCAAGAATCTAGAAATGCCATAGCACACAACTCCCTGAGAGAGGGTAGAGAACTTCATGTCTGTAGTTCACCTGGGTTCTCAGAAATGTCTTCTGGCCTGCTGCTAGCAGAGCTGTTAGCTTTGTTGTGAACGTGGGCAAAATTTTTGTTACAACAATTAAGTGCCTGAAGTTCCCTAGCCAAATTTTGTTCAGCTAGACAGCACGTCTACAACATAAGGCTCACTAAAATGATGCAACTTTTAAACAAACACATCTATTTTGCCGTTTGCTTCCTTGTGTATTTCACTGCACAGTCCACTGGTAGCAGCTGCAGCACATTTATCACCAAACATTTCCCTAAAGCACATGATTGTAAAACCATGGAGAAGCCACGAATCAAATATGGTTAAAAGTCAGTTTCAAACCTCTTGCAGGATCTTCAGAAGCTCCTCTCGTATCTTTAGTGCTGGCAGACTTCGGTCTGGAAGAGGAGAAAGCCACTCTTTGATGGCAGACATAACACCACTATCGATAAAAGTTTCTTTGAGGTCCTGCCTAGAAAGTTTAAAGTAAAGAGAAGCCACAAAGTCATATAATACATCAAAATCTTAAGATGTGATGTTCCTTCAGCACAATAGTGCATTGAACTTGTTTCATGTTAAATTAACGGGTAAAATTACATAGAATTTTAGGTTTTTGAGGCCACTTAGCTCCAGCATTCACTTGGAAGAAAAAAAGTGTTTCACTGCATACTCAGTACAACTGTAATGTCACTCCATGAAATCTACCAAATTCCCAATATTCCCTAAGATGTTAATTAACTGGTAGAATGACAACTCACTTTTTAAGATGCATAACTACAGTTGGTAGCAAAGTTAATTTCTTTAGTGCTGGTTTCTTTTGTGTATTCAGCTGTCGATCCTCCTGTAGGGAGTTGAAGAATCAGTGCGAGTTAATCAAAAGAAGAAATCAGCAATTCTCATCCTTTACAACATTTACAGGAAAAAGATTAGCCTATTAAACAAGAAGTGCAACTTCTACTTCAATTACACTAACTTTGTACGCACTCCATCTTCCTACAGCCCCACAACACATTATATGACAACTTCTCTTAAAAAAGGGTCCCCACCTTAGTCAACATTTTCCTTAAAAGCATCACATTAGGAGATTCCCCCCAAAATTACTTTTTTTTTCTACTTCATTATTTAGGTTGATTGCAATAAACTGGAGGTATGCAGAGTCCTCCATGCTAGCTATGCACAGATAACCTATAAACTTTATAAGTAAAATCTCACTGAACAACAGAAAAATAGCTAACCAAAACAATGGGAAATGAGAAAAATGTATATTCACTTTAGCTAAGAATGTAACCAGATAACCTAGAAGTTTAGGATGAAGCATGGTGCAAGTAACGTTAAGAGCACACAAATGCGCATCATGTGCTAAAACAAAGTCTGGGTTTCAAAGTGACCATCATCCAAGGCCATAATGTCACTAACTCTTCAGTACCTGGGCTCCCATATCAAAAAGACCCATTACAATCAACAGATTTATGTCCTGCTGTGGTAATTCCTTTCCACTCATCTTAATCCACTGAAGGCTCTTTCTGCACAATGTTTTTTTATTGCAAGGGAGGAGATTCTTCTAATGCCCTTCTTCCCCTCTTCGTGCCCCAGAATGGTTTGACAGGCACATGCTAGAGAACTAAAGACACCACAATACCGGAGCTCAGCTCTTCCTTCTCTTCAGCATTTCAAACTTTATGGCTCAATTTGAAACATTTGGCTATCGTTTTCTCCAAGAAAGACTTTCTTGTCAAGACCAAGTCAGTCTCAGTTGTCTCTCAGATCGCTATCTCACTCTCCCCTTCCTCCTCAAACACATTATCCTTATCTTGTTCTCAGGAAGATTCTTTTGTTGTGGTTGTTATTTGTAAGATTTCTCTTTCTAAAGTTCTGTATATTCCCCCCAATTGGTTTTAATGAGTTTCGCAGTGCTGTTCGTTAATTTGATTGCTACTCCAACAAAACTACAACCACAACAGAAGATACCTGACAAAAGGCAAGACCCCAATAAACCTTGCACAGTAACATATTAAACATGACTTCCTGAAAAAGGCAGTCTGCCAAGGCAGAACTTCCCATAATTCTGCTGCTCTACCACTATTTACCACAGTACTGTCATTCAAACAGTTTAGAAAAGGGTTCTTCTCAGGACAAACACCAAAGTATTACATATGCTAGTAATTGTGCAGTGAAATTAAAACATAGTCCCTTTCTCAATGTTTGATATACTTACTAATGTAGTTTATAGAACATATATACATCCCTTTTTATAGGATAGTTGATCTCAGCTGATCAAAGTTTAGCAAGTTAACTAATTTTAATCTTTAAAATGAATAAATATTTTCTCCAAAATAACATTTAAACAGTTATTTAGATATTGGAAGCCTTCCACAACGTACAGATTACTCCTCCTGAGTACCAGTCAGATGTCTGTATTTTACTGATCACAAGATTCTCCCATCGAATGGAACTAGATTTTAAGGTGTCTTTGGAGCCTAGAAAACTCACCTCAGCAGCTTCATTCATCTTCACAATCATAGCACTGACCACATCATCTGCATCACTAATAAAAGTTCCACCATCACGGTTTCGCCTACGCTTGCCACTCATACTCTTCTTTCGTTGCAGCATCATGTCAAAATCTGACATGAAGTCCATACTGAAATGCAAGAAGAGGGTTTGCTGATGGTCAGAAGAGGGTTGATCTTACTGTCTTTGTAGGAAATAATTTTGTATTTCTGTAGCGTAACCTTTCAATAAATCTACAAGCATTATGTCTCAATGTCCCTGTAAGATAATTAATTATCCTCAGTATTCAGACTGGGAAACTAGCAAAGGGCTTCAACAACTCTGCGATGCCCTCAGAAGTCTGTAAGATCTTGCTGAAAAGAGCTAACAACATGCACACATGTAATATCCAGGGTTCAAAATGTGCTAAAGCTGTCACTGAAGCTGACAAAGATTTAGCTTTCCTGTATCTGCAATACACTGCTCTGACTCTACTGCAGCAGATAAAAAGGAAACAAGGAGACATGCTGATGGCAAGTCTTGCCACACCTTATCCCTTACACCAGCAGAGAAACACACCTGTGACCCCCATGCTGAACTGCTAAAAGTAGAGTTAGATGCTTGTTTGATTAGATATTAGTTTCACTCAGGTTTTGATGCGAACCATGAAATACTGTTCTCTGAAGCAGCAGCACAGGTCATCTGCTATGGACTGCCAAGAGACTAAACTGTACAAGCTGAGAGAGAACCTTCTGTCGTAGTTTATGAAAACACACTTTCTGTAGAACCATAGTCCCAGGCCTTTCTAAACTGAGAAGTCTAGCCAGTCTTTGGAGGAGCTCTTTCATCAAATCTTGCATTTGCTATTAACAAAGGAGTACATAACACATTGACTTACTGCTTCCCTCTTTTGATGTTATCATCAGAGTCCGATTCATCTGCTGTCTCCTTCATGTCTGCATCACCTTTCTCTTCCTCCAAATCTTCCTGGTTAAAACCCTGATGGGTAAAGACAGTGCAAATCAGTGTATGGATTAAGACTGAGCATCTACTCGGGCATCTGACACTGATACTTGAAAAGCTTCAGATAAGTCTGCAGAGGATCTAGAAGAAAGAGGAACAAAGGCTTCCTAATTCCACCTGTGACTTTCACACCAATAACTCTCCCAACAGAAGAGCGGTAAACGTTATTTAACCCAAAGACTATCTCAGTGAGTCCAGCAGACAGAAAGCTTCTTTCCTGATACAGCATATCCTTGAACATGAGTTCAAACCTGAACAGTCAGTCTGGAGTACCTTCCCATGAAGATTAGATCTAGCAAGAGACATCCACAATAACACTTACTGTAAATTCCTCTTCTTCCTCATCACCAGATTCTCCAAATATATCGGCAATCAGGTTCCTGTGAAGGTAACAGTAACATTTATCTATTTAGACTGCAACAGTGAGAAGTGCATTTTCTGCAAAGTTTCTAATGACTGTGTGGAGATCCACCTTTTATTCTCCCACCTACTACTGACCTTCCTCTTCACACCACCAATGAAGGTGGACAATCATTCTCTGGTTGGGATTCATCCATTCTCCATTCACGATCAGTCTCACTATGTGCAACCCTGAAGGAATTCATATTCCCAGAAGCACTTACTCTTGTTCATTTCCAGATTCACTGTCACTGCCAAACAGATCTTTCTCTTCGTTCTTCTTCCCAGCATTCTCTTTTCTTTCTTCTTCTTCCTCACTATCTGATACAATATTTTTCTTCCTTTTGTCAGATTTCTCTGACGCAGCATCACTATCTGATTCTTCGACATCAGAAAGGATTCGTACTTTTTTTGCAGCTGCCAACAGAAAGGAGCGTTACTACATGTCCTAGTAACAGAGGTGACAACTGGTAATCTCAGAAAACTATTCTCTCAAATGCAATTTGGACAGAGGGAAGCTGACAAAATTATTGCCATTTCTTAAAAAATATATCCATTCTAAAATCTGTTTTATTCAATCAGTAACTAAAGTTTGCATACACCACATCTATCCATAAAAACTTGTAATTTCAAAACTGACTCTCACCCCCAGTATACGAAAAAAAAAAAAAGAGGAAAAAATGACTAGAGAAGTAACAACAAAGTAGAGAAATGACTAACAGGAATAATCAACATGACAACAGATGCCAGTATAAAGCAAGATCATTGCAGTCTTCCCTTTCACTTCTATTAGACCTACTTATTACTCAAAAGTATTAGGTATACATTCACACAGAAACGCAGTTAGAACAATAGCCTCTACAAATGCAGTTGTGCTCTAAAAACAAATTTGCTTTATGGTTTCGTATTTATCTTAGATTCTTTCTTCACATAAAAACAATGATTTAACTCTAACACTACTGCTTGTCACATCACATTTTTGTTTTCACACTGTAGTTCCTTACGTGTTTTCTCATTGTCATCCTCACTGTCAGAAAGGATAGCTGTTTTCCTCTTCACTGTCTTTTCCTCCTCTTTCTCTTCTTCATCACTGTCTGATATTTTTCGTCTCTTAGGAGGTTCCTCTTCACTGTCAGAGCCCTGAAATCCTTCCCTTATGTGTTCATTATCTGAATGATGAGAATCATTCTGCATCTCCTCCTTCCTGTCCTCCCCATCACTATCCTCAGACTCTATTTCTTGTTTGTGTCTGGAAACATCCTCGCTCTCCGAGTCGCTAGCTGGCTGTTTGCGGAGTTCCTCACTCTCCGAGTCACTGGCTGGTTGCTTGTGGAGCTCCTCGCTCTCCGAGTCGCTGGCTGGCTGCTTCTGGAGCTCCTCGCTCTCCGAGTCGCTGGCCGGCTGCTTGTGGAGCTCCTCGCTCTCCGAGTCGCTGGCTGGCTGCTTGTGTGATTCCTCATTTTCAAAATCACTACTGTGATCCCTGTGAGGTTCTCCATTTTCAGAGTCACTTGCTCGATGATTTAAGGCATCTTCATTTTCAGAGTCACTTAAATGCCGATTTGGATGGTCCTCAGTATCAGAATCACTGTCTTTCCCTCCATGAGCTGCTTCATTGTCTGAATCACTTACATTGTGATTTGGAGGCTCCTCATTATCTGAGTCACTGTCTTTTTGCCTTGGGATATCTTCATTTTCAGAGTCTGTCATATGAGGCTCTCCCATTTGCCCATCATCTTCTCCATCACTGTGTTCATTCTGAAAGAGAAAAATAATCTCAGGCAACTAAGCAAAAAAAAAAAAGTAAACAAAAAGTGTTCTGAATTTTTGCTTGTCCTTCCTCCAATCTGATTACCCAAGGTACTGCAAACTGAAATACTTTCTATACAGAAATAATTATTAGACAATTTGCATCAAAGGACTACCAAATACTTCAGATCAAGAAAAATATTAAGAGATCAATGGAAGTCTGGCCACCCTGCAGCTCAATTGTATTTTGGAAATGGTAACAGAATTTAAAACACACTTAAATAAACATGTCTAAGAGGGGTCCAGTTCCTCAAGGGTAAATGCTTACTGCTTTTATTTTAAAAAGTCGGGCCTTCAAAGTGGTTTAGTCCAAACCCCCAGTAATAAGGCAAGAAACAGTATCTCGCACTTGTCATTTTCTTTTTCTTAATATCTCAAACAGATGTTTTTTGTATGAAATACATTTTACTGAAACTGCACATGCATTACTTTCCAAGTGAAGCTCAAGAGAGCTCGGGCCCTTTCATGCTTTGCGAAGGAAACTTATTTAAGAACATGTCAATACCAAAAGCCCACCAAAAAAACAGGAATAAAGTTTTAGTCAGACCTTTCAGAGTATTATTGTGAACAAGTTTTGTGTTTCAATGTGTAAGAATGTAAGAACAGATTCAATGCTTCTCTCCCTCAAGCTGATAGCTCCCATGCCTATCCACACATCTGAGATAATCTATACACAAATACATCGATCTTCTTAAAACTTTAGAATTGAAACACAATCCTTTTTGTCTTTTTCTACAGGGCAAAAAATACCGAGCCACATGCTCCATTTTTGGAAAAACCTTTCACGAGCCACCTGTCAATATCATTACTGACAGCATCTTGTTTTATCTTTCCTACAACATCTAATTTCTATTTGGAAAAAAAAAAATCTCAATTGCATTTACCTG
The DNA here is from genome assembly GCF_964195595.1 of Calonectris borealis. Taxonomy (NCBI): domain Eukaryota; kingdom Metazoa; phylum Chordata; class Aves; order Procellariiformes; family Procellariidae; genus Calonectris; species Calonectris borealis. The sequence goes on from NC_134320.1 coordinate 3,564,746, forward strand.
AGAAAACAAAATTAGACTCTTGAACACTCATCTCATTAACTCAGTACACCTCTCACAGTCACTGTCACAATAATCCCATTTTCAACTGAAAAGAACAATATTGTAAAAGGAACTTCTTTTTTATATACTCAACTCCACTCTTCAGCCAGGCTTTCCTCAGGGGTCATTTTGTCTCAGCTACAGACTCCTTCCACTAGAATATTTGCAAACTGAGTATTTATTGTCCTAAGAGATACTTTAAGATCTGTATGTCCTGGAGCTTCCAAATCTTTTTTGTCAGCAATTTAATTTCCTTGGAAAGACAGACTTTCTATTTTTATTTTCTGTAGTCATTCTACTCCCACATTCAGAGCCATACAAAATAATGCAGGTGTATCTATCCTACACCTACAACAAACAATACTATTAATCTTCAAAATGTATGAATAAGAAGGAATTTTAAATAAAATTAATTTTAATTGCTTTTAGGAACTATTCCCTCCAGAATTATACTAAGTGGTAAATAACATTGCTTTTTAAGATTTTGGATCTTACGCATTTATTCCCTTGGCTAGCACTTGATAAAATAATAACTTCTAAATTACTGCAGAATCACTAACAGAAAGTTACTGCCCAATGAAAAAAAATCAGGACTATGTAATTTTAAAACATGCACTTCAAAGACAACTTCACTATTTCCATGTTACTCAATGCTAGCTACAAAACAGCTGCTGTGATAATCTGAGCAAGTTGTCTTTTCTCTACTGCTTGCCCCTGTCTCTACAGCGATGCTACTCTTTTGAATCATGCTGGTGGTACTATTTAGTATTTCTCATTTCTCCTTACAGAAAGGAAACATGGTTCTGTTAAAACCTGAATTTGGAATTTTAAAGAATTAAATATGAAGATTAAGAAGTTACAGAATTGAGGACGCACAGCTGAGGAAGACCATACACACTCAACTGCTCTCAGCTTGTTACGGGATTTTATTTACTTTTTTTTTTCCCTACCAAAAAATTAATTCGATTGCCCTCTCCTGCTCAGTATCTCCCACATAAACTAACAACATGTGTATGTGATGTATTTTCTCTGACTGTATTATTTAAGATTAAAGAAAACTGCAGCTGCAAACAGAACAGGGAACAGATTTTAGAGCAGTGTTACAGGTAAGGTCATTGAGAAGAACTGAAATGCAGAGGTCTACACTGAAATTGATGTTTATAATAATATAAAGTCTTTAATCCTTATTTTCCTACCATTTAATTTTTGGTGGGTTTGTCTGTCTTCTCTTGATTTCAGATGGCTAATGTTGAACAGGTACTGATAATTATGTCAGCAGTAATAAGGGATTTTGCTAAACAAAACAAAGGAAAACAACACAAATACTCCTGTTTGAACTATTGGGCTCATCACCTTCTAGACTGCCAGTCTAGAAAGTCTTCGGTGAACAAGTTAACAAAACTAAAAAACAACTGGAATCCATAATGATTCTTAAATGTTTCTAAGGTCAGAAGTGTGGCTGCAGGTTATATATCCACCTAGTCTAAATTACAAGGAACTTCCTATGCAAAACACTTGGTAAGAAGTCATCACAATTATACAGCATTATTACTGAACCGCTTTACAACACATTGAATCTCTAATCTGTTACTGTAAACTGACAATAACTCTTGAGAACGAAGATGTTTGGGGAGGGAGAAGAGACATGCATCCTAATTAGCTCACACTGTGATTATACAGTGCTCTGCACCACAGAATCCCAGTGGTTACAGCAGGTGAACTCTACTGTGATATAATCACCTACAGAAGGACCACTTAGATAATATAGGTGCCCCTACACAGATTGGGCAGACAGGCACCACCTGCCCTAGTCCTGAGTCTGGAAAGCTCAACCAGAGCTAACCCAAAAAGCAGTTATGTTAGTCAAGTCAGGAAGCCCAGCAGAGAGATGACACACACCACCTCAGACTCAGCACGTTAACATAAGTGAGCATCTTCTAAAGCAGAGCTGAGTCGCACAGAGCCTACAGAAAGCAGACAGGCCCAGCCATCAGTGCAAAGGTCTTCTGAATACAATTAATGAATCTGTGAATGTTTTGGAATATACTTGATACAAAAAGCGCATGCAACTTTACACTAAGATTTCTAAACTCTGTAGGATAGTCTCCCCTCCACCCCTCCCCTTTTTTTTTTTTTTCACTAGTTCGTCTCTAAAAAGATGTTTTCAAAGAAATCAAGTACGTAATTTTGGAGTTTTCTATTTTTCCTTTGCCAAATACTTAATTAAAACAGAAGATCAGACATCCTCAAAAACAAGTAGGTCTCAGGTAATTGCTACTGCATTTTTCTCTAATTCCTTTGCTTTCTTTTCTTCCTCCTCTTTATCTATAAACATTTTAATTAAGATGTCCTTAATTTTTTTTAACTGAAAGAATTCTATAACATGAGGCTTTAGTACAGTACAAAATACGGAATACATCAAAACCAAATTTACAGTGTTATCCTTCCGCATAAAAATTTCAGTTAGCAAGTAGTTTATGGGATCAACATGCAGCCACTTTTAAGAGGTACTATTTCGATAACTTAGTAAGTTCAACAAAATTGACCCATCCACTACAATCTCATGAATGACAGTTGTTAAACTAAGGCATATATAACCATCATAGGCAGATCAGCAAGTTTCTCTTTTTTTTAAGAAATGTAAGATATTTGTATATATTTGTTAACAGTCACAGTCAAACCATAACTTAATTCATGAAGACAGCAGCGACTTGGTGAAAGTGCAAGAATCTAAGTCATCAAAGATTTCCATGAGAGCCTGACTTGTACAAACACTGTAAACATGATTTCATATTCATTACTGTACTAAAACTATGTGTTATCTAATTCTATTTGTCTAAAGCAGAATCGTTAAGGACATCAAGGAGAACATTTATAGATAAAGTGGGACTGGGGGAAGGAAAGCCAGAAAAGAATTGTGGAAAAGAAAAACCCACATACCTGAGACCTACATAAGTAATTCCTCAGGATTCCCCTTTTCTTTAAAGTTAAGAACCTGAAAAAAAAGTTTGAAAGTTTAAAACTTCAGTTCTTTACATCTGAGTTTGAAATTAGAGACGAAATAGTAATTAAATAGACTTAACTGATTAGGCTGTCTCAAAGGTTTTATCACCTTTGAGTGTCATTCCTCCCACATATTCCTAAAGATGAAGGAAATAAGAGGATGAGAGAATATTTAGGGTAAATAATATGATAAATCACTGAAAGCTACTCCTTCAGAAAGCTGTCCTTTCAGAGACAGCTGCTCCACATTATTGCATTTTGAGTTGCATTTTTAATTTGATGTAGGGAAAACTAAGAATGTAAGACTTCATAACAAAATACTCAAATGTTTATGATTTGAACTGAATCAAATAAAGCACTAAGGCTTGAAGGTTCATATTTACTATCAGACAGAAAGGTGTTTTAGTTCTTTTTTTTTTCTTTGGATTTTGTTTTTCTTTTTTTTTTTAAATGGACTTTCTGAAATATTTTATCTACAGAGGAATATTCAACAGCCATCACAGAACAAAGCCCTTAAAATAATGCAGGCACATGAAGAGGATCAGTTAACAATGATAACAGGTCCCAGTACTTTCTGGTTATTTAAATCTGAAAAAGACATGCTGAAGAACTACCTGTTCTTTAAGCCAGATTTCCAATCACTCTGCCACTGTAAGTAAAATTAAAATGCCACAGGAGTATAAAAGAGTAAGAACAAATGACCAAGTTTTCATACACAGCAGAAAAAGCTTAATATTATTGCAGCAGCAACATGACTCTCCATGCGCTCATCACCATTTTTTTTTCATTAAAACAGAAGTACTAAATCCCTTTGAAAGACAGTTATTTCTCCCATATTGAAAAACATATTTTCTCCCACACTGAAATACTGATTGTCACAATAAGAGATGCTGCCTCGCACCAAATCAATTTCTCCCATTGTAAATATCAACACCTTTTAAAAAAAAGAAATTCCAAATCTGCTTTACACTCAAATTCAAATACATGGGAAGAACTTTCATTTTATACAAATATAAAATCTTCATCTACTTTCTAACTCTGAGGGAAGTATGAATTCAATAAAGGGGTGGAGAAAAAGGACAAAAAAGGGATTGCAAGTTATACCACAGCACAGTTGAGCCTTTTGACACATCAGCCTGCTACAGTATAGCACATCATGCATTTTAAGCAATTTTTAAAAATTTATAACCGCTGAAAACCCAGTCAGAGTAAATCCTGATCTTTACATAAAATGCAACAAAATACACAGAACAAAATGAAATGGCTTTGATTACAGTTTTTACAAATATCAAAAAGTTCTCCGTAACATAACTTTGCTGGCAGAAGACATGAGTTCACAGGCCAAAATTATTCCTTCCTAGTAAGACCTGATGTAATTCTATTCCAAGTCACAAAAAACTCCTCAAAATTAAGATTAACTCCAAAACTGACCTAGATTCTAAAGGGAACCTTCACTTTTATCAGAATCTCTTTTCAACCAAAATAGTAAATCCACAAGTTAAGTCACTCTTCCCCAAATACAACCCTGGATCAAAGCATTACCACCCTTTTCATGGTGTAGGGTTCTCGAAGCAAGAACCTGTTCAGAGGAAGAGCAGATCCCATTTAGGAACCTGAACCTGCTCCTGCTCCACGTGCAGACCTGCTCCTTTGTGAATGACAAGGTGAAAAACATAGCACAAAATAGGCTTGAGAGTCAATGCTCACATCTGAGAAGAAAGATGGAAGATGGGAGAGCATTTATTCTTTGGTAAGGAAATCTATGCCTCCGTAACGTGTAGGTTTACATTACTGTGCAGAATTTGAGGTAAAATTCCAAATTCCTCCTAATCCATTGCTTAGAATTTCAAACCCAAAAAGTTTATCTTCTTGCAATCGAGTATAACCATATTAAACTTTTCTAGTTCAAAACAGTGAATTCCATTATAACAATTAAGAAGGAGAATAAAGAAGACCCTATCCTACACATTGGTCAAGAGATTAGCTGGCACATTTCTTTCTGGAAGTAAAGTTTTGCCAGACAGGACCCTTAAGAACAACTGAATAAACACCTAAATCTCAGTTAAGAGAAAATGCCTCTTTAAACAAAAAAAAATCAATTTATAGAAGAGTAATCTTTATCTAGATAAAGTTCCAGTAGTACCTCTGAATGGTGCCCTACACTTCCATTCTCAGATCCAGAATGCTGCTCATTTCCTTCATCTTCAACATCAGATCCTGAGTCTCGTTCATCTTGCACTGGAGTAGCTCCACCATCATCTACTCCGAAGTTAAGAAAAGAAAAGTAACACTCAGTGACATCTCCCATCTCTGTTTAAAAGAGCACTGACACTGACGATGAACAGGGAGCCAGGCAGCGCTACAACCAGACTCTCGTTCTAACAGTGCACTAATACAGAGAAACGGAGGGTACCTACTGGGAAGGTTTGGAACAAACCCACCACAGATACCCCCCAAAGAGATCACAGAACTACTTATAACATGCACGCAAGCAGTCACTGATATACGAATCAAAACACGGAACTAATAATAAGGCGGCCGCTGTGCTGCGATCACGCCAGCGGACCCGGCCCGACCCCGCCGATGTCACCCCAGACCCCTCCGGAGCCGGCGGCTGACTACCGCCGGGGCGGAGGCGGCCCGGCCCCGCGCACGCTCCGCGGAGCGGCCGCCGACCTGGGGTCCCGGGCATGACTCCGCCGCCGCTACGCGACACCACGGTGAGCGCGAAGGGCCCCGAGAGCCGGAAGCGGCCGCCGGGCACACAGGGCAGGTCGATCCCCGCGGGCCCCGCCGTGCCCAGCACCCTCCCTCGCATGGCCCAGCGCCCCGGGTGTCCCTCCCGCGGGGGACGCTCTCGCGCTCCTACCTGACTGGTCCCCGCCGTAGTACTCGCTCTCCATGGCGGGCCGCCGGCCCCGCCGCCCCGCCGAGGCCCCGAGGGCTGGCGGCGGGGCGAAGCCCCCAGCGCAGCGCTCGCCGCTAGGGCCCGCCGCCTCCGGGCGCCGCTAACGCCGCCCGCCTCGCACAGGCCCAAAATGGCGCCTCTCCTCCGAACGGCCGGCAGCCGCCCCTGCGCATGCGCTAAGAACGGCCGCCCCCTTCCCCCGCGCGCTCCTGGAGGTGGAGGCTCTCGCGAGGCTTCAAGGGGGAGCCGCCGCCAGGGGGCGCCGCGCGGGCGGGCGGGGCCGCAGCCGTTACCCCGCCCCGGCCGGCCGTTAGGGCCGTTTCCAGCAGCCCAACGGTTGGAGAGAGCCAGCTCAGACGCTAGTGATGGAACACCGGAGACTGTCCGCTGCCTTCACACAGGGTCTGATCTAACTGCAACAAACTAGAAAACAATTTTTTTTTTCCTCTCCCTGAACATTTTTTTGCATTTTTTTTCTAGAAAGTAGGTTGATTTGAGCTTCATAACCGACGTGCTGGGGAAATTGAAGGAGCCTTTGAGAGAAAAGGCTATTTTGAACCCTTGCATCGACATGGGAAATGAACAGCTGTGCAGAAATGTAAAATGGTTGCTCTTTTAATAAAGAGGTTTCCTTGTATGAGCCGTGTGGGAACTTGCAAGACACTAAAACCCGGAAAATGTTAGGTGACTGCTTAAACCCACAGCCCAAAACTACGTGAGAGACCCAACATCTCCCTTCAGCCAAAGGCACGTCTGGTAAAAATGCCTCCGATACTGATAAAGGATGGGAGATAAAAAGTTTAACCTACTGCCTTGAATAGAAAAGATTTTACCGTTTAAGTAACAGGTGAATTTATCTGCTCCCTACAAATCAAGTGAGCAAGGATTAATGTGAATCTCTACAAGAAGCTAGCGGAGCAAAACCAGAGTTCAGGGGCAGGTACGCACGCGGGCTCTGGATGCCGCAATGGGAGCCAGCAGTTTTTATGGTGCTGCTGGCCAAAGAGAGGACCCAAGGCTAGCTGTGGAAACTGAGGACCATTTGTCTCAACGAATTTAGGCCTCACTGCCCTAGCTGAAGCTGCGGTTCAATCTAGTTCATGTGTGGGTGGTTCCTCCAGATTTAGCCTTCAGAATCAACTAAAAGTTATCCCTGAACTCCCCTGTAATTGCCGATTTCCGGAGTAAACACAGGGGCAGAACGCTCCCTGTCTTTCTCAGGAATTGTTGTGTTCTGTTTTAGTAACCTCTATCCTCTGTGCAGTTGCATTATTCAATTATTTGGCACGCCTACGATATGTCAGTAGAGGATTACTAGGAATGACTTCTGTCATTGATGCACCATTTTAAAATGGGAAGTCTAATAAATGTGCGCGGTGCTGGTCTCCCGCCTCTCTTCTTCTGTGGCAAACAAAACTTGATTTTCTAAAAGGGCACAGGTTAATGTGTGACAAATAGAAAACTGTTGAGGATTATTTGGGATATTTCTAAACAACAGTGATTTTTATAATCCTCCATGCTACACTTTTTCAGGGACATCAAAACTTAGTAAGTTGAGAGCTCTGGGCAAAATAAGTCATTATTTCTTCTGTGCTAGAGGCTCTTTAGAATGGATGGCAGAGCAATTAAGCCATTATTAACTAACACACTCCAGCAGCAAGCAGAGTTACAATGCAGGGAGTTCAGTGTACCATGTTAAATACAGCTGAACTCTCTGAATTGAGTCATTACTCACACTCACACCTTCTACAGTGTTTCACTTAGAAGCAGAAATTGGCAGTGGAGTCAGATGTTTCTTGGATACAATCCTATATTCTTAGCAAGAATGCAGAAAACCCTTTTTTTCCCTGAAAGCAGCTTACACAAAACATACAAAGAATGACTCTTTGTTTACAGCTCTATAGGTCTTTTCCAGATAGCTCTGAAGGTCCCTCAGTGATCCTCGGGACCACACTTCTAATGGTATCGTGTCCTTTTTTCCTGCTCCTATAGCTCTACTGCCTTTAGCTCTTTGCACTGTGTGGTTTCACTTGGATCTTTTCTGGAAGGAGCAAGCACATGTGCCAGTATGTGATGGGAGGCTCCCGGATCTGACTTCCATGAAGAAATTTAATGTTTTTTTACAACTGACTAAATAGAAGGCAGTATAACAACTTTAATGTGCCTCATTACAACACAACAAATAAAGTTCTCTGCAGACAGAGCACTAAGGTAGGAAATAACAAGTTGGGGTAATGTAACAGAAAATAATGGACAACAGGAAACATAAATGGAAACTAACCAAAAAAAAAAGAGATTGAATAATGTGTACCAAGGTATCTGGAAATTGTACCAAGGTGCCTAGAAAACACTGAAGTCTATCACTTACTAAAGTTCCAAGCAAGAGTATGATGGTAGCCTTCCTTGGAAATTAGTCATTTATAAATATGTGTCATGTTCTGCAGTGATGGCAAGCCACTGTCCCAAATTGCAGCTGCAGTCAGGCTGCGTTGGTGAGAGAACAGAGAATTTCTGCGTTTACTGAAAGTGAAAGCAGGCATAGAGGTTCCTTCCTAACAGTTATGAATTCCCATTTTTTTTAAATGAAACCTCCTAAGCCCGAGCCTGGTGGTGTAACCTCTCATGTGCACCATACAGCAGGAGGGTGCACCTGTGTCTTAAGCAACCTCACCTCAGCAATGCTGAATAATTGGGCATCAATTCTATTCTGGACAGCTATTCTGCAGGTAACGTATGTGTGCGCACTAGCGTGCACGCTTGCGTGCACGTGTCTTTGTCCCTCGTGAGCCAGAACTTGGCACTTACCGGCCTGTAATATACTCTTGTAATACCATCTTGGCTGCATCCCAAAAGGAAGGATGGAGTGACACTCAGACCGTAATGGGATTGCACAGTGGGGGAGAATGACCTGCCTTCTAGCAAGCAGAGTAAGCAGCGCCCACTTGGCATGTGTGAAGGTGTGTAATGACACAGATCCCAGAGCCCCACCAGTCTGCCTCTCTGTACAACATCATGAACTGGCTGGAATGAAATAAGCCTTTCCCTGAGGGACAGAATGCTCAAGACAACCAAGGGATGCACTTGGAAATCTTTTACTGGTATGTACTTCTTATTTAGTTTGCTTTGTTCCCTGCAGTATGCCTTTCAGAGTTAACAGACATCAGTGACTTAAAGCTACAAATCTGCTTAGAGGAAGGGAAGGAGGTTAGTGTAGACAGGAGGGCTTCTGAATGAACAGTTTAAATTGCGAATTGTTATATCCAAACCACCTCCCTTCAGAAAACTCAAAAAAAAACCCCTAATTTAACATAGAATGATGCTTGGCATCTAGGACTGGGTGATGCAGGAATGACAAGGCCACTTTGATTTAGCTGGAGAGGAAATGTGAGAAGCAGTGCCATGTGTGAATTAAACCCTTTGATCCTGACATCAATCTCTTAATTAGGAAGCTGTCAGGAAGAGGCAGTTTTGTAAACACATGTCTATCTGGACAGACCTATTGCTCTGAACAACAGCAGGATTAAATTCACCAGGGATTATCCAATTTTAATTTGTTGCATTTCTCAGTGCATTATTCATCAGTGAAGACCTTACTACAAATTACCCCTAATTACAACTACAAATATATCTGTGCCCTGCACAGTCCCTCACCAAACCATCTGCAGCAGTAAGCAGAGTCCCTCACTCCTGGCAAGCTCGTCTTTCCCCATTCCCACAGCTCGGTGACTTCCCAAACCTGGGCTCTCCCTATTCACTCGCAGGCACTTCTCTGAAGAAGCCTTTAGCAAGCCTCCTGCTCCTCTCTCATCAGGTACATGTGCTTTACAAAGCATCTGGGCTGCTTCCGCTTCATGTATCAAGTCTCTACTCCTTCAGCTTATGTTTTCTGGCTCTTGAGGATGTCTAGACTTAACTGTGGAAATCCATCTCCCTTCCAATACGTGTTTCAGCAGTACAATGAGTCGTGCTTTTCTTTCACACTACCTTGAGTTTCCATCTTATACAGTTTATATACTGTACTAAAACAGAAATGCTGTACTTCTCTCTGAAATAGCACCCCCGCTGTGCCTTGATCACAAGTGTTAAAAATGTATATATTTGCAGAATGAGATTCTCTGCCTCCAAACATGCTCCGTTTGGAATTTCAGCAGGTATGTTTCATTTGCTGAAGAAATATGCATGGCACTTTTTTCCCTGAAGTCTAATTACACAAAAAGCTTTGGTTTTAGATATCTGCCTTGGTAGTACAAAGGTATGTACTTTGATTTATTTGCCAACATTTGACCTTCATCTAATAAAATCAGTACCTGAAATTTTGTTAATCACATACAGCACATAGACTTCTAAAAACGGTTGTATCAGAAATAAAAGTCTGCTAAAGAACTACTATGAGGCAAAATCCTTGAGTAAGAATGATTTGCACAGTTAGAAACTTAGAGAAAGCTCTCCTCTCTGCCTTGTGGTTTCCTGCCTTTCTCTAAAAGTCTCTGAGGCCTGAAGGGCCTTTGCTCTATTTCTGCACCTGTATCTTCATTTCTGCTATAAAACTTAAACAAAAAGCTCAGGTAACGAGGCTAATATTAAAACACAAATATGTAACGTAGATAAACACACATTACTCCCAACTATTTATTGCTATGCTTGAATGCTTACCTCTGATTTGGATATGGAACTACAGCAGGAGCCCCAAGAATCTGTCTCAGACACGGAGGCTTTTTGTTGTCTTTCCTATCGTACAGTGCAGCTACATTGAACCTAGGAAACAAGAAAATAAGAATTAGGGTATTGGGTATACTAGCACATGTTCACAATTATTGCACATTTGCATTTGCATGTTTAGTAAAGGGCGGCAAGCCCCCTGCTGTGTACAGTGCCCTGGAGGGAGGTTTTACAGTTAGGTTAAGGTGATGGAAAAAACCTCATCCTCACTGTTTGGGCTCGCCGTTAGGGTTGAAATGTGCCTGACTCCTGGGTCCTTGCTTTGGCTGGAGAAACCCTGTATCTGCCTCACCACAGGTATACTGCACTTCTGTTTCTTTCCCAGACATCACATCTGGTGCTGGAATTTAACGGGATAGGCAAGAAGGACACAGGATTACTGAGAGTACATGTGGAACAACCAGAAAGAGGGAAGCTCTTGGCCATCCTGTCCTAATCTGGAAAGAGAGAAGTGGGCAGATAGGGAGTTAACACGCACCTAGATGTGGAACACAGGGACAGGGTGTTTGTTGGGAGACAAACTAATGATAACAAAACCAGGAAGTTTTAAACAAACGGATTAGAAATCCCAGTTCCTTTATAGGCATGTGTGACTATGAATTTCAGTTAAGTGTCATGAGTTTATTTTGCCTTCTGCTCCAGGTATTGTGAAACACAGTCCATAGAGGACATAGGCTGATGTGCATTTTCTGACCTTGCAGAAAGAGTGTGCAAAACCAAGGGGAGAGATGAGAGATGAGGGCCTGATTTTCCTCTTATCTGACAGGATGACTCCAAGAGAACCCCAGGGAAGTCCGTGGTGTTGGAGCAGCATAAGACCAGATGCTAAAGGGTTTTTTTCTGGGAGTGCTTTCCAGAAGTCTGAAAGGATTCAGGTACAGTGGAGAGATTGAAGTTTAAGGTTCACCCAGGCAAGAATTAGTCTTCCTGCTTACTGGATGCCTGACTTGGAAATGACATATACGCTGAACTGGGAGCAAAGTCCTGTAATAAATAACCGTGCTTCAGTCATTTCCTTCTTTGTTTAGCGAGAACTGGCACTTGGTGAGGGATCCCTTAATGGCACCAGTACCGGTTTCACCTTTCTTTTCCTTCTTACTCCAATGCTTATAAAAAAGAGGTCACTAAGCTGCAGAAGACAGACAGTGAAGATTTCTTCTGGAGAGGTAATTTCCCATCCTGTGGGGTGCAGTTTTGCTTACGGTGCTGTATTACTTTGGAAAGAAAAGCAAAAGAGAGAGCCAGGCGTTGTCAGAAAGCAGCCATTCAAGCAGGTGGGGGGTTGGCCACTTATGACTTAACTGGGAATAAGCATTTTAAATGTTGAAACTGTGTATCCTGGGATTATACGGGATCTCCTCCCTACATGTCCATTCTTGGCTGCTATCACAGACTGGATCCGGAGCTAGCTATACCTTTGATGTGACACAGCATGGCTGCGCTTCGTGTTTGCACGTACCACTCCCTCTTTGTTCTGGGAAGACATTTCTGCTTTATTGCAGTATTCTGGTTTCTGGCGCAGGTGAAAAAGTATCTGTCAGTTGTGAGTCACTGTGGCTGACCGTGGCCCATCTTTGGCCTACGTTTGCTAAGTACCATGCTTGTGTAGCACCTTGCATCGCTCATAGTAACAGGTCATCACATTCTTGAAGTTAATATGCAGATCCAGTTCCTGAGTCCTGAATAAGAACATAAGGACTTCACCATAAGAATAACTGATTATGAAAGACAGAAGTTCCTTCTTGAAAGAGTGTAAAAAAACAACAGAAAAAACCCAAGCAGCCAGAAAGAACACATTCATGTTGCATTGCTAAATTCCGATAGATGTTGTGCTACAAAATGGAGAATTGTCTTAGTTACAGATGAGCTCTGGAGGTTGCTGTGTCTCACAGGGAAAATCAGTTCTTAATATAGTCAGCAACTGTTGTGTTGGGGACACAGCCCTTGCAGTGTTTCCATGTGCCAGCTTTTGTTATTAAGTGTGACATTCCACTTCTCTTCTTGTTATTAGGTCACCTATGTGAAAATCACATTTAAAATTCCTGCTTTAAAATGTGTGTTAGCATTGGACTTCTACATCAGCAGTCTGTCATCTCTTGAAGTTTCTATTTATTTTTCACTTTGGGATCACAATACATTTTGCAATTTTGATAATTAGTTATTTTCAGTATATCTTATGATGACTTTAAAGTGGTAAGTCATCCTGGGCTTGCTTAGAAACCCTCTTCAATCCATGCTACTGTATAGCCCTTTATAGCCACAAATAGGGCACAAAGATCTTGTAGCTTGTCAAGCACTTCCTAGTTTCCATTTTGCTACCCTAATAGCCCTCCTTATGGTTAGGAGATTGGTGTAACCCACACCAGTGGCAGTATCTTGCATACAGGGGTATAATTGCTCCTTCCATTTACTCTGAAGAAAAGGTTGTTTGTGCACCCATCGATTTTAAATAAGACCATGATTTATGGAAACTCTTTATACCTTCCCAAATAACATGGATAAAAAAAAGTGGGCAGCTATAGGAAAGCAAGTGATAAAATGAGGCCGAATTCTCTTACTGCAACGTTTTCTTCTAACGTTGAAGTTATTAAAACAAGAGGGAGAAAACAGTGGTATCCCCAAACTTCACCTTGAGTTTTTTTTAATGGTAATCTTCATTTTTCAAGAGCATGGATTTTCAAAAATGCGGTGGTGTCTTGAAACACTTTTCTGATAATTTAGTTGCAAATTTCTAAACCTCAGAAACTTGTATAGCTCCACCATAAAATGAAGATATATCATAAAATGATTTAAATGATTCAATCAGAAAAGTACCTCTCAAAAAGATATACCATCTATATTACACAGAATTGTAAATAGTTATCAGAAATTTTAAACATAAGATTTTAAAGCCTTTACACGATAGAAGAAATCTCAAGGATTTCAGTGAAATTATTTATGAAGTATCCCATTAATCACTAATATTAATGATACTGCAAACTGGGATTTTGATGATTATCTGTATAGCATAGGTAGAAAATGGAACTTTCAACTCAGTTAATTTCTGGTTTTCTTGTTTTGCTCAAACTTTCCAGAGAACCTGTCCAAAATATAGACAAGCATAATTTAGGGCCAGAATAAAATAACTTCTCAAAAGGCTATGAGAAAATAAGAAATTTGCATTTGAGTGTCAAGATAAAACCGGAGCAGGTATCTCTTTTCTTCATGGGGGATGTTCCGAGAGGTCACAGACTTGCCTGGAATAGGTGCCAAAGATCAATTTCTGGTCCTGTAGTGTCCACTCGTCTTCTTGTAAAGTAGTTTCCAAGTGGTTTGCTGTCGAACAGCAATGTACAGAAGGGATGCAGATGATTCAATATGTCCTCATTGAGCATGAGTTGTAAAATCTGTTTGAGATAAAATGCTAAGAAAATGTCATTGATAATAGATCATAAAAGGGTAAAAATAGAATTAAGTTTTGGTCCAAGGTTAGCATTTTGTGGAGCATTTTGCTTATTGCAAGCATTTCATTCTTATTATCAACTTTGAGCTGAGCCTTTTCTCTGGGTGTGCTGGAACAATGGATAGAGGGAGACATCCTTTAGAGAAATGGAGGGAGCAGAATGGATCACACAGCTCTGAGAAGTTTGTGAATAAGAGGCTGTGGAGACCTGGGCTAATAACTGATGTCTGCTGCACTCAGCAGCTACTGAATCACAGGTTACTCAACAGCTTAACGTGCAGGGATCACTCCTGCTAGTAGGAAGAGATAACAGGGAAAAAAACCCTGTCTGGAACTCTGGAAACGTTTAGAGGGAACTTTGCAGAGTCTTTGCCTGTGATTTCCCACACACAGAAAAGGCATACAGCAGCCTTCCCGTTAGAGCAAGAATGGGAGCCAGCAAATCACACCTAGTCCTGGAATCACTCCGAAAATCCAGCTGCAGTAGCCTATGGGACTTGGCTTCTGAAGACTTTGGTTCCTTGGTTGTTCCAAGGATCACAGCCTAAACAGCATCATCCCTTAATCAAAGCACTCGTGTAGATTTCTGGCCACCAATCTTTTCACTATTATGTTCTTGATAGTGAGCTTCTAATTTTGTTGCTGCTCATTTCTATTCCTTATTTTGCTGCTCCTGCCTTCACTGCAACCCCTCCCATTCCAGAAAGGTGAATTCTAGACCTCCGTTTCTATATGGTGGTAGGTTCAAGCTGTGAGAGTCTGAGGGCATTGAGCAGCTCAGGAAAGTATGAATTAAACCTGCGTCACTGGGCTAGCCACTCGTAGGAACTGAACTGCTGGGTCAACGGACCAGCCAAAGGTAACTCTATTGTGCATCGAGTTACATTGCATTGTGGGGGTCTTTTTATTTGTGAGCCAAACTTGAAGTTCAGCCAATAAATGATTGAGGGAACTATTCAGTATGAAAATGTGCACAGTGACCTCTTCAAGGTTAAGAGCATCTCCAGGGTTATGTGGTAGAACTCAGAGCAGACCACCACCCCAGTGCTGCAGGTTCTTTGCTTTGGGTAGATGTTTTCATTGTTTCTACATTGGGTGTAGCTTACTATGATCTCTTCTGCTTTAACAAAATCCATAAACAGAATTATTTTAAGGCGTGTTGCTGTTATTTTTTACAAGGAAACATCTCAAGGAAACCCCACTGTCTGTTGTGATCAAAGCCTGAGCCCTTTTCTGGCCTAACGTTATGTTCTTCTTGGCACTGCAGGTTACATACAGTGATCTGAAACATAATGATGGTTTTCAGAAAGGTGAGTCCTATTCTTTGCTGTGATTTACTTATTAGCCTGAGGCCCAAAGAGGAGAAAATTACCTTAACGTCATGGTTCAACTCAAAAAGGAAGTAGCAATAACCCAGTATCAACAAGGTATAAAATAATATCAATCTAGACTAGAGATGCAGAGGTGTCTTGCCTAGCCCGGCTGTGCTCATGCTGAGCTGGTGACCTCTGTCACAAGGTGTGGCACTGAAACTGCACAGATTACCTCTGGAGTTTTATTCAATGCAAATGTGAGTCTGTAACATTCTTCATAACCTTGTGCAATGTTTATAAATGCTTTACACTACAGTTGTTTGGTTTTAAATGTAAGCCCATGAAGTATTTTGAGAGGAAAAAGAAATAATTTTTCAGTAAAAGCCTTGAAACTTTGACAGTAAATGCTACAGTATGTAACAAAAGTTGTATACGACAAGACACTCAGCTAGAAAGCCAGTTCATACCCATTGAAGATCTGCCCTACAGCTTTGTTCAGTTTTCATTCCAGCCATTACAGTAATGAATCTGTATTAGTGCCTGGAGCAAGAGAAGGTATTCCTGGGGGCTTGGAGTAGGGGAGTATAACCAGGACAGTAGCACAGGCGACACCAAGATGCTGCTCATTCCTAGGAAAGGGCAGCCACAGCTCACACCTTCCTCCAGTGACAGCAGAGCAGTTCTTGCTTGCTTGCTCTGCAGAGAGGCAGGATGTTGCCATGCCTCTACAAATGTGAAGAGAGGCGCTGGGCTGAATAAAGAATGCTTTTTTTTTTCCAAAGAGAGATCATGGATGCACTCACATTTCTAAATGATTTCAGCTATAGCAGAAAGAATATATATATAAAAACCCTTGCAACAGAGCCCTCTACATTTCCAGGCATCTAGTCTGTACATCTGTTTGGTTTTCTTTTTCCTGGTAATGTCTATGTTTTCAAGCATCTCTTCTGAAAGAATACCACAGCTAACCTGCCAAGGTTAGCTGCCAAGGACTTTAGCAGCATTCACTGTGCCCCCGCCAATCTCTGGGAAGTGGAGCTGAGTAATCGCTGTCCTTGTAAAAGGTGTTGCCTCATTTCCTCATGAGACAGCTGGGTTTGATGACTTGTCCAAAGTCATGTTCCAGGTCAGCTGTGGAGCTGGGGATAGAACTCAGAGGTCCCGATACTATAAGCGTTAGACTCCGCTGCCTGCAAGCAGTAAGAACTTATCCAGTTAAACACTGCTAAAGAAATGAAATCACTAAAAAATTAAGACCAAGAGATGTATGCCTGTGAGCTACATGGCATCAAGTATGTCACTGTACTTGACAAGAGCTCTTCTTCTCCCCAGGGTGATCATGTGTGGCTGGACACTCACCCAAAGAGTGAATTTAATGTCCCTATCGGGGCAGTTGTGAAGGAATCTGATTCAGGACGGATCTTGCTGGAGGATGATGAAGGCAAGGTGGGCTATGCTATAACTTTCTGTAAAAGATGAACATAAAATTTAAAAGTACAAAGTACAAAAGAATGGCTCTATTGGGTCAGACCAAAGCTCCATCTAGCCAGATGGTCTGACTTTGATAATGTCTGGTAGGATATACTCAAAGAAAGAATATAAAAATAAGGCACTACGGTGCCTAGTATCCCCAGGTCCCAGCACTATGAAGATTTAGAGCTTCCTGAGCTAGAGGTTATATCTGTGTAGTTAAGAAAAGGAAACGGACAGGCTCCAATCCCTAAATTTGGTGGAGCTTTAGGTGAAATCATGATCCCACTAAAGTCAGTTGGGGTTTCATCCCTACCTCATACAATGTTGTGGCTGTGATGACCTGACAGAGCTGCGCTCTGACCAGTGCTAAATTTGGTGATGTCCAGAACCCACCTGAATGGCTTCATCCAGTGTTTTAAATCACCTGGTCCTGGGGAGCAGCAAACCAGTCAATTTCTGTAGTTCAGTCAACTGTTTGTTAGAATATGCTGGTTTGAGCACGGATTATACTGGACCTCACTCTGGTCTAACATGGCTCTTCTTTGTTTGCTTCTGAGCGACAGCATAACACATTAAAGCTGATGCCTTGCCTTTCTCAGGAGCACTGGATCACGGCTCGGAACATGCACATGGTGCACCTGATGCACCCCTCCTCTGTCCAGGGAGTGGAAGACATGATCCGCCTCGGGGATCTCCATGAAGCAGGCATGGTGCACAACCTCCTCATCCGCCACCAGGAGCACAAAATCTATGTGAGTGCCAAGGTCACCAGGCGTCGTTCTTTCAGGAACGACCTCTACTACACATTTAGCGGAGTGACCTGAGCAGCCTGCAAGCCTTTCATACATGGGGCCCTCTGCTTCCTGTACTGATTGAAGGTGCCAAGGAGGCACAACATAGCTTTTCTCTTCTTTCACTCAAGTACTTTGGCTGCGAAGAAGAGAGCTAATAGCAGTCTCTGAAATCACAGAGAGATCCATAGGTAGTGACCCTGCTTACTTTCTCGTAGAGTGATCATTTCCACCAGTGACTGACAGTTCGCTAAGTCCAGCCCATGTTACAGCTTAGTGCTGCTGTTACCTGCAGCTGTGACACAGGATCAATCTAACTGGTACACAGTGACATGATTTGGATTGTCCTCCAGTCCAAGTCAATATTTACTTGATTTTGATGTAATAAAATAGATGAAGAATAAATCTGGATATTCAGGACACCTGGCTTCATTTCTTGTCCATTACAGGTCACAGGTTTTATCTGTGAGTGAGCAATTTGACATTTTTAGTTTCTTTGTTCCTTAGTTCCCAGTGCGTAATATGATAATAATATTCAGATTTTTCCATGCTTTGCCTCCCATCTTATATACACTATAAGAGAGGAGCTACCTCTTATAACACAGATGTGGTGAGGTTTAGTGTAAACAAGGACTGATTTTATAGATGCTGCAGTTATAACTACCAAGATTTGCGTATAGACCTGTTATATTAGACTGTAGCAGTCTGCAGTTGTCTTATGTAGAAGTTCTTGAACAATATTATTGCCTTGCATGTCCATAGCCTTCAACAGCCTGCTTCATTTCAATGGTGCTGTTGTTTACAAATGTTACTAAATGACTGTATGAGTAACATAACCATAAATTTGCCCATTAGCAAAGTTCTGCTACATCTGCACTAGAACACAAAAGCAGCTTAACAAAACACTACAAAACAGCTTATGATAACACACAAAAATGCCAGGTCAAATTGGACTTTCTTGTGCTTTAGCTTGAGACAGTGAACTGAGCTGTGATTGGGCAAGGAGATTACAGCTAGCATTCTTCCTTTTGCAAAAACCTCCTTATCCTGGGATATTTAATAGCAGCTTATAGTGAGGAACTAGACTCTCAGCCTCACCTCAGTGCTTCTCCCAGGCTTCCCACCTGCCTCTGTTTAGATTTATACTGCAAGTGGCTTTGGTTGTATTCTTGTTTGCAGGTTTGCTGCTTAGAGGTAACGCTTGTAACTGTTTTCCAGACTTATACGGGATCAATCTTGGTAGCAGTGAATCCATACCAGCTGCTGCCCCTCTACACAGTCGATCAGATCAGACTGTACTGTAACAAGAGGATTGGAGAGCTACCACCTCATGTCTTCGCCATTGCAGACAACTGTTATTTCAATATGAAGAGGAATAAGAGAGACCAGTGCTGTGTGATCAGGTGACTGGACTGAGAGAAGACGAGTAGCAGAAACCAAGTCTGACCTGTTTTTGGGGCACCTTTGTGGGCACAGGACACCTTCCAAATGGAAGGGCACAGATAAGACTAGAGACAACAGGAAGGAAATGTTTTCTCCCCTGCGACTTCATTTTCAGTTAGGGCTGCAAAAGGTAGAACATAAGCAAGGGATTTCTGAAGTCCATTGTGTTCCCCCAGAATCTTTGAATGTGGTGATACATTCTGTACATGGTCACTACATAAAGAAAAATAAAATATGAGCCTGTGCGATGTAAGGCTATCTTTTACCTGGGGGACATGATACTTAAGTTACATGTATTTTCTGAGAATAGAGATTTCCTGGAGAGAAATCATCTCTGCTAACCTGAAGATGGAGGGAAGTTTTCTTCATCCTATAAACACATAACATGTATCCATTTCTGTTAATCATCAATGTGAAGAACCAGATAGTTTCATTGAAATAATATCTGATTATAGCTGCGGCAATTCAGTTGATGTGGTAAGACTAGCATTGAAAATCTGGTAAGGCGTTAAGAAAAGCAAGTGGTCATTTAATTTGCACTGGTACAGAATGTCTTCCATGGATTTGCTTGGTTTTAATCAGTGGGAGAATTTAGTCCTCAGCCTAAGTCTAAGAAAACAACTTAAATTTTAGCAGATAAGATGATGAAAGACTAAAATTCTCCAGCCCTCCATGAAAGACAGTCTGATCTGCCATTCACGGGGTAAATATAAGTGGGATTTTTTTTTTTTTAACTTGGCCTGCCATTTTGCCACCCTAGCCAAAAACGAAGAAAGGAAACCTGTAATGATCTTGTTTCTTACTGCAGTGGAGAATCTGGAGCTGGGAAGACTGAAAGCACAAAGCTAATACTACAGTTTTTGGCAGCTGTCAGTGGCCAGCATTCCTGGATAGAGCAGCAAATCCTAGAGGCCAACCCCATTCTGGAAGGTGGGTTTTTTAGCAAACATGCCTGATTTACCACCTTTATCTCAGGATTTTTGTATCATCAGGTTAAAAACATTCAGAAACAGATCTTTGAACCATTGTATTTGCATAACTGCTAAAAACCCTGAAACACTGGTGACGCAAGGTAGAAGTTCTCTATACTTTTCTGCCATGTCCCCATGAAGTCCACAGCAGCTCCCACGCTGTCGGAAGAGTGCCACTATAATATGTAACCCGGAACTGCCAGGAGCACAAGAGTCCTTGGGAATGCAGAGCCCAAGGCAAAGACGCCTGGTTTAGCATTTGCACTAGATAGTGGCAAAGTGACTGGCCAAGCATGGACGTATCTATAGGGGAGCTCCCCGAGACAGCCATCTTTCTCTGTAGAGGGATCAAATGTGTTCCCAGTAAGTCCTTCTGGAGGTCTTCAGACTTGCTTGATATAGGCCGCATTTGGGTCATTTGAATATGTCTTTTAGGACCCAATGAATCTGGATGCACAGAATGCGTGCCTCTCTCTTTAGGAGGCAGCCTGAGACCAGACATTCTTCAGTGCTTGTCAGCACTATCATTTGGAACACAATGTGTAAAATACTAGCAGCAAAAAAGAAGGGCAAAAAAAATAGACTTGATGTTCATTAACTGCAATAATCCAGATACTATCTCTGTCCCTTGCCCACCAGCTTTTGGAAATGCCAAGACAATCCGAAATGACAATTCAAGCCGCTTCGGGAAATACATTGACATTCACTTCAACCAAAATGGTGTGATAGAAGGAGCCCGGATAGAACAGTTTCTTCTGGAGAAGTCCCGGGTTTGCCGGCAGGTGAGGGCATCGGCAGGCATACGTTCTGCCTGCTCCTGTGTTACAAGCTTATGCTGACAAGGCTGTCCATTGGCCTATTTCTTTTAGGCTCCAGAGGAGAGGAACTATCACATCTTCTACTGCATACTAATGGGGATGAATACAGAGCAGAAAAAGATGCTGAATCTGGGCACTGCTTCAGAGTACACTTATCTCACTATGGTAATAGTTTCTGCTTTCTTCTCCATTATCCTTCTGCTATTTGCTTCTCCCAGTGAGCAATTACAATCAATAGGAGCTGCAGATGGGTAGTTACCAAATATGAACAGTCCTTTCTTTAGAGTACCAGAAGCAGTAACAGCAAAAGTGCTGTGAGCCTCAGTTTCAGAGACTTACTGTAACGTCCACCAGTGGGAGGCAGCTTGTGGCAGTTCAAAGCTTTCTATCAGTCAGACTTAAGAAACGTAAAGGACACACTAAGCATGTGGGACATATCCCCCACTTTCACAGGCACTCAGATTTGAGATGAATGCAAGGGATCTCATGCCAGGGAGAATACTAATATCAGCTATGTATACCTTAGGGGAAAATGAATAAGCAGAAATAAGTGCCAAGAATCCTCGTCCTTATATCTGATAAATCTTACATACATAATGCAGGAAGCTGGCATTCAATCTAACCTCCGACAGCTGATATTAATGTCCCTGTCTGGGTTTATGTTGCTATAGTGGCAGGAGTGGAATGTTCATAGGTGAGATTTTTGAAAATAGCTAATTGATTGGTTTAGGGCATGAAAGCCATCGTGAAAATCCTGTTCTTTAGCCTGTGCAGATACCTCAAATTAAATGTGTCAGCTGGTTTGATTTGGGCTGTTCTGCAGCTGTGGAAAAAATAGGGCTAAGTCCTGCCTCTGCTGAAGTTAATGGGAGCTGGGCATCTAGTTTCAGAGGAAATTAAATCAAGCCTATAAAGCTGTTTCTGGAGTCTCAAAAGCAAAATCATTATAGTTGCTGGACATCTTTTCAAACGTAACGTTTTCAAAATAGCAGTGATCTTGCAGCAAGAGCTGATGAGTGCAATTCACACATCGGCCATTCCATAAAAAGGTCTGAAGTTCCCTGGGTCAGCAGTAGGGCAGTATAATACAGAGATAGGAGGATTAGATTAAAGGAGAACATATCCATGGTTTTGTTCAGGACAGCTGTTGGTACAAGCTGGCATGTTTACATGCTGTAAACTGAAATGTCTAGGAATACTTCACTTTTGTAATTCATACTATATTGTTGGTAATAGCAGGGATAAAAAAGGCATTTTCCCATCTTCATTAGGGCTGAAAATAGTTTTTGTCAGCAGCAGCATCCTAGGAGCCGCTGTGCAGGCTTTGTTGAAGGTTCTTCTGATGCTGCCTTGGATGCTTCCATCTGCCTTCCACTAGAACCTAATACTCTTATTTTGAGATTTGCCTTCTAGTACTGATCCAATCCTACTTGCTTTGATTTGGGATTAGGGCTCTTAATTGTCCATTGACGAGGCAGAGAGAAGAAACCAAAGAAACAGGCTTGGCCTTGTAAGTGTAGGTAACCTTGTCAAAGTTTCCTGTCCTTCTATGCTCCAGAGCAGCCTTCCCCTCAGCTTTTCCTTTTGGCTTCCCCAGTATTCAGTCTAGCCCTGGAGAAATGCATTATTTAGCCCTCTGCTAATGCGTTTGTCTTGAGAGTAGAGATGAGGGAAGAAACAGCCACGGGAAGAGCATATAGAATGTCTAAATAGGTTTTTACCTTGCGCCGTGTGGCAAGTGGCTCACAGGGTATCCACATTGTGTACAAGGGTTTGTCAGCCCGCAGGTCCTTTCTTCCTTGTATGGGTACCGGGAAGCTTTTCCTTACCTGTGGGTGTGGTGTCTTGCAGGGCAACTGCACGTCCTGCGACGGCCGGAATGACGCAAAGGATTACGCCCACATCCGCTCGGCTATGAAGATCCTCATGTTCTCAGATGCCGAGCACTGGGACATCAACAAGCTGCTGGCTGCGATCCTGCACCTAGGGAATGTAGAGTTCGAAGGTAAACTCAGCATTGTCTGTGCTTGGTCTTTCCTCAGACTCGATGGTAAAGGCCTGCTTCCATCTGTACAGATTAGGTTGTGCTGCTCTGCCCTCCATAAACAGGTGAACAGGGTTGGAAGGGCAGGCAGGTAAGCACCATGAAATTCTGATTTGTGAATCCACTGCCTAGTGTTTTGAAAACCATCATCTTACTATTACTTTGTCACGCCATCAGGTTTCCATGGTTATAAATAGGCCCTTATCACACAAACCGAAACAACAGATAATATAACGCCACGTTACGTTTGCTGATCGTTGTGCTACGCAAGCCAGAGGGCACAGGAGCAGCTGAGTGATGTTTGCTGTGGAGATGATAGCAGTCATTCTCCTGGCTAGGTTTGGTGAACACTCACCTGCATAAGTGCAGTTCTGGTATGGCACATGGACAGTGTGAGACACCCACCGGCAGGATGCCAGAAGCTCTCACATTTTAGAAAAGGACTCCTTCGCACTTTGTGATACGGAGGGCCCAACACAGTGATGCCAGCTGGATTCTTTGGAGTAATGTTGGCTGCTAAAATGAGGGATTTCCCTCATTCCCTTTGTTTGTCTAAATTTCCCACAAGCCAGATACACAGGAAAAAATATTTTCAGAGACACATTTTCTGAAGTCAGATACCACTTCCCCAGATCCCCCCATTGCTACTATTTAAAATGAATAACCTTGTCAGTTTTGCTGCTATTTTTACCCTGGTGTTCTGGACTTGTGAGGGCGCTGTACATCCCAGGATCCCTGGGTGAAATCAGGACCCGCCTTAGTAAAATCATCAAACCTCAAAAGAGAACTTACTGCCTTGCCACATTCCCAGAGCTACAGGGTTACAGTAAATGCAGCTGCAATAACAGCACAGCCCCCCCCCCCGTAGCAGAAATTATTCATCCTGAGATTGACTGTTTCCTCATTGTAGCGGCTGTGTACGACAATTTGGACTGCTCTGATGTGATGGACTCACCACACTTTTCAATCGCAACCAAATTGCTTGAGGTAATGGACTCTCATCTTCTCCTACTAGTTCTCTCCTTCACCCTTGCTCCCTGAGCACACTGACAAAGCACATCTCTGTGGAGTCCTTATGTATGGATGCACATATAACGGGCATGTCCCCTTCTTCCTGCTGACACTCAAGTGATGCTGTTGCAGATGTCTCTCTGAGCTAGGAGATCTTTAACTGGGACAGCAGGCCACCAGTGAGTGCTGCTGGACAGGCAGTTTGTCACGGCCCTCTTCCCGAGACAGACTTTGCTGGATCTCCTTTATCCACCTGGAATGACCAGGTTGCCATGACTGTTCCTCCAGGTGGACTCCAGTGAACTCCAGAACAGCCTCACAA
The DNA here is from genome assembly GCF_964195595.1 of Calonectris borealis. Taxonomy (NCBI): domain Eukaryota; kingdom Metazoa; phylum Chordata; class Aves; order Procellariiformes; family Procellariidae; genus Calonectris; species Calonectris borealis. Next base: position 3,589,043 of record NC_134320.1, read on the forward strand.
ACCTCTCCATCATTGTCCGAGGAGAAAGTGTGTCCAGGCCTCTGAACATAGTTCAAGCTGCAGATGGGAGGGATGCCTTTGTGAAGGTACTGGTGCTTACATCTTCTCTGTTTAAAGATTGGGGATGCTTTCAGAACTGTCTGTCTTACTGGTTGAGGAGCCTTATGCGGCAAACATTCACCCAGCGGGCTCCGGTCCCTCGTAGTTTTCAGGCATAGCTTCACGGCATTGTAGCAGCACAATAGCAAGCAGTAAGCTATGTCCAAAGACTGTAATGATGGGCTCCAATTCCTCTTTAATTTTTTCTCAGGGTATATATGGACGGATTTTCCTGTGGATAGTGAATAAGATCAACTCAGCCATTTTCAACCCAACTTCTCAGAAGCCTAAAGATACACGTCAGTCCATTGGCCTGTTGGACATTTTTGGGTTTGAAAACTTCAGCAACAACAGGTAGGAGGCTCTAGATTCATTTCCACTGGGAAGCTGAAAAGCAGCTGATGTAAAGGGAAGGAATGAAAACACAGACACGTGCTCTTTCATCATCATCCCAATTCTCAGAAAAGCAGTGAAATTTCCATCACTGAATTTTCCAATGATGATCATGCACAGATTCCATTTTTCTTCAGTCTTGGTTATATTTCTGCCTCCTCCCCCAGCCTTCATTTTGGTGCAGCCATTGCACATGTCTATTCCAAAACCTCAGGAATTTTCTCAGATGAGATGGCTATGAAGCTGCTACGAGCAGGCAGCCACTATGTGAGGATATAGTACAACCCCATGTCTCTGTACCAAATTTTCCTGTTCCATAGCATTTTTACAATGTTTCTTGGGATATATTTTGCATATAGTACAAAGGAGGCCGTGTTGCGTTTCCCATTTCAGCTCATGCTTCCATCTTGCTCAGTGTTCTCCCATCCCTTTTTTAGGGCTGCTTCATGTCTCTACTCTTAAGGACAGGTCAGCAAAATACCTGGTCAGTATACCATTGTCCCACTGCTACCTCTCCTACTGGTGGTGTCAGTCCCAAAGCACCATTTCTGTTTGCCCTTCTCTACGGGGGCAGCAGTTCTCTCAGTTGTATGGTACCGTATCATCCGTACTCCACAAACCATCAGGACATATTCTGCAGACTTTTCCAATCCATTTCAACTGATGCATCTTGCTTGCTTTCAACAAGATAACATTCCTCACTGACTTTTGGAACATGGTCTAGGATCTGTTCAGCCCATCTTCTATCTTTTGTGTTCTCTCCTATTATTTTATGCTATTCCCAAAGGCTGCAACCCACATGGGGCCTGACTGTAGTGAGCATTCCACAGGCACGCACACTGTGCCACAGCAATTACCAGGTAATGAAACTCAGATGCAGCATTACGGAGTAACCAACAAAAGAAGTGGTAGTGCCAGTGCAAGTAAAAACACGTCACACACTCATACAGTCAAGCTATTTTCACAGTTTTATGTTCCCCTTTATCTCTAGAGTTTCTTGAAACACATACAAAATCTTTCCTTGCTTACTCAAAAACACTCGTCAGTAGGCTCATTTCTGCTTAACTTTATCATAGCAGAAGGTGCGTCCCTTATATTGCTAATATTGGCAACATGCAGTTGTGGTGATCATTAATACTGTGCAATATAGCAGCAGTATGTCTGGATATACTTAATACAGAGAATAAACAAATACCATAGAGCAGCGCAGCACTGGCCAAGGATGACCATAGGTTCCCATCTTGTCCCCCTCCAGCTTTGAGCAGCTCTGCATTAACATTGCCAATGAGCACCTTCAGCAGTTCTTCGTGCGCCACGTCTTCAAGCTGGAGCAAGAGGAATATCTTGCAGAACACATTGCCTGGAATAACATTGACTTCACTGATAACCGCCAGGCTCTGGAAGTCATCGCACTCAAGCCGATGAATATCATCTCCCTCATTGATGAAGAGAGCAAGTTCCCAAAGGTAAATTTCTGCTTTCATTGTAATGCCCTGCTTTGCACACAGCTCACGGGTAATGCTTGGCTTTACACACAGAAAAGTGCAAAAGTGGCTTTCGGATACATTATGAGAGGCAATGTCTTCTCCTCATAGATGTTTCTTTTAAATTAGCTCACTGTACAAATGCTTCACTCTCTGCTGGAATGTGCTCTTCCTGGTACCTCGCTGTTGAAACTCTTACAGCTGTTCCAGACAGAGAAGGAAGGAGTCCGGATCATTTTACAAGGGCTTCTTAGGAAATCTTTGAATTCGCATATTGAGTATTGTTCTGCTGTTGGTCTGGGCTGCAGCTTGCTCTTTCTTCTCCTGGATGACAGACCTAGTTGAGCAATGTCACCATTGTGAGGAACTGTAAGGGAACTACAGGCCTGTCAGTCTGACCTCAGTGCTGGCTAAGGTTATGGAGCAGATCATCTTGAGTGCCATCACACAGCACGTACAGGACAACCAGTGATCAGGCCCAGCATGGGTTTATGAAAGGCAGGACCTGCTTGACCAACCTGATCTCCTTCTGTGACCAGGTGACCCGCTTAGTGGGTGAGGGAAAGGCTGTGGGTGTTGTCTGCCTAGACTTCAGTAAAGCCTTTGACACCGTTTCCCACAGCATTCTCCTGGGGAAACTGGCTGCTTATGGCTTGGACGGGCGTACTCTTCGCTGGGTAAAACACTGGCTGGACGGCCGGGCCCAAAGAGTTGTGGTGAACGGAGTTAAATCCAGTTGGCGGATGGTCACAAGTGGTGTTCCCCAGGGCTCAGTACTGCGGCCGGTTGTTCAATCTCTTTATCAACGATCTGGACGAGGGGATCGAGTGCTCCCTCAGTCAGTTTACAGACGACACCAAGCTGGGCGGGAGTGTTGATCTGCTGGAGGGTAGGAGGGCTCTGCAGAGGGACCTGGACAGGCTGGATCGATGGGCTGAGGCCAATGTATGAGATTGAACAAGGCCAAGTGCCGGGTCCTGCACTTCGGCCACAACAACTCCAGGCAACGCTACAGGCTTGGGGAAGAGTGGCTGGAAAGCTGCCCGGAGGAAAAGGACCTGGGGGTGCTGGTTGACAGCCGGCTGAACATGAGCCGGCAGTGTGCCCAGGTGGCCAAGAAGGCCAACGGCATCCTGGCCTGTATCAGAAATGGTGTGGCCAGCAGGAGCAGGGAGGTGATCGTGCCCCTGTACTCGGCACTGGTGAGGCCGCACCTCGAATCCTGTGTTCAGTTTTGGGCCCCTCACGACAAGAAAGACATCTCAGGGCACCTGGTGATGTTAGTAATGTTATGGGGGCTTGTGTACAGCCCTAAAATACCAGGCCTTACACTCTGGTGGTGTGTTCTGTCCTGATGCTTGAGAGAACGGTCTGTGTAAAAGCGAAGTCGCTTCTGCCTTCCTCCAGATCTACTACACAAATAAGGGGCAGAATTCGAGCTTTTGTTATCTCTGAGCACCACTTCTATTTGTTCGCTGAGCATAGGCCAGTGCTGGGGGGAATCTCTTAACTGTCCTTTTTTGCCTGTATTTGTTTCTAGGGCACAGATGCCACTATGCTCGTCAAAATCAATTCCCTCCATGGCAAAAGTAAAGTCTACATCCCACCTAAGAGTGTCCATGACACCAAGTTTGGTATCAACCACTTTGCTGGGCTTGTTTTTTATGAATCAAAAGGTGAGCCTATCTCTGCTGGATACAGAGGGTGAAGAGAAGGGCATAACCTGCCCTGGATGTGTGGCACTCGAGGGCAGTGTTGATCTGAAGTCAGATCAGGAGGCCAGGAGGATTACTCTGAACTAATCTGCAAGTGACTGTAAATGAAGTGGATTTTAGCTAGACAGAGTGGTGCTAGAGCCAGCAGGCTGCAGAGGTGACAAGCTGATTTTGTTTTCATCCTGTAGATTTCCTGGAGAAAAATCGGGACACACTGAGTGCTAATGTAATGCAAGTGGTTCATTCCTCCAAAAACAAATTCCTGAGAGAGATTTTCCATGTTGAAATGACCCCAACTAGTCTGGGACGCGGGACCATCCGGCATCTTGGAGCTGACCAGGCCTACAAGGTTGGCTTACTGGCACTGGGTTGCAGGAACAACTCATTTCTCCTCCCTTCCATAAGGCTCTGGCTGCTCTTGACCTCCTCTTTCTTTTGCACTGTCTCTGCAAATCCCTATCCCTTTCATTCAACTAATTTCTGCAAAGGAGTCTGCAGGAAAAGTCAGGGTCTGGTGTTCATGCTGTAAACAAGCGTAACGTCAGCCCTGTCTCCCAGGACCGCATCCCTGGACATCTGTGTAGCCATGCCTGCAGGCTGCCACAGAAGCATGAGTTGTGCTACCTCCCCACACGTTGTCATCAACTGGATGGGTTTGCTCTGTGTCTGCCTGGGCATCCATACTGCATCTACATCGCCAGGATGGGTGTAAATTAGTAGGAGGAAACTGTAGTTCAAAAGGGTTCACTGGAACGGAACAAGGCAACAGCCAGAGACCCCTCTGCAGAGCCAGTACCTGTTCAGAAGCCAGCAGCTAAACTGCTGCCATGCTGCACATGTAGGCAGTCTGCTGGGACCATAACACCAAGGGATGTGACTGGGCAACTGGCAGAAGGGTCCTGGCCTTTTCGTTCTTGCAGAGGGCTGACAGGCTAGCACAAAGGAGCAAATGGCTATGCTGTTGTAGAAAGGTACTCTGCCTCCTGCTCCCGGTGACACCTGCAGACACAGTCTCACTGCCCTGCATATTGCTGCAACTCTAGCTTTCCCTCCTGGCCCAGAGCTTTTGTGACAAAGTTCATGATGGCTAATTATCACAGAATCATCTGTGCCTAGTGGTGTAGGGAGCCTTGACCTGTGCCTAGTGAAAATGAGGTTGTAAAGCACAGTGGACTGGAAACAGCGTGGGGCAGAGTTCAAGTTCTCTGCCCTGCTGCAACTTTCACAGACCTTGATTTCTGAGGATTTAACTATGCAGTGTCGTCATTGTGTGACGGTACTTTTGCTTTTAATGTTTATATCTTTGAGTTTTCCTGTCAGGGTACAGAACAAACAGTCAGCTTGCTATCTTACCTGTTATCTGTCTATTCTCCTGGCATTGTTTTCTGATCCTGTCCTTTCTTCCTCAGTCTTTATCCCAATGTGGCTTTCTGCTGTCCAGAACATCTGGCCATGGACAGGTAAACATCCTGGGGGAGAAGAATGTCAGAAGTGGTACAAGCAGCAACAGAGAACTGGCTTAGCATCTCTTAAATGCTATGAATACCTTCAGATTAAATATCAGGTCTATCTACATTGCTCTAATGCTCTAATGGTTTTTGTCTCTATAAATAAGGTTGTGCTATTGAAAAAAAACCTTTCTTTACATTTAGAAAGTACAGCAGCATGTCAAGAAAGGAGATACTAAATGTGGGCTACTGCCCATTTCAAAATGCACAGAAGTTAGCTGAAATCCCCCTATTAATTTCTAATAGGTTGGGCCACCGTTGGGAAGCCTAAGATCCCGGCTACAGAAAAGAATAGTGAACGAAGTGCCAGAAAAAACTTTGCTGTCCTGAGGTCTCAGAGTTGCTCTCCTGACACCCCAGGGGAGAAAAGTCACCACCACCTCAACAACAAATTCAGCTTTAACAATGTCATATGTGAGAGCTCATGAGGGCCTGGGCTTCAGACTTGTGTGGCCATCCCACTGATTTACTGGTACAGCAGAAAGGCCTCTAAGATCTGGGAGTGCAAATTGCTTTTAACTCTTATACAGCTTAAACATATATATGCTGTTATCATATCTATTTCAAGCAGATGCTTGCTAGCCCTAAGATGCATCAGAGCTGCTAAGAGACATTCCCAGGAACTGTTTTCCAAAGGCAGGAGTGTTTGGTCGCTGGAGGGCAGCACTGCCCTGTAGCTAAAGCAGAAGGTGACAACTTGAGTGTTAAAAAAGGCTCTTTAAACCTAAGAACCACCAGAATGAGGTATCGTAAAGACCACGGAAGTGAGGGGAGCCACTGGACTTTAAATTATTTACTTGGGAAAAAAAAACACCAAACCCACCACCCACCAAAACCCCCGAAACAAACAAACTAGCTGTATTGTGCCGCAGTGATTAGCTCCATGCCTGTATGTAAAAGGCCAGTGGAGTCCTTTCGTTACACGGAATCTGCACTATTGTCACCGTAATTTAATGTGCCCTTAAAACATACTAGGAGGTAGAAGCTTAGGCCTATTGTGATGGTCGGTGTGAAAAAGACGTAAGTGGAACTGTGCTTTCAGAGAAGCTGGGGAAGTCAGGAGCTAACTGCAGCCAAGTGCAAACCCTCTGGGGTTACACTATTGCAACTGGGAGCAAAATTCAACCCAGGAGCAGTGAGACATAAAGCACTTTATGTGCAGCCATAAATGGAGTAGCTCTTGCCTTATCCTCCAGTAAAAGTTTGCCTTTTCACTGCTTACTGAAGTATTAATGAGCAAGGCGATCAGTCATCCTAATCACTAAGGAATGAGCTGTTCTGCATCTTTAGCATTCCTCGTTAGCTATGACACGGCAGCAAAATGTCTGGCCTGGAGGTTATTATTGCTTTGGGAGTGACTGTTTCTCACCGAGCTTTCAGGCACACACCCATGAGTAACAGCTCTGGGCCCAGGCCCTACACTAAACGCAGCCTTGGCTGGAAGAGACAGGCCTATGTGGGCTTGTGTGGGTGGAATTTCTTCCACCACAGCCACCCCCACTGCTGGAACTTAGTGCCCAAGTAGGTGAAGGAGCTCAATGGGGCTTCTTTGCAAGAATAAACCCAAATTAATAAGATGCAGATGGCTGATTTAGCTCCCGTGTAGGTAAATAATTTTTCTTCTGGCAGTTGTGTGATACTGTTACATTGTACAAAAATACAAAGATTTATTAATTGGCCCTCTGGCAGTGAATGATGTAGCAATCAGCATGTGCCTACTCTTCCCAGGGCTTGGATACCACCAAACGGCTCTCTACGCTGGGAGGACAGTTCAAGCAATCCCTGGAAAAACTAATGAAAATCCTTGAGCAGTGCCAGCCATACTTCATCCGCTGCATTAAGCCAAATGACTACAAGAAGCCACTGGTAATGTTTTAACAATATGAGGCCTTGTCTTCAGTAAACTTTTTAATGAGAAAAAGCTGTCAGTTGCTGTGTAGCATTTTATATCTGTGCTTCAGCCAAGAAGAGCTGGAGTACAGGCTATTACTAGAATAAAAAGGGTGGTAGGATATAGCATTGTTAATTTACAAAAACATCTCTAAAAGCATCATAGAGTAATAGATGGCAAAAAAGCACATAGGTGTATTGCTGAGAGGAGTTGGAAAAGCCTTTCCTGTAAAGATAGAGACAAAACTGGAGAGTTTCTAACCCCTCAACATGGGGACAAACAAAAAACATTAGGATCCAACAATGATCATACTGTGAAATAGCCTGAGAGAGAATAGGGGAGCTATTGGTGTTTGAGAGGGGTGATGTGGCTTAATTTGACACTACGGGAGAAGAGGAGCGAGTTTGTCATTAAGACGCTTGGCTGGAACTCAGGACATCACGACCTAGTTCTACATTATAACCCTGTACGGTGTTGGTCAAGTGATTTAATAATTTTTAAAGTACTGCATGGGGCTTAGTAAGCCTATTTTTAATCTGCATTACAAGCAATTAGCAGGACTTAGGCTATGTTTTGCATGGCTCTGCCCAAAGGGCCTAAGTTGCTATTGCAGTTATTCGCATCTGCAAAATTATATGAACAATTTATTGTTCATCTGAAATTGCAGTTCTAGAATTGAAAATGGTTGCTAAAGCCAGACTGAAGCTAATGGACTGTTTACACTGCTGATAAACAGAAATTTGAAGACCCTTTGGGGTGACTTGTTTAGGCCTATAATGAATTCATTTAGGGCACTAAAGAAATAAGAAGTGCAATTTTAAAAAGCATAGTAGGCCATTTTGCAGGCATTCTGAGGTTGAAGGTTAATAGATTTGTTCTGAGGAATGCTGCATGTGTAGCTTCTTTCAGTGCTAAGTCTCCTCCTTGTCTGCTTTCCCTTTCAGTTGTTCGACCGGGAGCTGTGTATCAAACAGCTGCGATATTCAGGGATGATGGAGACCATTCAGATCAGGAAAGCAGGCTACCCAATTCGCTACAGCTTTGAGGAGTTCTTTGAGAGATACAGAGTCCTCCTGCCATGGTCTCTTCGAAAACAGGTGTGTTAGCACAAACTTGGTTTAAGGCTAATCTAACTTTTCCTTATGAGGCTTTAGTGTTTCCCAGAGTAGAAAGTTCTTGGACTATTGCTAGCACAATTGAGAGAGCTCTCATCACAGTAACTGTCATCACAGTAACTGTAGCTAAATACTCACATACTCACTTGGACCTTAGCTGAAACGGTAGAGGTGCTTTTAGGTCCAGCTATCCTTGACCTGCTCCACACAGACATCCCAGGCGGGGTGGCATCCCCGTTGCCCTCAGATATTTCTCTTCTGTAATCACACACTTCTGAGGTCTCTATCATCCTCCTCACACTTGAACTCTGGAATGCTTGGCCATGCACTCATGTTCCTCCTTTTCTTGACTATTTGAGCTGAACCACTTTCATTCACTATACTGTCAGCCCAGAGGTCTGTAAGATCTCATCTGTTTCTGTTCTTCGCCCTTTGAAATGCAAGGCACATTAGCGTGCTGTGTTTCCAACCAAGCCCTAACATGATGATGCTTTTGCACATCAGCTGAAAAATGACGCTCGACAGAGCTGTATCAGCATCTCTGAAGCAGTGCTGGGCAAGGATGAAAGCTGGCAAGCTGGAAAGACCAAGATTTTCCTCAAAGTAAGTAGAAAGGACAGTTTATTGTCTCTTCTCCTGAAAAACTGGGTGCTTCACAGTATAGCTTGAGCTGCTTGTGCAAGAGTGGTGACCCAGAAGGACTGGGTTCTCTTATAAACTCTCTTGAATCTAAGGCTGGATCTTTGTTCCTGAAGACCAAGTAATTTAATGGACACAGCTTGGTGTAGGAGAGGCTGATCCTGTTTCTGTGCTCCGGTGTTGCAGCTAAACCAGCACAGTGCAATGTATTGTTCTCTGCTCAAGCCTTGAGCATAAAAAAGAACTGGATAGCAGCACACTGTTGCAGGGGACTTCCTTGTCCGTAGCGTTCCCCCAGGTAAAAACAGTCTTACTGCAGGCAGATTCTCTGCTTGTTTATGGCTACAGCCAGATATGGTGTGGTCAGATGGTGTGTACTCCTCCTACTGCAGTTCCACAAATGCGTTTTAATCGCACTACATCATGCTGATGGGCATGGTGGTGTTGGGTTGACGGTTGGACTCAATGATCTTAGAGGTCTTTTCCAACCTTAATGATTCTATGATTCTATGATTCTATGATTTTGGGCCTCTTTCAGACCATGTGTCCGGTTTTCAGAAGTTGTGGGGGTGTGTGCTCAGCTGGCATATCCACACTTTCTTTTAACAGGATCATCATGATACAGTATTGGAGCTGCAACGCCAAAATATACTCACAGATAAGGTTCTTCTTATCCAGAAGGTGATGAGAGGATTGAAGGACAGGTCAGTGATCTTACCGAAGGGAATTTGCTTTGGTTTGAAGCAGTAATCTTTGTGGTGCAGTTTAACACACCTTGTGAGGCATTTTTGAGTATGAAATGTATCAATCCATACCTTCCACTAGCCCTAAATTCAGGGCTCATCATGTAACAGTGCACAGTGCCTCTATGCAGATTTTGCACAAAGATTTGTCCTGGCTCAGCCTCTTTATTTTCATGTTGCTTTTCAAAACGCAGGGCTGTGGCACATGCAGCTTGTATGAAGAGGAAGGGCTTGAAGGAGGATTTGCACTTTATATTTCTAGTGAACAGTAGGTATTTGGAAAGCAGGAAATCCCCATGGAATCTGTGTCCTTCTCAGAGCTACAAGGACTCTTTGATTTAGGATGCTTCTTTGATACAAGGTATAGAAGAGAATCAGATAGAAACTAACTCGTCCTTCTCTTTGCCAAAGATGCACGATTCTTGCATTTTGTCTAGTTTAGTTTGAAATATCTTCAGAAGTGAAATTTAGCCACTATCAAGTAAATGTTTGTCCTCATTAAATGCTTTACATCATGATTTGTATTAATCTTGTATCCCCCAACCAGAACATGATATAGGTCTGAATCCTGGATGGTTTAGAAATATTCCTGACAGTAGAGAAGCAAGAACTACAAAACATGACACAAATGCCCAAGAACTTCCCCCTTTTTTTCAGACTCTGCCTGCTATCTAACAGAGTATCACCTCTCCCTACAAGCTTCACCTGGCTTTTATTTTTACACCGTCAGAGCTATGTGCCACTTCTGACAGCCACAGCGTGACAGCTTTTACCATGGGGAAGTTCATCTGTCTTAGATGGGCTCCTAGTCTTGGCAGTTAGGACACTGGGGAGCAAGTGGTTTTCAGATGGGGGAGTTAATTTATCCAGGCTTGGTGCAAGGGCTTTGTCAGTTCTTACAGAGCTCTCTTACCTGCAATGAATTTGGTCTGCAGTTGCTATGCAGCAGTTGTATTTTTGCAGCATTAAGGGCAAAGTCAGCTCGGATGTATCAAGGTGGATTAGTAATACTTCTATCTCATCCTTTCTACCAGCAAATGGATAGCAAAGCAAATAGGAAAACACTTTGAAAGCTCAACTGATTCATGGTGCTGCTTCACTTGCAGAATGAGCTGAGCCTAGATGAAATCTCCTAAGGCCTTTATTGGCAGAAAAGGTCAGGCAAAACAGCCTACTCTAGCCTTTCCATCAGCATGGAGAACATGTAAGCAGACAAAGTGCTTCGAGTGAGGATAATTTTGAAGCATGTGGTACAAAAGTATCTCACCAGACTAGTCTTTCTGCTGCAACATAATACTTTTCTTGGGCTACAAAGAAGCAGGAAGAACAGCCCTGCTGAGCTTCAAACTTGCCCTGGCAATATGTCTACTAATAATTGAGCTTGTTAGTTTAACAGCTTTCCCGGCTCTAGTGTTCCTAGGCAGCAGATAAGGCTGAGATCAGACTGTAGACATCCCATAAAAGGAAAAAACCGCCAACTTATTTACTATTATCATAAGAAGCAGCAGAAATAACCTATTGCTTGTCACCTCACCTGTCTGTCTGCTTAGGAAGCAGTTTCTGAAACAGAGGAAGTCTGCTGTAGCCATTCAGTCAGCCTGGCGAGGCTACTGCTGCCGGAAGGATTTCAGAATGGTAAGAGGCGAGTGTATATAGAAATTTTTTTTTTTATATATATATATATACACATATATATATATTTGTGTGTGTGTGTTTATATACTATGCCCTGCCAGACTGAGTGGAGTATTAGGAATGAAGACATTCACAACTGAAGGGAAGAGAGGCAAGATGGCAGGGTATAAAGAAGCATGTAAAGTCTAAGGAGGGCTCTGAGACCTCTCAGGGCTTGCTGAACCTGTGACATTTCTGCTTTCTGGTGAAATAGTAACGCAACTAACCTCTGGCAGGCCTGGCTCCAGCGACCTGACATATGAGTGATCCCACACTTCGAGTCAGGAGTCCCAAGGCTAGCATTTGTGCATCACCACCACGCTATGAGCAAAGTGTCTTCCACAACTGTTACAGGAAAACTGGGAATCTGTAAAAAATTACCAGAAAAATCATTATCTCAATCTCACATTATTAAAAATACTGGCTGATCTTCTATAGATGATGGGTTTTCTGGGTGAGGAAAGCTGCACCATATTGGGGGCACTCACATATTGTGTATTCGTGTGGCAGGGTTTATTATTAATATATCCCATACATCCCATGTAGGGATGGGGTGAGGGGCAGGAGGAGAAACTGCCAGTTTCAGTCAGAAACATTTTCTATTCTGCATCAGCGATGCAATTCCTGTCTGAAGAGCCAGGCTGTTGTCCTGCGCTCTGCCCCATCCTCCTCTGCTGCTTCTCTTGGGATTGTCATACCCATCCCTCCAAGGACGTGACTTTTTTTTTTTCCATTCACTTGGCTTCATTTCTGCTCTCTTCCTTCCCTTGTCATAATCCCAGGCTATCATTGTCACTTCCCGGAGCCACTCCCTGGAAGAGGTCCCCAAAACAGCTCTATATAATCTAGTTTTAAAAGCTTATTAGTGGCAGAAAATAAAGCATAAAGGGCAGCATCGCATTAGCCCCTTCCATGTCTTTATCCAGTTACTGAATTTTGTTATCTTCTACTCATCGCAACTTACTCCCAGTCTCAATGGTTTCAAACCATAATGATTTCTTTTTCCTCCACCTCCTACAGGTTATGCTGGGTTTTGGGCGCCTGCAGGCCCTGTACCGGAGCCAGCAGCTTGCTAAACAGTATGAAGCAACCCGGGCTCGTATCATCAGGCTTCAAGCCATGTGCCGTGGTTATCTAATGCGTCAAAAGATAGCAGAGCAGAAGAAAGCTGTATGTGTTATACAGGCATATGCAAGGGGCATGTTTGCTCGCCGAATCTACCAGAGGGTGAAGAGGGAGGTATGCTCACAGATATCTTGTGAACATGTTGTTTCTATGAAGTTCTGATAGAGATTTAATGACCAGCAAGTGTTGCCGCAGCATAGCACTGGATGTGGATATTTATTTTGGGATATTTTATTTTGAGCTCTTGTCAAGTATGAAAGCAGAGTTTTAAGCAGATGATCTTATTTGCGTTTGTTTTCTGTGTTCATTATCACGGATCAAAACTTCACTGCCAGAGCTGAAATATTTTTGACAGAAGGGAGGAAAAAAGATAAGATGTGCATGTGTATCGGTCACTCCTGCAAGGGAAGATCAATTTCTTCAGCAAGGCCTGATAATGTCACCTAGGGTCTTGGTATGCGCTGCCAGGGGAAATCCTGTACTTACTACGTTGGTGGTCCATAGCACATGGGAGGCCTTTCTGTGATTTCCTTTCTGTATCAATGCTGTACAAACAGGACAAAGCCAGCTTGCAGATTTCTGCCTGTGGCCTGTTCCCTGCCAGATCTAGAACTGAGTCCATGTTGGGATAAAGTCCTGGTGTGGACAGCTCATTAATGGCAGAAGGAAGCTGGCTCAGCAGTTGTGGAAACAGTCACAGAATGGTCCTATTGTCCACAGAACAAGTGCAAGCTGGAAGCCAGGAATATCCGCTTGGAAGAAGAGCGACGACTCATCCAAGTCCTTGGACCAGTGAAAGCAAGGGAAGAAGCTATGAGATTAGAAAAGGTAAGTATGTTGGCAGAGGAACACCGAATGCTATGTTCCTTGGCTGACAAGATGGCTTGTCCAGCTCACACCTGCAGACTTACTCAAAGATCTGAGCACTGCTATATTTTAATAAAAAGCGGACATAATTGTAAACCTATTTGTAATGATGCTTTAGAAACGGGACAAGGCAATCACATGCACATTTCTGTTTGCAGTATGAGCTGGCACTTTAGCCAAACATGTACAATGTTATTACAGCCTCCTGACACAAAACATTTTTAAATTTTAAATAATGTGGGTTTCTCTGCTGTTACAAATTCTGTGTTTTTCCTGTATTATCTCTTGTTGATAAAGTTCTTCAAAAATTGCACATCATTACGAATAGGCTAACAGTCTATAAGGACAGCTGTAAGAGCAAAGCCCTGCTGCTGATGTGCTAGGTCTTTGTGACTGCTTAGCATAAGCAGCATTTGACTTCGCATTCCAACACTGCACTAGCAGAGCTGGACCTCACTGTCATAACACCTTTGTAATAGTTTTTCATCCTCGCACCCATTCATTCTAGCTGAACGATGTTCCAGTCATGACTAACCAGCTTCTATGTTTAAAGGAACACCTGGCTACGCTGGAGAGAGAGGAGGAAGAAGCAAGACAAAGGAGGAATGTTCTTGCCAATAAACCAACAAATCATGACGTTACCAGTGACCAAGAAATGGTGGACCAAATTTTTGGGTTTTTACCTTCTATGATCGGAGGCCAAGAAGGACAGGCTCCTCTGGGTTTTGAGGTACAGAGCTGCAGACTGGTAATGGGTCATGTTCATCCCTTGTGTAAGTCCATTGACTTTGTTGGAATTCCGTCAGTGGTCAATTCTGTTGAATGAACTTCTGTACAGAGAAAGAATCACCCAAATTAGTCATCCAGACAGTCTCTTCAGGATCTGCTTTCAGAGTCAATTCCCAAAAGTTTTTGGTTACATGCAGTTTGGGGACTATGTGTCTTCAAAAGATACTGCACATCTGTTTCTTTGGCCCAGCAGTTCCTCACCAAATAGTGCCATTCTCTGCATTTTGGCACCAACCACGTGTTCTGGTGACAGTGTTCTCAGTGATTTTCTGGCTGAAACAAGCTGGAAGTTCATGACCCAAGTTATCCCATGTTCTTAAGAGCAAAATTTGAGATATACTGGTCCTGACAGCTGTGGAGGATGGAATTGGGTATGGAGAGGTAGGCAGAGTAGAATGGTCTGGGTTAGTGCAGGATGTGAGCAATGAGATAGCACCTGGATTTTCCATCGGTAATGTTCTTGCTAAAGGCCAAGACAGGAAGGTCATACGGAATGGATGCATCTCAGAAGGACATGCTCTGACTCCCAATGATCTGTTGGTAGCAGCTGAAAATGGCTTTGGGGTTAGCTGGAAAGCCAAATTCTGGAGGACCTATGGCCAAGAAAAAAAAAAAAAAAAAAAAAGAATGTAAAATAAGAATATCAGAGTACAGGGAAAGAAAATATGCCTCTTCCTCAGGCTTTCCTTCCTGTTCTGTACAGGACTTGGAAACAAAGCCTAGCAAGCTGGACGAGGTGGACCTGGACATGGTTCCCATGAGTGTGGAGCTAGAAGAGGAAGCAGATGGCTTGGAAGAGTACACCTTCCCAAAGTTTGCAGCTACTTATTTCCAGGGGTCATCTACACATACACATATCCGGAGACAGCTGCGGCATCCACTACTCTACCATGATGTCAAGGACAACGTCCTGGTATCTTGCTCCTTGTTGTTGTTGAACCTGCTCCCTCCACAGCCCTGGCTTCTACAGCTCCCCTCATCCTTGGGTCCCCCCGCCTCTGGCACAGCACTGGGAACCAGAGACTTTAGAGCCAAGCAGATAGTCCTAAGCACTTGTATCAAAGTAGTAGTTCCCATCAGCATTTTTTAGCACTTTGCAGACAGGCATTTCACACAGATACCTGCCCCACACAAGATCTCTGGTCACCTTTAGTCTGCCTCAGAGGGAACTCTGAGGCTTGTTTTCACTTCTCCAGATACCCTATGGGGGCAAAAACAGACTGGAGAGAAGAAGCATCAGAGCTCACCCACCCCTCTGCTCTTGTTAGGGTTGCTGGTCTGTGAGTTAGGACAGAAAGGGGAGGCCCAGGCCTCCAATTTTCCTGTTGAACCATAGGGGGATTGAGGAGGGAAGTTTTTCTTGATGCTGAGCAGCCTTACAGAATGGAGGATCCCATGCTGCAAAAACTTCGCTATTACTTGGCTTTCTAGTTGTGGGCGTGAGGGCTCCTGGAAGAGTTCACTCCATTGCTTGTCTGTCCAGGTGGGTAAATGCAGAGTGTAGTCCAGCCAAGGTTTCTCCCTTCACGCCAGCCACAGCACACCTGCAAGGTGCCAATAAAGGGAATGGTGAGGGCTCGGGAATCATGGAGCAAATCTGACATTCCCACTAGAGCTGCATCCTCTTCCTTTAGCATGAGACTGTTGTGAATGTTGCTCTCATGTTGTTTGACATGAAAGTAAACTCCTGGTGTAAATGGCGGGAGGAGACGGGAATTTTAACAGCTTGGTCTGGGTAAAGGAAGAAATGCTCTCATCTAAACAGGAAGAAACGGCATGCGGCCATTGGTTCTCTTGGCAGTTTCTGACTGTGCTTTCTGCCACTACAGGCTTCTCTAGTTGTGTGGGTTATCATCCTGAGGTTCATGGGGGACCTGCCAGAGCCAGCAATGTTTGCCAAGAATGCCACCTCCAAGAGCGGCTCCGTGATGACACAGATATATGACACAGTTGGCAGGAAAAACCAGGTCCAGTTCAGGAACGACAGCCCAAATATGGTGAGAGGAGCAGGATATGTTTGTATTTTCATTTGCTTTCCTTGGTTTCTGTGGTGTTCTACCAAGAGTGAGAAAAGCAAAGGAACCCTTTTCATGCTACTGTACTTGAAATGCCAGAACTGCAAAAGGGCCTCTGCAGTCCTGGAAGGACACTGCAGCTCCTTCTGGCAGGAGGGGACAAAACAAAACATCTCCATTTGAGCAGCCTTCCTTCCTTAATGAATCATTCTTGCTATGCATTAAACTAATTTCCTATAACGGTAATGTGTGTCGTAGAGAGAAAGCAGAAAGGATAACAAGATTTCCAAGGGGATCTCTTCCCTGAAGCTGAAACGGTCATCCAAGTTGACAGGGAAGGTAAGAGGTGGAAATGAATTGCTTCCCCTAAGTCTTTTTGCCTGGAACCCTGTCTTCATCTTCTGACTGATGTTACGTGACAGCAACCTCCCAGCTGGGAACTTGTTCCACTGCCAAGCCAGTGCAGCCCTGTGTATGGGATACCTGGTGCACTGTTCTTTTTTTAAAACTATCTCCATGTGCACTGCTGTCATTCATTCTCTGGCAGGTTCACTTCATCCCTTCTTGCTGAAGAGTGACCCCTGAACACAGGGAACAATTTATTATTGAGAATTGTTGGTATTACAGAACAGTTTGCCCAAAGCCCTGAGCAGACTGAGAACCACCACGTGCTTAGGGCTGTACAGGAAAGTACAAGAAAGTTCTCCTAGCCAGTAATAGTGCCATAACACTGCATTTATGAGTTAGCTTGAGAGAGGGGGAAATATGGTCTGTTCCTAACTGCTTCTCCACTGAGCAGAAAGAGTTTTAGCCAGAAAGGTAGAGAAGGAATGTCTCTCATTTCTGGGAGACCTGCCTGGTAAGAGGGGAGGTTTCTAGAGCACTCTGGGGTTCTGCTTGGTTTCTTTCAGGTGACAGACCAGCTGAGAAGTGGAGAAGAGGCTTTCCAAGAGGACAGCTCGATGTCTGAGAGACCTATGTCCAACCTAGAAAAAGTGCACTTCATTATTGGCAATGCAATTCTGCGCCCTGCCATCAGGTAGGACATTTGTACTTCCTTTCTAGGACCAGGCACCCATTACATCAAGGAAATGCAGCATCCCCTTTCCACACTCCCAGGGCATTTTCCAAATGCTGGAAATGTCTCACATTTATCTCTGGGATTTCCTGACTGAAAGCCCAAGCTAGTCACATAGAACTGAGACTGTAGGCCGCACACGTCTTCGGAGGATGGCTCACCTTTATCAGAGGGGACAGAGAACGACTCTCTTACTGCCTTTTCTGGTATCTTCATCTCATAGTTTATGTCAGCTGCCCTCATGTATGGCTTCCTGAACACCCCACAGATATGCAGTTGGGCAGAGCTCAGGGCTGTAACCCAGTAACACCTGAAGGTGGAACACAGCCCTAGTATGAGGGAGAAGAACCATTCAGAAGAGACAATAAGAAGTATGGAGTTAACGTACACTAGGTGTATGAGAGCTGTTCATAACCTCAGTTTCCCAATAGCCTGTCTCTGAACCCTCAAGCAATGTCCCCAAATCAGGGACGGCTGAAGGCCTGGCTGGCTGAGTATATCAGCCACTAGAAGAAGAAATCCTGCTTGCAAGTGGTGTGAGGCTGGACCTTAGGCCAAGCATGGTGTGAGGATGAGACAGAAGCTGGTTGTTTCTGACCTGACCCCGTGAATTCTTTCCTCCATTTTAGCCCACTTTAGCTTATGCAACACTTTTCTGTAACAGATCCCATAGGCACAGGCCCTGCTTTGACCTCAGCTGTGGGCTGCATTCCTCTCTACATAGTTCCTTTGTTTCAGTCAAGATGCTCCCAGAAGCAGATCCTCAGCTGGCAAAAATTGCCTTCAATCAATGTATCATAACAGCCACCGGCGAAGTATCTACTCCCTCAGTCTGTGTTTCATGATATGTCCTACCTGGGAACAAAAACCTCATCCACCTTGTGTCCTCCCACATCAGACTTGCCAAATGTGTGTTCCTAGAGTCCAGAAAATTTAAGATGATTTTTAAATAGCAGTTTTGTTTGTATGCAGATTTTTGCATCTGTTTCCATATGTCCTTGCTGCAGGCAACTTGCATTTTCAGAAGCTCACTCTGAAGCACCCTTTCCTCTATTCCTGTCCAAGGACTCACTCCAAGTTTATTAAAAATACAAAATTAAGCAGGGTGTCCTCCTATCCTTATCCCAAAATCCACATATGAGCAGACAGACAAGAGCCATGAGATACAAGCCACATACTGTAGAGAGCTTAGAGCAAGTTTCGCATGTGGAGGGACAGCAATGCCGTTTCACAGCTGGATGACCTGGCAATTGTTATCCCCGCACAGCCCCCCTGCTTGTCACAGGAGGTAATCCAGCATGGGAATTGCACTTGAACTGCTCGAGTAACACGGGGTGGCAAAGGGCACTAAGTACACCTTGAGCCTTTTCCTGCCGAAGCCAATGACACAATTATTTCCTGTGGTACATTACAGGTGGTGTCCTAGCTAACGTGGTTAAACCTAGCTCAGATCTACTTCATCATGCTGCAGTCATGCCAAGCTTGCAGTGGAAACGTAGCCAAAGACAGTTCAGACAGTGAATCATTATCTGTTGCTTTCACATGTTTTATTACAGAGATGAGATTTATTGCCAGATTTGCAAACAACTCACTGAAAACAGCAACAGGAGCAGCTATGCTCGAGGCTGGATCCTTCTGTCACTTTGCCTTGGTTGCTTTCCTCCTTCAGACACATTTGTGAAGGTACACTACTAACCTTTCCTACAGCAGCTTAAATGCCTTAGCTGATCTGGTTTCTTGTGTATTTTGATGTTTTGATACAAACAGCCACATAAACTGTTTGGCTGCCATAGCAGCTGTGCTGTGATTTTAGCAGAAACTATCTCATCTCATATGCTTATCTGGGAATTTAAAAAAATGATTGCTGTACTCACATTTAATTCTTTTTCATTACATGCCATACAAGTTGGATTCTGTGGTTGATCGCAGCCCTCGTTTAGATCTGTAATCTGCAAAGAATCTGGCAAATTTTATCCTCTCCAGTTCTGCCTTTCCAACATGTAAAAGCTGTCTCCAGTTACAATCCTAGTGATTATATATACTCAGGAGTCCAGTATAAAATCACTCCCCATATTTTACCAGTTCTTACCCTACATCTCCAAGCCCTACAAAATCCAACAGAGATTTGGGCTTTTTCATAATTTTCTTAAATATGTTAATTTCCAAATTTAAATGGATGATAAATCCAGTTTATCACAGAAAAAAAAAACCAACACAACCTGTGGCTCCAACTTGACATCAACCTTCCTCCTAGGTCTTAGAGGCAAACAGAATCCATAGATATCCCTGAATCTTCAGCCTTGCTTTATTGACACCCTAGCTCAAATGATTAATCTAATCGTAAATTCTGGCAAGAGGCCACTACTTGGAACAAACCGGACACAAGCCATAGACATATTTTGACACCAGTCTTAATCCAAAGTCTGTGAACCACGCAGAATTCACAAAAGACCTGACTTCCTCTAGTTCTCTTTTCCTAAATCCATACCCTATCTCTAGGAATATTCTTAATCATTAAAATAACCAGGTGACTGACCCATGCTTGCACTAAATACAAGTATGTAAATACAAGTCCATGTTTATACCACATCATCCAAGATAGATAACAGTTTATCCAATCATCCAAAAGCTCAGTTTATCCAATCCTTCTCTTCCAACATCCAATCTTAATTGTGGACTTCAACTATTGATATTGCCAGAGAACTTAGTAAAACTAAAAGTAGCCATAATCAGCAGCCCTAACCTGCAGTTAGCCCTCTTCCCAGCACTTTGGTTCATACAGAATGTCACAAGACTTCAGGCTCTTCTATTGGAAACACTAACCCTTGCTCTAATCATAAGAATAAAGTCTCCACTGTCTAATATTCATCATACAGTTAAACATAGTGAATAGACTGACACAAGCCTTCCTCTTTAGTCTAAAAGCTTTGCAGAATGAGTGAAAACTTGGTGTCTCAAACCTCCTTTTCCAGAACACTAATCCCAACCCTAACCTTTAACACTTTCTGGTGAACTGTAAGGTAACTGATCACTTTAATCTACTCTATCAGCTGCAGGAGGTTTCCAGTGTTTTATGAGGATTAGTGTTTCCTAACTCTTTCTTATGCTCTGTGCGTATAGTACCTGTTGAATTTCATCCACCATGGGCCCACAGGCTATGCACCGTATTGTGCTGAACGTCTGAGACGTACCTATGTCAACGGAGCACGGACTGAACCTCCAAGCTGGCTGGAACTTCAGGTAGCAGCTCCCTTTTTGATAACTTACAGTGATCTGTGTCATTTTATGCTGGATTGTATTTACTAACCTGTGCTAACAGATCTTCCTAAGTCCAATAATGGAAATCAATTGCACAATCAATTGAAGACCAGCTGCCTTGTTCTGGACAGCTTCTTAGATACCCCTCGTCTGGCTATTCAGTTCACCTAAACCCAGTGGAGGGTTGTAAGTTAAAAGCGGCAACACATGATTTGCAGGGCGATACCTCCATTCACTCAGGAGCCGCAGGCCAGAACCACCTCCTGAGAGAAGCTCTTACCACCATTTGTGGAAAGAACTGAACAGGGCTTATGCTTTTAAAATGGAGGGTGGAAGTGTGTATGATAGGGCTACATCACTCTTCCCCTTCCTTTAAATGTCTCCTTAGTAATTAGAAGTCTCACACACACACACATGCACACATACCCCCCCTTAAGTGAAGACCTCAGTTCAATTCCTTCCTAAATCTGAGTGACCCCATTGCCTAACATACACCTCCCTGGGCAAAATGGTTGTTGCAGGCCATGTCTCCACTGATGCGTGTAAGGCTGTACCTGAAAGTCATCAAGCCAAATAAGGCTCACAAAAAGTCTATCAATCAGACTACACTGTTATGTGATAACCAACTCCCCTGAGCTGTGGGGAGGAGAGAACTTAATTCCAGTGCTGCTCCAGGGATGTAATTTATATTTAAGACTCAACATGCATTGAAGAAACTGTGTGGGCGTTGGAGATTCACTTAAAAGATTGTTGACTAGGGTGCACACTGTGTGGAGCTCTTAAATCTAAATGCCTTCTTCATTCTTCACAGAAAAGTAAGGTTTGCCCATTATTTGTTTCTCTCATTTGACTCTGACTTACAGGCAACAAAGCAGAAGAAACCCATTGTGTTTAATATCACCCTGATGAACGGCCAAAGCATCACTGTTCCTGCAGACTCCGCTTCCATTGCCAAAGAGATCTGTCAGTTCATAGCAGACAAAACCAAACTGAAGGATGTGTTTGGTTTTTCGCTCTACATTGCTGTGTTTGATAAGGTAAAGTGTAGAAAAATAGAATGAAAGCTCCCTTCTCTTTCTGTGGAGTTGCTGCTGTCCACCCAGCCTCACTGAGGACTTCTGGAAGCACCCCCGTCCTAGTCCTACGCTCAAACCAAATCAGTTTTGAATCCCAGCTGAATCTCAGGATCTGATAATCCTATTCTGCCTTTTTGCTGGCTAGCCACTTAGCAATTCCTGCTGCAGGCCTGTGAGGTTTCCTTTGCCAGGTCACATAATTGACTAGTGTCCCTGCTCCCGTGCATGGGCAGTGCAGCACTGTGGTCTCCCCCCATGTTCTGGGACCCCACCTGCTCGTCATGCATGCAGCACCGCAGAACTGCTGGAGCAGGGTGAAACTAGCAGGTCTCACACGCTAGGAAGCTCTGCTCAAAGACATATTTCCCACCTGCACTGCTGCACATAACTTTCTCATCCTGTGTTACAGTGCTGCTGATGCAGCCCCTATCACGTGGCATTGAAAGCCAAGGTCCTTCCCAGGGCTGCTGCTGTTAGCTCATACGCTGGCATTTTAGCCATTCCTTCCCTTTGCTTTTTTTTTTTTACAGTAATGCTGTAAAACAGACATACACTGCAGGATGACATCTTGGTGCTCAGAGTTAGGCACCAATAGCAAAGAAATTAATTCAGAGATGGCATTTTTGTTTAGATTACAGCAACTCTTGCATGTGCACTTAAGGGGATATAAAGGGAATAAACAAAGTACAAGAAGACAAACAGAAGATTGTAAACCAGAGCTGCTTTGTCTTAACTTCCAACTTATTTTTCCCAATACCATTTTTGTGCCTAAAAATACACACATCTACCAAAGTACAACTTGCACATCTGTCTGCTTAACTTTTCAGAGTTTTTCTTGCTGTCAGGAGACCAGGAGCTTTGGGTTTGTTGTCCTTCACTCAGATCCAAAACAGGCATGCCAGTAAAAGCAGTGTCCCTTTGTTCTAGGTCTGGTCACTGGGTGGGGGACGAGATCATGTCCTGGATGCCATCTCTCAGTGTGAACAGCTAGTGAAGGAGCGGGGCACACACGAACGCAATGCGCCCTGGCGGCTGTACTTCCGGAAGGAAATCTTCACCCCCTGGCACAACTCCCAGGAGGATCCTGTCAGCACTGATCTCATTTACCACCAAGTCATTCGCGGCATCCGGTTTGGAGAGTACCGTTGTGACAAGGTGGGTCTCATCCTCCTAAAGAGGCAAAACTACATTAACATTTCCCACATTAAAAAGCAGGAAGATGAATGAAGTTTCTAGCGGCTGTGAACAACCCTTCCCTTCTTAATGAACAGTTCCTGTCCAGGTGATTGTGCCAGCTGTCACACTGGCAGCTGTAATTAATACTTTTTTTTTTTTTCTGCAGCTTTCAGTTCATGTGGCAGCTGGAGGCATGTCCAAAGGGGCAATTTGGGTCCTTTTAAAATATCTTTGCTAATAATCTCTTAGATGCTATGATTGTGTGAAGTTCATCTCTCCTTATGCTGGATGACTGTCAAGAGTTACCCAGACAAAAATGGAGAAAACCCCATTCCTAAACTGGCTTCAAGGTTGAATGAGGCTCTTTGGACTTTGTGACATCTTTCTAGGCCTCTTTTAATGGATTAATTTTTTCAGGAGGAGGATTTGGTGGAGATAGGTGCAAAGTATTGTTACATCCAGTTTGGAGATTCCATCCACAGTGAACTTGTGCAGAAGGTGCTCCATGACTGTATCCCAGTGAAACAGCTAAAGTCCAAGCCCCTGGAAAAGTGGGTGAGCCTTATAACCTACGCACATGCTAAGGTAAGAGGTTTGTCTGGCAGTGCTGGGTAACCACTTCCGAGCACCAGCTTCTGCTTCTTTCACCATTTCCATTTATGAATAGTCTGTTGGGGGAAGAAGGAAAAACATCTCAGTTTGTATAACCCAAATAGTTAATTAGGAAGCGGAGAACCTTTCTACTCACTCTTCCATATAGGGCTCAATGAGGGGGGCAGAATGAAAAAAGTATGTTTCAATCTCTGAATAGAGTATCTTTTAAGGCTCTCTATCTCCTGTCTGACAACTGAGTCAGGATGGGCATGGGATGGAATATTGATTTTGATCTGGACATGGATTACCTGAATTATTTCCATGGTACCCAAAGCATGTTAGACTCTGAACAGATCAGTCAGTGGGGATTTGAGGGAGATTTGGAATCCACATGCCTGTGGGCAGCCTCAGCTGCATGTGGCTTGGGTCCCTGGAGGCTGTTCCTGATTTGACTTTCTCCAGGTACCCTTGACTCCAGCGAAAGGAGAGGGCTGTTGGGAACCTCTGGGATCAGGCCTGCTCCTTATTGTCTGCAGATCATGCAAACCAGATTTTACTGAGAAAACCTTGGCTATCTTTTTATGCTGCAGGCCCCATACACACAGGACCGTCTCTCCCGTCAGACTGTGAAAGAACAACTTGTAGATTTTGCTCGCTTTCAGTGGCCTTTGCTTTTTTCCCGATTCTTTGAAGTCACTAAGTTTTCAGGTAATACCTGGAGCCTGGGAGTAGAGGACAGATATAAGATCAATAGAGGAGGACTTGTATAGCATTGATAAGGAGTTTTTTCTGCATTTTCAGGTCCCAGCTTGCCCAAGAACCACTTTATCGTTGCCATAAATTGGAAAGGTATCTGCTTCCTGGATGAGTCAGAAAAGCGGCTCCTTGAGCTGACCTTCCCAGAGATAACTGGCATCCACACCAACAGGTGAGTGCCCCAGAAAGACAAGATCTGAAGAAGGCATCTCTGCCCATACTCAGAGAAGGAGTTCCATGTAGGAGGGAGGTGTGCTTTCTCTGCTGTCCCCCTAGGTGATTTGATCTGAGCCTGGAAAGGTGGTTTAGCTTAGGTCTGGGAAACAGAAAGGGACAAGTTCTGAGCAGCCTGTAAAGGAAATGCTGAAATGGCTGAATATTCCCAGCTGGTGGAAGGAAAGACGATGCTGCTCAGTCAGAAAGGTGTAAGGAAGCACAGACATGCATCAAGACAAGAATGGTCCAAATAACTAACATAGTTAAACCATCGTCTGTTATGTTTGCTGGGAGTTCGTATACTTCTCAGGTGTGATGGACCTGAACAGGATAACTGAGGGAAAGAGGGTAACCATTGGCTTGCTCAGGGCACACATCCTTGCATCGGATCACTCAGAGAATAGGGTCTTACATACACAAAAAATACCTCTGTGAGGACTGTCACAGATTTAATTAGTTGCCCAGTTACTCCAAAAGAAGAGTGTTCTTTTGTCTATAATGAAGCACTTTTGGACAAAACATGGTAGAGTCCAGGGTGAACCTGAAGCACTTCAGTCCTTCACACCTACCAACTAATGAGAAGGCAAATTAAGAACTACCAATACTCACTGTAAGGGAGTTGTCTGCAAGGAAGTGTAGGTGCCTTGGCTGTGATTGTATAGGGTCTACAAGTTTTTCAGATGCTCTGGTAACAAACTGTTCAATAATACATAGAGCAGTGAAGTCATTTGGACAGAGTTGCACTCTCATCACGCTTCGTGCCGAGGAGTTTGTCCTGACATCTGTAAACAGCGTTGTCATTGCTGAACTGGTGGTCACGTTCCTGGAAGGACTGAAGAAGAGATCACGATTCGCTGTGGCAATGCATGAGAAAAAATCCCAAGGTAAATCTTATAACTTTTCTACAGCGTAGGGAAGAAATCTTGAGAAAACCCACAGCACTTGTTTGAAAGAGCTCAAAGAGAAGAGGGAGAACTTCAGCAAGAGTCCCTTTGCTCCAGGAGGGATGCATAGTGATCAGCATAGCAATACAGAGCATAAGGCAATGTGATTCAATACCTTTGCATACAAATTACCTTTCCTTCCTCCTTCTAATTCTTTGCATATTTTATTTAGATATTACAGTGTCCAACAACTCAGCCTGCTTGTAGTAGGAAGTTGGATCTGGGCTCCCTGGAAATACTTTCCAGAAAAATTTCACACAGGTGGTAAACTGGAATTTTCTGTGGAATATAGTTGGCTGGAACAGACAAGAGGGGATTAAATGCAAACATTAACCTACTTAAAACTACTGAATTTCTTTCCATGCTTTGCTGCCAGTTCTAGACACAAAGTCAGCATCCCTTTGAATCAAATGGAGTTTTGCCATTGCCCTCTGTGGATCAAAATCAGGCTGTCAGAGGAAATTTAAGCGATTTCTCTGAAGTGTTACTGGATAATTAGCCGTATTTACACAAGTCACTTTCTATTGCTAATTTAATTCAGGCCTTCAAAATACAATTCCCTTGTCTTTCATGTTGCAATCCCTTTGCATTTTCTTGGACTGTCAAGTCTGAACAGTACTCCCTTAATCTGTTTTCCAGAAGACCCTGCCATCCTGTCCTTCAAGAAGGGAGACTTGCTAATCTTCACTGAAGACAAAAGGCTAGATGCAGACTCTGGCTGGATCTGTGCCCAGAATGAAAGGACAGGCAAAACAGGGAATGTATTTTTGGAAGAGATCTACATTATTCCTTCTCTCACAAAACCCTCTAGTCAAGTGCTGGTAAGAAAAGCTGAGCACTCTCTTTGAAGAGACTAGAAGATAAATGATAATAACAGTGTTAAATATTATTAAATTTATAACCGCAAGTTAATTGTTCCTCCAAAGTCAGAAAAGTTCTATACCTCCCATTGAAGCAAAGCATTTAATTTTGTCCTGTCTGAAAACAAAACTAAATGTAGCCCAAACTCTAAGGAGAAGACTGCAGTTGCACAAAAGCAATGACTTTAAAAAAACCAGTCCGTTCACCGTTAGGGATTTCAGTGCCTGGAATTGGTAGCAATTAATGGAAATGGGTGTGCAGCTGAATTTTCATGCATTCACACGGGGTCTCAAGCGAAGCTCTAAGTGCAGCAGGTTACTTTAAAAGCATATGCTCTTTGAGGGACTCAGGGTTTCCCATTGATCACTGTTTGCTAACAATTTTGCCTTCAATTTTGGAGATTCAGTATACTGGGTACTGTGCTAACAAGTAAAAAGGTGAAAAAGTGGGGGAAAACACACTAGTGGTAAGCATGTGCATTTTTAACATGTTGTGATTTGGATAATCACATACATTTTGAGGGCCACTACTGTAGGGTCTATGGAAATTACTTCCTTGAGTCGACTATTCCCAAGTCTTTCTTGAGTCTCTGAAGATGCTGCTTAGAGGACAGAAGGTCTCCTGCAGCAGAGAGTACTCAAGTTTAGTATGCACCATCTGCGCATATATGCTGAATAACACCTGACAATCTGTGCAGAGATCTGTGTCCATGTGACATCTCTACGTGGCTGTGTCATTCCAGAGTTTGCTGATGATGTCTCCAGACCAGAGGAGGACAGCTTCACAGAACTCCTACATGGATGAACCTGATGAAGAGGATCTCAAAGTGAAGCCTTATACCCTGGAGGAGTTCTCCTATGAACACTTCAGGTGAAGCTCTCTGTCTAGTGTGTGCCCTAGCAAAGTTCTTGTTCATCTTCAGTGATCCTTAAAGCCCAAGATGTAATAGCATCTCCCATTTCTGATTGGGTTTCTTCTGTTTGTTCCCTGTAATTAAGTGTGACTTTGGACATGCAGAGATTCTGGCACATGGCCTACTTATATCTTTTGTCTGCAGAAATGCAAAGGGAAGGGTAGAAGAACCCCAGCTGGACTTATTTCTTTCCAGCAGGCCCTATTCTTACTTCTCACCCCTTCTTCAAGCACTTACCAGCTAGTGAGGATACACAACATCTCAGGCCTCGGACAGTAAGGGAGAAACGAGTCTTCTAAAACCTCTCTTCTTTTTGCAAGCCTTCTCCCTTCTGGATATACAAGAAACTACATTTCCTGTTCTTGTTGACCTGCATAATCAACAGAGACATGAGATCACTGTCTTGGGAAAGAACATGCCTAGAGATAAGTCTTTGAGATAATGACCTCCTATGTTCATAGCAATACCGATCCAGTAATTTTGTACTGTCTTCATTCAGGACTCCTGAGAAGGAATCCATCAGCAAAGCTGTTCTCCAGAAGTCCCGTGGGCGCAGTCAACTGTGGGCACACTCTAAGGAGCCCTTGAAACAGCCCTTGCTGAAGACAGCATGCACAGACCCTGATCTTCGGGACTTGGCTTGTCAGGCCTTCATTGATATCCTTTCACTCTTCTCTTTGGGACCCAAGAACATTCAGGGGAAGGAAGAGCTAGCTACCTCCACTAAACTCACTTCCATTGAGATAACACCGCATCCACGTTACAGGGGATACTTTTACATCAAGGTGGGGGTATCAACTCTGCACAACTTTGCATTGTTTCCCTCGTCTAGAGAAAAAAGTTTCCTATTCCCTCCCAATGATCCACAACTCCTGATGGCTGACTTAACTGAGAATATGGCTTTAAGAGTGAGTGAGATTTACTGCATATGCCCAGAGCAAGCAGCTAATACAGTACAAATCACAGCCAAGCAGTGACTGCTGCACAGGGAGAGGGGGCAGGGGACAGGCAGGGAACATGTTCCAGACCCTCCTCCCAGAATTTGCCACTTACACATTAACAGAGTCACTAACACGTTAGGATCCAGGTGAGACTTCCCATTTACCTTCCAAAATAGGCCTGCTTTTGTCCTTAACAGCACATTCACCCATCATGAAATTCATGGGAGACTATCCCTCAAAACAGGCACACGCCTCTGTGGAAGTCACTGACCAGATATTTGTAGCAGCTATCCAGGAGGAGGTCCTGCGGGATGAGATTTACTGTCAGATTATGAAGCAACTGACTGAGAACAGAAACAGGTACTCACCTGGGTGCAAACACGCTGCTTCTGCAGAGCCAGGGCTCAAGTGCAGGTGGTGAGCAGGAATCCCTGCTACACCTGTGATGGGGTGGGGCAGAGGGGAAGGATGGGGCTCACCTTTGCAGAGCACTCAGGACCACTGACTGGCCACAGAGCAGGACCATTACTCGTCTCCCTTGAGCTGCTGCTTTGCTCCCGCCAGCATTCAGTGCTCGTCTCTGTGCAGTATGGTGTGAGGCAGGCAAGGTGTTACTGAAGCCCTCTTACTCTCAAGGCAGTCTGTGGAGAAAATATGGCACTGCATAGAGTTCTTGCATGCTTTCAGTGACTGCACTATCAGCCCTCCATTTGTTTTAAGTTTCCCAGTGACAGTATTTCCCTCCTATAAGGATGTAGTTCACAATAGATCTTCTACTACCAGTGAATCCTTTTGAGCAGTTATATTAATTAGGTTACACAACTGGCTTGCAGAACAGATTGGTTACACAGGCCCCTGCCCATGCATAAGTCTCTGAAACAGGCTGGTGTTTGCTTACCCACTCATAAAATTATAATTTGACCGACTTCCAGGGGAACTGAATTGCAAAAAGAAGCTTAAAATAATACTAATTATTAACAAAATGGTTTGTCTGTTTCTAGCTGCATTGTGTCACTGCAAAAGTTAGAGAAGGAGCTTCAGTTTGTTTATTTTCTTTCTTACTGTTCCACAAATATTAAACTTAGTGGAACTTTTACCATGTGTGTAACTATTAAATGGTAAATTTCCTTGTTTGTAGTAAATCTTACAGGCTAT
Source organism: Calonectris borealis (assembly GCF_964195595.1). Classification (NCBI taxonomy): domain Eukaryota; kingdom Metazoa; phylum Chordata; class Aves; order Procellariiformes; family Procellariidae; genus Calonectris; species Calonectris borealis. Next base: position 3,618,067 of record NC_134320.1, read on the forward strand.
TTAACTCATAGTCTGTAACCATGGTGCCCGTGCCATGCCTGATGTACTCTACCAATTTAGTCCTGTGGATCATTCACTGTTTTGAGAGGGATCACTGATGTGGAAAAAACAATGCTTGAAAGGTGGCTATTTCCATATATTTTCATTAGAACAGCCGGAGTAACAGATCTTTCATCCTTCCCAGGCTACTGCCCTGTGAACCATGTCACGCTCTCTCACAGACACAAACACCATTGATCTATAGAGTATAAATGGGATTAAAATAGTGTGTCTTCATCTGCAAAATTAGAAAAGTAAAGGGGAATAAAGAAGCCAGGACCTCTTTATTCAGCAGTCTGGTGCCCATTCAAAGGTAGATCTGCTGGCTTTCCCAATCAAAACCACTTCACACCATTTAGCACTTCACAGCAATCCCTGGGACACAGCTGAAGTGTGTTCTGCTCCTGGCTTTGAAGGTAGACTGACTGACCACCTCCTGGCTGCAGAGCCTTTCTTACTGGTGAGGGTGAGATGCCAGAAGAGCTTTGACTGGCAGATTTCACAGGTCCAAAAAGCGGAGGAACTGGCTTTCTGCCTGAAAATTGTACAGAGTTGATCTGGAGTTCTGAAGAACTCTACCTCATTACACAATGCCATCTACCTGCTCATTTTTCAGAGCAGGAGCATGCGTAAGGGAAAGTTAATTACAAGCAAAGTGCTTGTGCCCTGAGCAACGCTGGCTCGTACAGAGGGCGGGTGAATACAAACAGCTGATAAAGCACAATCCAAATACATGGGAGCTTGAACAGCAAATTGACAGTGGCTTTCCAAGAGGATGGCACCAGGCTCACTGCTGCCAAGATGACTGTTAAACTGGAGCTTATATTTATTCATGAGATTTGCAACTGTCATGAATATTTATCAGCCAGGATTTAGCATTGTCTTCACATACGGGCTGTGGTTGTTGCACAGAAAACGGCTGCCAGAAACTGTGTGAAGGCTCTGTTGATTTGCAGCTCTCTGCTGAATGGCACAACATACCATGAGGGGAGTGTGTTTCTCTTCCCTGTAGCTGGTGTGTGGTCAAACAAAGATTATATGTGGCTGTGGCAGAACCGTTTGCTTTGTGTTCACAGGTACAGCATGACCAAGGGCTGGCAGCTCCTTTGGCTCTGCACTGGCCTGTTCCCACCCAGCAAGTCACTGCTGAAACATGCCCAGAAGTTCATGGAGACACGTCAGAAAGAGTCACTGGCCCTGGAGTGCAGTCGGAGGATTCAGACAGTGATGAGGTAAACAGTCTGGCATATAGCCAGCTCAAAGTGTTAAAAAATCACGAATCAGGTGCTAAAAAGCACATGGGCTAAAATATTGAGACTCTTACTTTCCTTTCTCTCTTTACATCCTTTTTTTTTAAGGGATCATTATTTTTAATTCTCTTATGGACTTTGAACCACTAAGAGATGTCCGTGTCACAGTTTCGCTTTTTTCTTTCACAGAGTCAGCATCATTTTTAAAAGTTCAGCATCACACATAATCACTTGACTCCCAGAGCTGGGTATTTCAAACATCCTAAAGGGCATGCAGCTTGAAATGAAATCCTGCATTGTCATTGTTGAGGTCCTGACCTTGCTTTCCTTTGGTGAGGCAGCATATCCTTATCCCCCTTACATGTGCCTGAGGATTAGTCTTGAGTTTGTTGAATCTCAGCAGCACAGAGCTGCACACGTGCAGCTAAAAATACTAGGTTGTACTCATAGTGGCAGCACTGAAGTCACTGACATTTGCAGAGTGCTAATGTGGCTCTGTTGGTTTTCTGATGGTGACGCAAAGCAGATCCATGCTAGGAAGACAGGATCAACACAGTCATTTCCTGTTCTTTGAAGAAATCCAAATGAGCAAAGCCCTGGGACTTACATGGCTGCTCACACCAGGGCACTTCTCAGTCCTCTAGACATGACCCCTGTGCTGGTGAGGGTTGAAGCAATAGGCCCTCCTTCCCAAGCTTCTGAATGACTTATTGGTGTGATGAACTTGACATGACCAGAGATGATGGAAGGGCTACCTAGTTTTCAGGAAGGATCAACTGAACTGTAGGGGGAAGGTTTCCCTAGATTCCTTCAGACACTGGAATTACCCAGCTTCACACTCTGAGAACACAGTGCTTTGGCATCAAAGTTAACCCCAGCTTTCTCCCTTTTGATGCTGCTGTGAGTTACCACCTGCCTGCCACAGACCTCTTCAGTTAAGAAGCTACCCAAAGATTTCTCCTTCCAGCTCCTCCATCCTCCCCCTTCTCTTAGGCTGGGCCCTGCGTTTGGTCTGTGAGTCCTGTGGGCCAGGCTTGAGGGGAATGCTAACACAGTGGCTGTCCCCCTTGTAGCGGATGGGTTTTGGCACTGATGGGGAAATGTCACTGCACATTGAACTCGCCTTTGAAGTGCCTGAAAAATGCCTGGCGAGGAATGCTATTCATTGGTTTTTTCTATGGAGAAGACTGAAAATTTCCTGCCTCCCTGTATCATGTGCTATTCATGCTCTAAGCCCTGTTGGGCTGTATAGAGCTTCTTTAGAGTGGGGAAACAGGGAGGGGAAAGCAGAATGGGCTGTTTGGGAGGAGAGTTCTATCTGCTAAACTGCCCCAGATCTGGAGCCTGGGGGATGGGAAGAGGAACAAAGACTAATGTTGTTTTCTAAGAGCATTTCTTTTTCTAAGATTAACCCTGCACCTGCTCTGAATAGAATAGAATAGAATAGAATAGAATAGAATAGAATAGAATAGAATAGAATAGAATAGAATAGAATATTTCAGTTGGAAGGGACCTACAACGATCATCTAGTCCAACTTCTCCCTGTAAGTAACTTGCTCCCTTTGGAAAGGGGAGAGCAGGCAGCTCAAAGGACTGACCTACAATATGTGGAATGGAAGCCAGCTGAGCCCTTGGCTACCCCTTTCCTCCATATACAGCTTTACAGCTTCATCCCCAGACTCCTGGCCAGGGAACCAGCGAGCATCCTGATGGGTGTTAAGCAGATCTTGCTTTGGCAATCAGTTCCTAGCTGAGGCTGCAAGGAGAGATGGCCCTGTGCCTCCAGCCAAGCTGCTGCACTTCCATGGTCTCCTATGGCCTCCCTCTGCTGCAAGTCCAGGAATAGATGACTAAGTAGGGCTGCTCCACACTCCTTACCGTGTCTGTACAGTACCAGAGCACATGCTGTTCAACTTGGTTTAGTCAGGTTTTCCTTCTCCAAATGCAACTGCTACTTTATTTAATGGGAAAAAATCAGTTTTCAAATCCACATGACTAAAGCTGGATGCCAGACTAAGCTCTCTTCCCAAGAGATTGGCCCAGTGTGAGAGAAGAGTCTGGCCCATAAGCTACGGTGTACAAAATCTCCAAACAGCCTGCTCGGTGCCACTGAGGGCAGGAAAATACCAGCCCCAGAAGGTAATGTACTAGATTTGTCCTCACTTTAACTGTATCAAGGTTTTTGCATGACTCAGACTTCAGGGCCGGTTCCTTTGCTTTTAAAGGCAGCTCTGCTCTGAGATGTAATTTCAAAGAACTGGGACTGTGCAGCTTAAGCACCTCTTGAGTCAGTGATTACATGCCAGCTCTTATATAAAATGTAATGCTTCTAGCGGCCCTCCAAACTTTTCTGGTACTTGCCTTCTGAGCTGTAACTCATTTTGTATCTGAATGCGTATCTTTTTGCTGATGCAAGAATTAAATAAAATGTATTTCTCCTTGTGGCTGCTATCTTCACACTTCAACAACAGTAAGGAAAAATGTCGCTGAATACATAGAAAGGGTGATGGTACTGGCCAGGAAGGTGCCTTATTCATGCAACCTTCTTGCAGAGAAGAGACTTTTAATATATATGCTAATAAGACCCTCAGTTTCTTGCTGTTAATAGATGTTAATGCTGTTAATTTGCATTGGGGTGAAGGTCCATTAGAGCCCGCCCCATGTCACAGTACTAGCATTTTGGATGGAGTCTGTTGTTTGGATGGAATACTGTTGTTCAGCTCCTCAAAGATTAAACATCCAGCACTGATCTCTCTTATGATGGTGGTGGCATTTTCCAGGAGTGGCTCCAGGAAGTGGGCACCTCATCCTGTGGAGGTTGAGGCCATCTTACAGAACAACACTAAGATCTCACACAAGATTTGCTTCCCCAATGAAACAGAACAGGTGAGAACTTACTTGTTTTCCCAGCCTTGACCATTTTCCCAGCCATGATGTGTTCACGCAGGAGCACATTTCAAGACATTCAGTGTTCTCATTTCTTCCTCTCCTCTGTGTAACAAGAGTCTTGTTATCTCATAGACATTTGATGTGGGAACAAACACCAAAATACGGACTTTGTGTCAGAACATCGCTTCCAAACTGCAGCTGAGCTCCTGGGAAGGTTTCAGCCTCTTTGTGAAGATTGCAGACAAGGTAACTCCTCTCAACTATGGCAGGGTAGCCAGACTCCTCCCTCCTCTCTTACTTATTTACCAGACCACCTAAACAACCATATATGAAACCAAGCAACAGAGCAGGTCATTACTGCTTCTGTCTTACTGAGGGGATACAACCTAGACTCGAACTTTTAGCACCTGGCAATTATTTTAAGTCTCTTGAAGGGGCTGGATGGAGATGCAGTTTCCATCAGTCTACCAGTACACAGGTGGTACTAAAAGCAGAGAAGATGCGGGCTTTCTTGCAGCTGCTGGGATGGTAGCAAATTGCATGTTGCATACTGCTGGATTCAGCCCTTTTCCACTCAGGCTTTGCCCAGGAGATGTGCGGCACACGTACACTACTAGTACTGGTATTAGGGAGAGCAGTGGCTGACCAGCACCAGTTGATTGCTCTCTAGTTTCTCAGAAGCTTGCCTTGCCCAAGCTGAAGCTTGGGTTGGCTGCCTTGCTGAGGGGTCCCTTCTCTCTGGAACTGTGATCAAGGCAAAAGCAGCACTGAGTTCAAGCAGAGGGAGTTTCTGATGTGCTGCGTTCCTGAAAAGAGGAACCCGGTATGTGCCAATATTTTACAAAGAGGAGATGGCCAAGAATAAGATCAGCATCTTCAGCTTGACTTCCAATAAGCAGGTTGGAAAGAAAAAAGCAACAGAAGATGCAATAAAAGTCCCCATATATGTAAATAATTTGAGCTTTCCTCCTCCTATTTCTGTACTTCTTTCCCCTTACCTCTGTCTTTCCTGCTGTAATTGTGCTCTCTCACTGTAAACAGGGAAGGAAAATTCAGCCTGATACTTGGGTATGTTGGCACAGGCAGTATTTCATATGATCCATTAATCCCTCCTTTCCCCCCTTCATTGCTTGCCCTCTTCCAGGTGATCAGTCAGAATGAAGCAGACTACTTCTTTGACTCACTAAGGCAGGTGACAGACTGGAACAGGAAGAACAAACCAGGGAAAGATGGTAAGGAGAATGCCAGCATGACAAGAAGCTGCATGAGATGCTGTGTTGAGCTGGGAAAGTAGGATTTAGTCCATCTTGGGAAGTGTGTGACAGAGCCTTATTATATCATTTTTGTTTGTACATACACGGTTACTGCCTGCACCAGCAGTAAGATCCAGTGACCTGATGCAGCCAAGCACGGGCTATCAGAAACACCAGAACACCTTTGTGGGGGGCTGTCTCCAGAAATTTTAAATTGGTACCAAAGATTTTTTGACCTGTTGCATCCAAAACACACAGCTGGATGCACACAAGTTAGATAGGTTGATCCTCTTTACAGTCCAAGGCTCATCCATTGCCAGATCAGGTATCAGCCAACACATGCAAATAGGTTCTTTACACAGCGTCACTCCCATTCCTTGGGTTGTTAGAAAATTGCTGTCTAGATTATTACCTGGTGATACCAAAGCACAAGTTGTATTGCCAGAGGAACACTTGTTAGAATAAAACAATATAACACTAATGACAATTCTTTGCACTTCACCCCCATGTATAACATACATTCTGAAATCTACATCAAACTCAAACTTCACTCAAATTTCATATTCATTTATCCTGACCTTTGCTTATTTCAGGACAGCTGAGGTTCAACTTCCTGAAGCACTATCTGGGTATCTAAGACTTTCTAACTTCCCACTTCTCCCCACAGCTGATGCAGCTGCTAGGAGCTCTGAAAATCACAGCATAAGGATGTGGGTGCACTAAATCACAATTCATTTCTGTAAACACAGCCATCAGGGAATGTACCTGCATCAGTATAACAGAATTCAGGTGTGCTGCACATTGGCAGCTGTCATGAGCACCAAGAAATAATGAACACTCGTATTGCTGGCATCCTCAAGTTCTTCCTCCATCTCTGAAGAGCCTGCACCTTAGATCACGGCATGATCAGTGTCCAGGAACGGGCAACTAATCACTTTCTTGGTCATCTAAAATGGCCTTTTGTACTTTTTTGTTAGTAATTTTGTTTGTTACTATTAAAACCAGAATTACATTTCTGAAGAAACAGAAACAAGCCATTTAAAAGCTGCAGAACTCTACCCTGATACAAAGAATGCTAACAAGATGTTGTTTCCTTAGGGGCTACTATGTCTGTGGCTTATGAGGTGTATTTCATGAGAAAGCTGTGGTTGAATGTAACTCCTGGGAAGGATCTGAAAGCTGATTCAATTTTTCATTACCACCAGGTAACCAGCTCCCTAAAGCATAAATATAATGGCAGGCAATGTGATCCAAGAAATACTCCTGAGAAAGTAAGCCTGCTGGAGTATTACCATCTCCCTCACCAAGGCCTGCATTACAGAGCCTCCAGAGGAATGCCTCTGGAGGGCACAGCTCACCCTCAGGAGCAGAGTTATTTCTCACAGACTTCACACCTTAGCTATATTGCTTATGTTAGGAGCACAGCTTCCTTATCTAATTGTTCCCTGGAGGTGCTCGTCTTACTCTGTAATTGTATGGAGAATCATAGAATGGTTTGGGTTGGAAAGGACCTTTAAAGATCATCTAGAGAACATCCAGGAGTCGTCAAAATTTCTTGGGGTGCCCTTGGACCGTGTTTGGCCAGACTCACATCCTGACCTCACAGATTTAGCATGCATAAGTCAGTGTTTGCTTCAGCCCATTCTGTCTGGATTCAGAGCTCATCTCTTCCAGGAGTTGCCGAAGTACCTCAGAGGCTACCACAAGTGTTCAAAGGATGAAGCTGTCCAGCTGGCAGGGCTGATTTATAAAGTGCGCTTCAACAATGATCGCACACAGCTGGCAACCATCCCCAAAATCTTGAAGGAACTGGTGCCAGACAACCTGCTCCGAGCAATCTCACCAGATGAGTGGAAGAAGGTAAGAACATGAGCTTTCATTAGTCGTGCTACTTCCACAGAGCTTTATTAGAGAAGGACATTGAGAAACACTGCTTTTTTTGATCTGACAGTCTTTGAAAGCACTATGGAGGGATGCTACTGGGTGTTGCTGTTTTTCCTCTTACAATCTAGATTTTGCATTCTCTCTACCAAACCTCTGAAAGATATCTGCAGGCCTGAATGATTGATTTGAGATGTGCATTTTTCTTAGATACTAATCTATTTTCAGTGCCCAGGAGAAGAATTAGAGATAGGAAAGTCAGTGATGGGACTGGGGATTTGAAGATCTTGTAGAGAAACAGAAAATTAAGACGTGTCTTAAATATTCCATAGTTTCGCCAGCGAATCAGTCACCTTGCACCATGTGCATGCTACTCATAGCAAAAGGCTCTTTTGTCCGCCAAAAGGGAAAAAAGTTTCAGCAGGTACTTATTACTTAGTCCACTGAGGAAGACACGGGACGCTATTTCAAATACAGAGGGAAAATTCACCCTACATGTTTCAGCAGAAGATGTGGTACATGTCTGCGGGTGTTTAACACTGGCGTTCTGAATTTTGTTTCATCCCATATTACCCCTCTGTCCTGAAATCCATTCCCTTGGGCTCCTGGACTTCCTTCAGTCAACTCATTAGTAAGGAACACTGGGGAGGTTCTGGCTCCACCTTGCCCCATGGCATGGTAGGCTACTTTCATTTTCACAGTCTTCTGTTGCTGTGGGCGCAAGACTGATCTTGGTGATGGTCTGATGCTATCTTTAGTGCTAATGCTGGACATTGGAAACCTGCCTGTCTCCAACTGAATAGGCTTTGTATCCTTTTTTCTAAACAGAGCATTACTGCAGCATATAGCAAACATGAAGGAAAAACTGTGGATGAGGCCAAGATTGCCTTCTTGAAAATGATACACCGGTGGCCAACGTTTGGATCAGCCTTCTTTGAGGTGAAGGTAGGTTTAAAGGCCCGTACGAATGGCTTTGGTAGTAGACCAGCACTGGGGCATGTGGACTGACTGTAATTCCGTATCTGTGTAAGTGAGAATGCATTATAAAGCTGGCTTCCCGTCATCTACTGAGGAAAACTCAGTTCCTTGGAAGTGGGAAGATGGGTTTTTTTAACCCTTCTGAACTATGCCTGTTATTTACTGGCTATGTTGTTCTTCCAGTTGTAATGCTTAATATTACAACTATGTAGTAGATGGGGTCTTTTCATTATATAGATACTTAACTGTCCTGTCTTTGTTTTCCACTACAAAATGCTGCAAAATCTTGCATCTCTGGGGACTCAGAACAGGACTGTACTAATTCTCTCATTCTGCAGTGGATACTCCCAGGAATAATTTCCCACTTGCAACCTTGAATTTCTCCTTGCTAGGCTCTTAACTGGTTTGCAACCAACTATTAAGCCTATTCTCAGATAGCCTAGGAAATAATGGACTTGATTCTGCTTTTATGTAGCAGCTGCTCAAGTCATCAATATATGGCCAAAAAAGTCATCCTTAGCAGTAGCTACATTATATTGAAGAGCTTTATGTTTCAGTGTTTATTTGGTAAAGAGAACAAGCAGCACTGGACACTGTTAAAGGTCACCATGCACCTGACATGGATCATCTCTTCATTTTCTGCTTATATTGCTGTTACTTGTCTACAGCAAACCTCGGAGCCAAATTTCCCAGAGATTGTGCTGATTGCAATCAACAAGCAAGGAGTCTCACTGATACATCAGAAGACAAAGGTAAAAGTTGCTTCTCAAGAGTCTATCTAAGGAAGGATTTAACTGACCATGCTAATTTAGAGACAGCAACAGGACCTTCTCCCTGAATGGCAGGAGAGGATAGAGTTCCTCCATTCACTTTCTGTGTGAAACTGAAGAAAATGTTATTGCCTGAAATCACTTCTTTGCACTTTCTACACTGGAAAGGAAACAGTGTAGAGCATCTCTGAAAAAAGAAGGGGTAATCATGATGGATGGACAGTGCACTAGGGAACCTGCTTCAGAAAAATGCTTTGCAGGAAACCCGAGCCGTCTGAAAGATCAGGTTGGATGACAGTGTTCACCAGCTCTCTAACCCAGTCTGGTCTTAGCAAGTTCCCAGGGAAGAGTGATTATGAATATCACTGTTTGCTTTTTCATAAGGAAAAAATATTCAGTGAGTTGGGATTATTGTAAATATAATCGCAGTGTGCTAAGATAAAGATCAATATATATGAAAGGAAGTCTCATTAGAGTGATTAAGACTCACCTGCTTGGTGAAAATACAATATACCACTAGTCTGGATGCAAGGCCTACCTTGATCCACTGTGTTTATAAGTGAAGTGGGAAAGAATAAGAATGCTCTGGCTCCACAGGTTTTCTTACATAACAGCCCGTTTTCATTTCAGAAATGTTCTATAGTTCAGTTTGTTTCCCCTTACAGGATATTTTAACAGTCTATCCCTTCAATAAAATCTCCAACTGGAGCAGTGGGAGCACATACTTTCACATGACAATAGGGAACCTGGTACGAGGAAGCCGGATCTTATGTGAGACATCCCTGGTAAGAACAGTTTTGTCAACTTATACACAAGAAACTCCTAATTTTTCCTTTACATCCAGAATAGCTACAAAACAATGGTGCCAAAACAATGTTAAAACCAGTGCATATAGAAAAAGCATTCACTGCTATGTCAATAAAATTGCAATTTAGAACTGGTTCAGTGCTATATAATGCCATCTGATACAAAGATGTAAGCCACAGAGACAAGGAAAAATAGTAATTTCCCAAATTCTTCCCATACATCAAAATTCTATCTATCTGAGACATTAAGAAAAGACTGCACTTACCCACAAAACTACGTAAGAGGCTTTTTGTCTTGCATGGTTTGATCCATCTATGCAGTAACAGCATCCTTGTAAGATTTTACACTTTTCAGTGAGTGGTACCACCTTTTTAAGAACTGGTTTCAGATTGTCCACAGACTCAGACAAGCATCACTGTATTGATATTTAAAGGTAAATTTGTAAAGATAATATAAAAATATTTAAGGGCTAACTTCTCTCACAGAAAAGCTTGGATTCCTAAGTACAAGATGTCAATCTATAGAATGAATGACAAGGAGACAGTAGAGCTATGCTCTGTAAAGTTTTGTAAATCTATGAAGGGAAGAGCAGAGGGAGGAATAGATAAATAATTATCAAAACAGTGATAGCTATTGGAAGAGGAGATGTCCATGCAGGGAAGAACCTAAGAAAAAGATAAAACAGGGAGGAAATGAGAGTTATTTTTGCTTCTGGAGCTCTTTGAGAGACTTAAGACTTTTTTCTTTTCTGACAGGGTTACAAAATGGATGATCTGTTAACATCCTATGTACGCCTGCTAATGAATGCTGTAAACAAGCAAAAGAACCTCCCAGCCTGAGAGCGGAAATAGAACCCATTACCTATATCTGTGCCAAACTACCTGTAATTTCATGTCCCAGAAGAAATGCCATTTAAAAAATATTAATCTTGATGATCAGTCTTCTGATCACACACTGAATAAACTGTGTTGCTGAAATATGACCACAAGAGAAGCTCAAGTGAGCATGTGCTTACAAATATCTGTAACACTAGATATAGTATAAGAATTCCATTCAGATTTTGGATTTAGAGAAAGTTTAGCTGGATTTTAATGCAATATGGGGGCAGGGGGCAGAGAAACCCTAACGTGAGAGCCTCTTGTGATACTCTAAACCTCCTCCATTCTTAAAGAGAGACACACATTAACAGTTGTCTTCCTTTTGGAAAGAAAATGTCCCCTTGTTGTATATGCTCTTACCAAATGCATAAACTCCTTGAGTCTTTGCAAACAAAGGTAATGTTACTTTTTTCCTCCTATTGGAAATTCTAAGAGTGGAGAAATGGCCTTTAGTGGTAGGATAACTGGACACCTTGAAAGGTAAGGTGCTGGTTTTCATCCTTTTATCACTAGGTTATGTGCTGCAAGTTACAGTAGACTGACAGCCAGTTACTGTCAGTCAGAATATAACTCTCACTCCTGTGTGCTGCTAAATTAGCAGGCTGTCCACTGGTTTACCATTGCCTTGGTTAAATTAAATAGTTTTCTCTCTTCCACACTTTATAATGTACTTGGAAACTAACACCTGCTTTTTACTATGCAGTTTCTAGTAAGCATAAACAAACTCTGAAATGAGTCTGGATTTTGGGTCCATTACTTTTACTCAGTTGCTCCTATTTCAAGTTATAGATGTGCTATTCAGTGCAAATCAGAATTGAAGAACTCAATCTAACAGACATCTGTTGAAAAGAGACATTTCTGCTCTATAAAAATGTTCTCAGCTTGGAGTTATGCAGACATTCGTTCATGAGGTAATAGTTCTAATTTCTCCTGATCTTTTCTATTTCCTGTTTAGCGGGCACTTTGAGTGGTAAAATTTGATTCAGCACTTGTTTATCTCTTGGACCTTTGTAAACACACAGCTTTGGTCCTATAGGAACCAGAGTGTGCTCAGAGTGCGTAAAGCATATATGCACAGTGGTGGTAGTAAGCCTAGATGCTTACCCCATCAGAGAACAAGTACTCCTTCCTCAATGACGAGCCCTCCCTTGCCCACAGTGAAACATGGGCATGTCTTAAAGCATTTACACCAAGTTCCTTGAGACACGATCTGGCAGTGCTGGAAAAGCAGCTCTGCTAGAGCTCTCAAATTTGCCAACGTATGCACAATGGTTCTCTTGTTCCCTCAGATGTATGTCTGTAAAATTCAAACGCTAATGGCAGTTTTGTACATGGGTGGCAGGGAAGAGCCCCACTCTCTTTGTGCATCTAAATGAGTGCCACACTTGTCAGAATAGTTGATCCTTTTGCATGCAATTAGATATTCCTGCTGTAATGTCCATTGCTGGCAATGGAAACATTTGAGACTAATGACTTCGAGTTGTTTTGTCATCCTATGTCTGATCTACCCGGTTCTAAGTGAGAAGCATTCAATACTTCACCTGTACAAAAAGAAATTTTGCAGCCAAACTGTATTGTTTCTGGTTTTTAAATAAACACTGCAGAAAATCAATCACAATGTCTTTTTTAACAAGAAAATTGAATATTCATGCTAGATCCATGTAACCTAAACCTACCAAACCTCCACTACAGCCGTAAGTGATGATAGCCTATCATCGCATCTACTCGTCATATATACAACACAATTTGTACAGCACAGCCTCTAGAAGGATAATACCTCTTTCCGCACACCCTCATTAACCAACCAACACATCATCATAGAAGCAGCACAGATCCAAAACGTGAATTCACCATGACAGCGCATCACATTTGGGCAATCCCCAGAGCTCCGCAGAGTGCACAACGGCCTCTGGCTCAGCATTGCAAATGTAATTTTTTTTTTTTTACTATATAATATACAACTTTTTTACATTTGTTTTTTGTGTGAAGATTTAAAATGTATTACAGTTAACTTTATTACAGAAACATAAAAAAGTACAGTATTACAACATTTCAATCCACAATCACATGTTTTGATAGACAGCACAAGCAACGTGTGATAAAATGAGAGCTCCACACTGCTGAATCCACACTGCTCATCAAGGCCTGAACGAAGGCAAGTAGCTGCTAATTCTTTTACTCGGTCTATACCATCCTCAGCACTTAGTAGTGCTTTACAGACTAGTACAACTGCATTTATTACATGTTTGCCTGCAATCTATTCCTTCATCACCCAACCACTTTTTTAAAAAGTGTCAGTCACATCATCTAATACAAAACATGCAACATCTAGAAACTCTCTGTACAGAAGGTTGAACAATATTTGCCTACATTGCAGACTGCTGTAGAAATAAAGATCAGGATGCAAACCCTAGAGAGCAGATTAGGTTGCCATAAAGAAAGATTGCAAGTGATTAACATACCCTTTGAATACAAACAAGCTTCACATACCGTGGTTTCTAAAAGCAAAACCATTTTCAAGTGTACTCAGTGAATATTAGTGATTTTAATTCAGTATGTATAAATATGAATGTAAAACTATAAATGTATATAATGAGACAACAGCTTTTAGTAAGTGTAGACTTCTGAGCCAACTTCAACCTTGATATAAATCTATACTCTCCAGTGGTATGACACCTAGGATGAATTTGGCCAGCACGTCTGTTTACAGCAATGGAAAAAAGCATGCAGCTTATTTCTAACTGAGATCTTGACTTTATTTAAAACCAAAAAAACAAAAAACAAAACAAAACAAAACAAACCAAACCACACCAAAGAAACAAAACCCAACCTGTCAGCCTATCAACACACTAAGGAGAATTCATAAGTCTGCATTATATTCTACTTAGTTTTTAAAAAGTGGACTCAAAGAAGTAGAGGAAGATGCATTTATTTAAACTGTTCATAGTTATTTCTCCTACTCCTTCAATTCCACTGTCCCACAAAAGGTATGTCAGTAATATTCACTACTGTGACTCTGCACATTGCAGGCTATGGGCAGCAGGAGTATAAGAAAAATAGTTGTGAAAAATTAATAATTTAAGAGATATTAAGAGAACATCATCCTCCGCTAATACAGAGGACAAGGATTATGATGATTTTCTTCCCCCACTAATTTTGGGAAATGCTCTCAAGATAAGGACATAATCCAAATCCTAGAGAACTGAACAGCTTATCAAAGAGAATGATATCAACTGCCCTTTGAACACTGAAGCTTACTAGGTCTACTGAATTTCTAACATGAGACAAAGTGAGAGCACACACTAAATCTCTACTTGCAGAACAAAAGCAATTCCATTCACCTCTACATACATGCATTTTCCATTGCTGAACTTGAGAGTCGCCACTGAAAGAGTATCCCCTACTGCCTGCTAGTTCCATCGTCTTTCCATATTTACCAGTAGCTATGCGGCTGTGTGTTCCTCCACCATCTTCCCAGGAGGCTGAAGATACACAGCTGCTCAGATTTAGCATTAGACATGGCCTGTGGCTAAGATTATAGGAACAGACCTGAATGCTTTATGCTGAGAAGAATCTGCATAACATACTGCACTACACCTAGATCAGTAGTTCTTGTGTTTTAGGCTGTGAAAAAAATGCCAAAGAACAGGCTTACAAGACTGGTCTTTGCAGTGGCCACATACTATTGCACCAAAAGACATGCTGCTCTTTGTGCCCTTAACTAAAAGATCATTTAAAGGTGGGTGAAAGAACAGTCACTAGCCACGTGTTCTCCTAAAGTGGTGACAAAAGCAGCTACTATTACTGTAATCTACAGTGCATATTGGTCAGAAGAGGATGGAAGAGTTCTACGGTTAAAATTAGGCCTATCCCCTCATCAGTGTTATAGTGGACGCAGTATACCCCAGTTAAAAGTTTATGGTAACTTAAGGCAACAAAAAGCAAAGCAGCTGAAGGAAATTGAATTAGCAAAGCCAGTAAGTATCTAGGAGAGAGTCTCGCATGTGGGATTCTCATCTGCACACAGTTAACCAGGATTTCCCACCACTGCTGGGATATCATGGGTAGTAGCGACAGCACGCGTGTTAACAGCTATTAATGCTTTAGCTATTATCTTGTTTAGATCTATTCTGAGCAGAGTGTGATGGCAGTGAGGACAATTTTAAGGTAGATTATTGCCCCAATCCAGTTGCTGCTCACGCATACAAGAAGTGAGGGAGCTTTAACTTCTCACTAGCCAATCCACCTGGGGCGGCAGGGTGGTGCCTGGGCCCAACTGCTGTCTTCATCTGACCTACTAAACTAGCCACTTTTTGGAAGATTTAAATCATGCAAGGGACAGCAGTCCTCCAGTGCCTTTCATCCTGACCACCTCACAAAAAGGCAGGCACAGTCTCCAACTACTCAGGAAAAGGGATTTTCAGGCTGTTCAGCTTAGTTCAGCACAAGAAACTATGGGGGACACCTCCAGAGGTCTCAGAAGCTCACCGTGATTATACAACACACTGGTGGACTCAGGAACAACACTGGTGATGGCTCACCCCTAAAGAAATATCGAGAATGTTCAAAACCAGAAAATTTCTCAGCACCTTGGGTTGTACTGGCAGAGACAGTAGGACCAGTGAAACTTCACCAGTGATAGGCAAAACTACAGAGCGGAACTATATGCTTAACATGTACAGATTCATGCCTGAGGTCCTCTCTTTAAATAAACTCAGATCTTAAGAAGAAAGGTGATGGGAAACTCTTATTTTAGTGAACATTTTAAGAAAAATACTTCCTGGGTTTTTTCTGCATAAGACCACATTTGCTACAAACTGTAAATATTAGAAACCCCTTCATGTAATTGGGCTTTCTGGAGCGTGACCAACAAGCATATACTCATCTTTCAAATAAAGTGAGAAGGACGGGGAAACTAAAGCACTTAAATGGGTACCATATTATCAATTTGATTTCATCATGCAAAAGAATAACCAAGGCTCCAGCCACACTGCCTCAAGAAATGTCAGCTATGCCCGTGGATAGGACACGCTTTGTGCTGACCACTAGAAGCTGTAGTACCCATGTAGTAGTAGTGAACAAACTGAGAAAATCATAGTGTCAGTTTCTAACAAAATCTTTCGTTTCCCATAGCCACCTCCTCCTAAGGAGAGCCCAACTATTCTGAAAAGGCTGACATGGCCTTGACAATTGAAATCTCCTTAGTACTGAACAGAGAAGCAGCAAAGCAAACTTCTTCAGCTGTCTTAACATTGGACCTAACCCAGACAAGCGGGCAGTGCAGATGCCATAACTACTGGTTCCTGGGCTTTCCCAGCAAACCTGCAAACCAGAAGGACTGTACAGCATCCATATATGCTCAGTAGGAATCTGGAGAAAGACTGCAATATTCTGCATGTAGCAAAGAGTGGCAGCTTTCAGAATATTTGGCTACATAGTAAAAAAATTAAAAATGTCTTCACCCAGAAGAGGTTTTTATACTTTAACTGGAAAAGAGCAAATCACACATTTCTTCCACCCCTCCACTCAACCACTGTTTCCAGATTCCTTAGACTATAGAGGAATGGAGAGAGAACTACAGTTCAATTGAGGAAGGAAAGACTGCGTACAATTCCTTAAAGGCAGAGTAAGTTGTTATTAGCAAATTAATAACCAGTCTGTAAACTGCTCAAGCAGAAATCATATTCCTCTTTCTGCCAGTGTTAATAGACAATTGCTTAAGAAAAGGGATAGTCAAGATGCAAGCTACATTACCAGAAGCAGGGGAAGGTACTACTCATCTTTGGTTTCATTTGTTCTTAGTAATTGCCTCTGGAATCAACAGCTGCTGTGAGCAGCAGCTTATGACTGTAAGCGTGCAGTCAGTAGACTGACAGACCTGTTTAAGCAGAGTTTAAATCCAGAGCTTTGGGATGTGCCTTCTTGGATGCCAGCTCTGACAACTTCTTCAGGCGTTTCTTCAGCTCCAGAGGGAATTTCTCGTAACACTTCTTGCATACAGGCTTCATGTCAAATTCCACAAACTTATTCCTTTAACACAAAGAACAGCAGGCTATCAAAATGGTATTTGCAAACTATATGCTTCACTAAATCAGGTCTCCATCTACATAAATGCTGTTGTTTGCGTTCTACTGCATGTATAAAACAACTCACTTCCTCGTCTGGTCATGTAAGTACAGAGATTGGGTTCTTGTCAGGGAACTAGGGTCTTTGGTATTGCTAGTTAAATAAGGAGCAAGATTTTACTATATATTTGTATGGAACAGTCTAGAATAATAATGTTGTTATCGTAGAATGGAAGTGTCACTTCAAAGGTCCTCTTGGTGATGAATTAGAGCTCCTTCATATACAAGGCCAGTGGGGCCAACCCAGCATAGTAGGATAAGGGTTTGAACCTGAGAAAGGAAAAATGTAGGACTGCTTTGTTTTCTGTCCCTCTTCTCCATATTTGAGATAACTAGCATAATATTTTCTTTCAAAATAATCTACGCAATTGCAAATAGTGTCATTGAGGGGAGCATCCAGACTAAGGAGACATGGAGGCTGTTAGGACAGGCAGTTACTCGAAGTTTAGAGCCTTCCCTCTGTACTGCTGAATGAGCTCTCCTCTTACCCAATCTTCTTACAGAATAGATTAATGAAGGAAAATAAATTAGAGAGGATGCTGAGACCCAGCTCCCTTTTAGTTCTGAAATCAGTGGAATTATAAGCACCTGCTCCCACAGAGAAAAAGTATATTGCCCCTCAGAGAGGCCCTGGCTCATGGCACCCCCAAGCTGACTCCCTGCCTTAGGGGCAAATGTCTCATAGGGTCCAAAATATAAACACTGACTTACTTCAGTGTCAGCTTGATGTTGCAGGTGGAGCAGGAGAAGCAATTCACACACCAGGCCTTGTTAAGAGCTGATACCACTGCAAAAGCAAAAGCACAAAATAAGAGGAAACTGCCGGATTATTTGAATTCGGATTTGTATCCAAATTCAAATGAGGCCAGATGTGAAAAGAAACACTGGTGCCTTGCAACTGTGGGGCTGCAACAGCTGCACTGACAAATGGAACAAGGACAGCAACCCAAAACAAGGAGAGAACAAATCTTACCATCTCCCTCTATCACGTGGCTGCAGTTGTAGCAGACATCTCCAAAGAGCTGCACAGCAAAAGAAATTAAGAACAGGAACTCATGTTACCGGCTACTCATGCTCCCCAAATTACACAGCTGGTGTGAACATTAAATCCTAACAATCAAAGAATTCCCAGACATTGCAGTAGCCCCCAAATATACCAATTTAAATCTTCTGAATAACTTCTCATACACTTGCCAAATAGTCTATGTTCCTTTGGATCTCATACCACTAAATACTACAAAACCTTTTTTGTTGATGCCTCACACTCTACCACTGTTATGTGATCTTAAAGTCCTGTACATGTGGCAATTTGGAGAAAAGAGGATCGGTAGAGTGTGATGCTTACTGTAGACAAACATCTCCTGATGCTTAACTATAAACATAAAAATAAAACCTAGAGCTACTTTCAAAACAGTAACACTTCTCTCTTACGAGAGAAAGAGACTAATTTATCTGACAGAAGAAAATACCAAACTCATAGCTGTTCAGTAGAGTCATACAGAAAAAATAGGGTTTGACTGGCTTTTAAAACATACTTTTCTTATGCTTTAGACAGCATAACATTTATCTTAGGCCCATGGAAGCAAGGAATTATCAAAGAAGTCCACACAAATAGTTTTTGAGTAGAATTACAGGGATTTTAATCACAACCCATGATCCGTGTTTTTTTCTGTCAATGGCACTAAGAAAAATCAATATCCCCAAGACATTTCTATTCTGCTCTCAGCATCACTTTTCACATCTACCAAGAAAAACTATTTTTTCTGTGAAATCTCACTATTTCTTAATATTGCATTGCCTCTACAAATTCAGATTATGCAAAATCTGCATAGCTTTGCATATGTAAACTGCAAAAAAGCATCTGCCAGCCAGAGCAAGTACTTACAGTACAGATGGCAGAATTTACCTGGTTATAGTGAGTTTCACAATAAGCCAGTCCTTTTTTCTCATAGTGTCGGTGCCCCAAGAATGGCTTCTCACATTTGGCACAAACAAAATGCTGTAAAAGAAAAAAAGACATTCAGTGGCAGGCAAAGAGACTTTTCCACCACCAGGGAAAAACTTGCATGGCTACAAATCATGGCTCAATACGACACACTTAATCATAGAAACATAGAATGGTTTGGGTCGGAAGGGACCTTAAAAATCATCTAGTTCCACCCCCCCTGCCATGGGCAGGGACACCTTCCACTAGACCAGGTTGCCCAAAGCCCCATCCAACCTGGCCTTGAACACTTCCAGGGATGGGGCATCCACAACTCTGGGCAACCTGGTCCAGTGCCTCACCACCCTCACAGTAAAGAATTTCTTCCTAATATCTCATCTAAATCTATACTCTCAGTTTAAAACTGTTACCCCTTAATGCTTTAATAAAATTCAGCCAGGAAAATCTTTACAGAAGTAAAAGAAAAGAGGAAATATTTAGTCTACTATAGTAATTAAGAATTGTATTAAAGATAGGTAGAAGACCTGCGGAAAGGGCAATCATCTTGTATACTTATAAGACTTGCGGACTATCATCTTGCTTGTTTCAGAGAAGAGAAACAGGAACATAAAACATGGTTGGTATGAATGCACTTCAAATGAGCATCATCATCTCTCTCAGTTCAAGCCCTAGGAGGCTTAAATCACTAAAAACATAAATCACTAAAAAACTTCAGAGCAAGCTGTGACAACTCAGCTGAAAGTTATAGAAACAATGAGCTGAAAAGGCTTAAAAAGCAAGAATTGCACTGGCTCTGCCTACACTACAAATTCTAACAGTGTTATGAACCTGTTAACTGGGCTCGGAGAGGATACATCTAAGTACATCATACTAAATATGTAAATTTATTAGTAAGTAAATGCTGTTCAGTAAACCATATTCTGCAAGAATCTTTACAATGCAACTCAGGCACTTTAAAATTAAGGTTATCACTGTTGTGAAAGCATAGCTTGCTTAGGCAGCTCTGATGACCCTGCTGTACTCATTCACTCACATGAGGTGAAGACAATCTGAAACGTAAGCAATTGTTTTTTGCCTGAATTCCTATATTACAGATCATGTAAATGTCTACAGCTTCCAACTAGCACTAGTCCTCTTCCAAAATGGCTCCTGAAGGAAGTTTCAGATTCAGAGCGGCCTCACCTCAACATGCCATTGCTTTCCCAGAGCATTGACCACTCGCCCCTCAATGGGCCTGCGGCAGGCTCCACAGATGGGGATTCCCATCTTGTCGTGGCAGGGCAGGCAATACAGTTCCCCCTTCAGTTCCCGAGCCTCAGCAGTCAGTTCCTTCCTGAAAACACAAACATGTCCCTGAAGTAAGAACACCAAGTGAAGCTCTTTAATGCCCGTGATGAAGTTTTGGAAGACTAAACTTGAAAGATAACACACTTTGGCAACATTCATGCTACAAATGCAGAGTTATTAAATTAACCTAGTGAAATACAGTTATTGTCAACTCATCTTTCTAAAATTTCCTTCTCAGTTTGCCAGACAAGAGAACATACGTGGAATATCATGTCTTTGGCTAGATAGTCTGGCAGAAATATGAGGTGCACTTACATGGAACAACGCAGTGTCACGCAAAGACTCAAGCTATCTTTGAACGGGACAGCACAGGTACAAGGGCCATCCTAGTAGTGCTCAGCACTGAGCCATTTACTTTATTCTTCAGCACTGTGCTCCAATTATACTGCCTTCATGGTAAGTAATTCAGATCAGACAGGTATCAGCATGGTAATGGACTGTGCCAGAAGCCTAACACAGCTCACCAAGTCATTCTTTTTTCTATCCAGGAATGCAAAGTGAAACTATTTTGAATAGCCAGGCAACAGCTATCTTTGGACAACACTATTACTGTAATCTGTGCACAGCCTTTCTGGTAAGTTCATACCAAGGAACTATTTTCATTTTCAGTATAAAATAGTGTCATTCAAGTTTAGGATAAAAGAACATTGAATGGCAAAATAAAACTAAAGTTCCTATAGGCTTTCCAAATTTCTTTCCATTCCTCCTCACACAATTTCTGTTTGTTCAACAATGTGAAGGCAGCAAAGTTTAGGCCTTGGAAAGGACTGCACTGCTGTCTGTACTGTTTGTCTCTCTCCTTTTTTGTGAGAGTTTAGAATACGAGAACTTACCCACAGTGGGTGCAGTTGAAGTGATCTGGATGGTAGGAATCATTCCTAAACATCAGAGGCTGCTCATCAATTATCAAGTGGCACTTCTGACAGATGTACTTGCCCAGTCCCTTAGCTTTTTCACGGTTATGGCATGGCCTGCATAGATGCCTGGTTGAACAAAGTAAAGAAAATAAAATATTAAGAAATTCTTTCTCCTAAAACAACGTACACTGCATGCTGTAGGATGCACTTTATGTAACAGAGGAAATGTCTTCCGAGGTCAGACTAAACATAATTTAGTTTACTATCCTGTCTTTCCCACCAGTTGCACAGAAAAGAATATGTGGATTGAGCAGTCACAGAGTTGCATTTCCTTAGAATATGCCTCCAACATTCACTCATTTATATCCCATCAGGGATATCACCCTGTCATTCCTCTAGGTATCCTTTCCGGTTCTTCTAGATCCTTTCTGAGAGGTTGGCAAGGAAAAGTGGCAACACCCTCTCTTACTAACTATGGGATCCAGCCATAACAGAGGCATTACAGCACTAGGAGGGAGTCGAGGAGAGAAAATAAAAAATATTAAACCAATCCACATTGCTCGAATGCCTTTACCATGGCTGGATTCCTTAGTCTTCAATAGCTATGACAAACAAGAGACCATTGAATACTAGCTCTTCTGCCTACAAATTCCTTTTAGTCCTAAGTTAAAGAAAAGAAAGAACTATGCAATTTTGCAATTTTAAGCGATAAATGTAACTGTGTTCCTATCACATGTTCTAGAACATATTACAAGTACATACCTGAACAGGTAGATAAGCCAAATTTCTGGTAGAAAAGCCTGGGCAAAGGCATAAAAAACTTCTGTAAAAGCTGATGGAATCCACCAGTTTTATCCTAATATTTAGGAGCTCCGAGGAGAAGCTGTTCGGTTTACTTGCCTATTACCTACCCCTCTAGCTGCAATGCTGCAAGCTGGGAAGAATTTATGATAAAATAAAAATGACAGAGGAATGACTTCTGTTGGTTTCTTTGTCACAAAACAGACAAGCCTGCTTAATTCCTTTCACTATATCACTATGTGAAACACTCGCTGAGATTTACAGGTCATTCTCAAAAGACACCAGACAAAAGGAAAAGTTCAAATGGAAAGGGTAGATTTATGGCTGAAGTAGTGGGTTCTTCGCAGGGCCCCTTCCAAAATTCTGCTGTGATGAATCACTTACCCTTAGATCTGTAAAATGGCGATAAGAATACAACACAGATGTTGTTGTGAGACCTCAAACATTTATGACCCTTAGCTGGCAGGCGCCTGTCTAAGTGCTAAGTATCATTATTATTCTCTCCAAATCTGAGTCCTCTTGTCAGCAAGTGTCTCTCTCCAGGGCTGGAACTACTGTCTGCCCAGACGGAGTCCCGAAAAAGCAGACAGCACCCCATTATAAGGAAACATGCAGCTGTGCTCATCTCAGCATAAAGGCATCAATTTTATTCGGCACTGTCAAATGCACAGTAATTATACAGGGCAGGACATAGGGACCCTGAAGCAAGTGTCCTGAAAGAGACCCCTCTCATTCAGCTGAATAAGATGCCTTCAGCCATTTGGACTGATAAACCATTATCAACCCCTCCCCACTCACAAACCCTCTCTTCCATCCCATAGACCCTCCTCTATTGCAAGCAAAGGGAAGTGTTGGACAGGCTAAGCTGTTACCATAGCAGCTGCCCCTCTCCCTCTCCGCCTCCCCACTCCCACCATTATGGAATTATCCCATTCTGAAATGTCCTGTTGTGCCTATTAATACCAGACTTCCCCCAAACAAAGCTTCTCTCCACCCTCCTAAAATAATCAGGGGACTCCAAGAAGTCTGTGTTCACGGCTGGGAGTTCAGTAGCAGCCTTTAGTAAGCACCATGAACACTGGAATATTCATACAGTACATTCATATCTATAACAGCAGCAGCACCCCCCGTGCCAAGAGCTCAGCTGGGATGAAGACTGCTCTTCAGTGCTGGGGTGTCCTCTCCCCTGCTCTGTTGTGTGACTGAGCTGATAATGTGCTATCAGAGCTAGAAGGACACTATATAGAGGGGCTCCCCTCTCCACCCTCAGCAACTCTGCCACTGTGTGCTCTTTTTGGATCATCTTGTTGTTTTCACCGTTGCTGCTTCTGTTTGGTTTGCTGTCCTCAGAAGGAGTTCCTTGAGATTTTCCCCAAAAGGACCCTAAACTCCACTCAAAGGACTGCACTGTAAAGAGGTAAGAGACAAACTTGTATTAGCAGGATAATGAAGAAGCTTTCTTAATGGCATTAGTTTTAGCTGGTGTCGGTGAGGTGGAAAGACACACACACAGAGGCAGATGAATATAATGGAAATGTTTGAAATTAAAAGCAGGCAGCATTTTTTGAACTTCAAAGAATAATTTCCTCACTCTTCTTTACATCACTCCTCCAAAACATAAAAGTTTTCAAACTTCTGTACCTACATCCATTTGTGCCAGGAAAACTGACAGTTGTATGGTATGTCCAGTGCTCTCTGACACTGCTTTGATGCTCACAAGAAACAAGTATTTCAGCTGAGGGGTGGGAGGCTCAACACGGAGTGATTTTCAGGAGAATAATTTCAGTCAGAAGTAGACTACTTCTAATGAAGAGTACTTTCAGTGAAAGATAGGAGACACTCCCATTTGACAAGACACTATAACCATAATAATAAAAGCCCACAAACTAGCACAATCCCAAACCACAAACTGCTTTAGCTGAGAGCAAGAACAGGAATTTCTGATATCCACTACAAAGCCTAACATATAGTTCAAATTTATCTGCAGGGGCATTATAACAAAAGCTCCAAACTAGCCAGGTAACTAACTTATGATGAGCTAAATATTTCTTCTGCTTATTGTTTCATTAATGATAGAGCATCTGCTGCAAGAGTAATCCCGTTGTGTCTATACCAACAGCCTTGTGGATTGTTATCTTGCTTGTTTCTGAGCAGAAGAGAAACAGGGCATAAAATATGGTCAGTGTGCATGCATTGCAAATGAGCAGTGACATCCCCATTACAGCTCAGCCCTGGGAGGCCTGGGATAATGGCTCGTTCCAGAATAGTGCTCTGTTTAGCAATACGTAAATCACTAAATATTCGCACAACACCAAGAGTGCAACCCAAGCGGAAATTATTGGACAATGAGCCAGACTCCTAAAGGAGTTTTCTGTCTGTGGAGTTAAAGCCTCTTGCACCACATAGCTTAGCACAAAACTACACATTCTAGGTCATTTAAGAAGGTGTCTAGTTTGCTCTTAGTATTCATGCAGACTAGTACAACAAGCTTTCTAAGACTTTTGAGTGCTTTTTTGTAAGCATAACAAATGGATAGGATAAAAACAGGCAAAATAGAAGTGGAACTGTGAATAACAGCGAAGGGCTTTCCACACTGTCTACGGAACACACTGTCAAAGAATTACAGCTTTTGTAAAGTTGTAGCATTTTGTTGAAAACGTATCAATTCTAAAAATAAGCTCAACAATTAATTCTAGTGACATGTCAGCTTTTTTCCTAACCTACTCAAGTGCTACACCACAATTTTCATGTCAACAAACAGAATTGTAAAAAAAACCAAAAAACTTGATTAAAATTCCCTTCTAATTTAAAACCTAAGCAAAATTAGAAAGAAGCCCACTTCCCTTTTCTATGATTCTTACCAGGCAATGAAAATACCTCCCTTCACCTTGCTCTAAAATGTAAATTAGGTAACAGCAGCTCTCCTATGAAGGCACTCATTTGAAAAGACTGAATCTATTTCAATTTTATCATTAGTTCTAAGCCTCCCCCTTCCTGACACTGACATACTGGGCTTCTAGGTAACTCTGACATTCTCCTTTCTACTCCACCTCACAGTATTTTGCAGTGAAAACATGTCCAGATAGAAATCAATGGCAGACTCAACGCTGCCATCAGTGAGGACAAAAAAAGTCTTGGCTATTCCAAGTCTGGCACTGACACTCAGCTGAATCTGAACCCCAAAGATCCTCCTTGGGAAATCAGTTCAAATAGAATCAGTTCAATGTATCACGCTGCCAAACCCCTAGTATTTAGCTTGTAAACAGGGAAAAAGTCTGCTTACTGCTTCACTTCCTGAACTGATTTAAATCATTAAGACAAGAGACATCCCTGTCTGTTCCATTAGACAACCCTTGCTTCTGCCTTTTCAGTTGGTCCAAGCCAGCATTTACTGCTTTCTCAGTGGTGTCACAACAATGTATAGAGTAACGCTTAGCCATCAGACCCCCTGATCACTGACAGATGTGAATATAAAGATCACCTGATGACATTTTTCACAGATGAAAAGCATATTTAAACAAAGTGCCTGACACAAAAAAAAGCCACATCAGGTGATAGGTACCATTGTAAATTAACAGCCAGTAAAAAGGCATGGTCTCATCGTACTTCTTCTTTGGTATACAACAGAAAAATACATATTTAAACTAATTCCATCCAGGGAGGACAAGTATTTGAGCATTCAACATTACTATCACATACAAACTTCAAAATCTTGTGTTCAAAAATACTTGCAGGTTTTACTTTGTAAGGGATAAATAAACACTAGAAACAAAAACTGCGGGCTTCTCTGCAAACCCAGGAAATTCACACAGAAAACAGCAACGGGGAATTTTCTTTTTGTCCATGAAAACAAGATTTCACATGTATTTTTATAGATAAAATGTCCCTTGGAAAAAAGGGCTGTACAGTCTTCCTTGCACATGCACTTCTAGGAATTCCAAGATAATAATTTGTTGCCATCTCTAGGACTACAAAGAAACATGCAGCTGGCCGTAGGCAGTCAGTACCCATACACTCAAACCTAGAGTCTTTTTTGTGCCATAAACATGCAGGGTATCTAGGCAATGCATGGAGTAAGAAGGCCCCTCTGTGGCCATATGAACAAATTTCAGTTTCTGAATTTCTTTCAGTCTCCCTTCTGTTGACTTCTGTCTCTTCAACTCTGAACTAAACAGAAGTGGTCCAGCATATTAATCTCTAGCTATCATAGTTTTCTGTCCACCTGAAAGTGACAGCAACCAAACAAAAGATGGTCATTACCTTGGAATTTTGTTTACATTTTCCAATATATTGGCCTGTTCTTAATCCCATTTCAGTTTCTCGATTAGCCACCAATATTTTTAGACATCTGAATAATCAGTTCTGTTGGGAAGCTGGATGCATTGCATAATGCCTTGGATCAACTGTCTAATGATGTAAGATTTCAGCATATAGCATAGCTTCAGCCCGAGACTAAAAATTTTGTCCAACAATGTCAGCAACCATTTTAAAATTTTAATCTCAGTAGAGGAAAGTGGATGTATTTAAAGACGTACTGAATATTACGGAGAAATGGTCACTTCCACTCTTCCATTAACCAGACACATAAGCATTTCACTACTCTGTTATTCAACTGATCTCAGCATAGGTTGGAGGCAAGCTCCTAATCAGCTCTTTATAGTGGTTCCTTCAACAGGAATTAATGGTCTGGAAAACCCAGCTGAGCAGGAGGTATTCAGAATTTTAATGTAAGGGTTTAAACTCAGACTGACCTGTCTGAGTTTATTAAATACCAGTATTAGCAAACAGGAGACATCACTGATTTCCATGTGTGATTTTTCTTTTTTTTTTTCCCCCTTCACAAAACCAGGCTCTTTTGTAATATACTGTCTCAATTCTTTCAGGTTTTTGGTTTTTTTTTCTTCAAAACTGTGGTGAAAAATGAATGGCCCAGCAGATCCCTCAAGCCTACTCTTCAATTGCTCAAATCAATCAAATTTCTCTTTGGAAACGTCAGAGCAATGTGGCAAAGAGACACACCTTGAGAACATCCTTTTTGCCACTTTCTACTTCCTGGACTTCATCCTGGCTTTTGCTGGCAATGCCCTGGCTCTTTGGCTCTTCATCCGGGACCAAAAGTCAGGCACACCTGCCAACATTTTCCTGATGCATCTTGCTGTGGCTGACCTGTCCTTTGTGCTGGTACTTCCCACCCGGCTGGTGTACCATTTTTCTGGTAATCATTGGCCATTTGGTGAGATCCCATGCAGACTCACTGGCTTCCTTTTTTACCTCAACATGTATGCCAGTATCTACTTCCTCATGTGTATCAGCGTTGACCGTTTCCTAGCCATTGTGCACCCTGTGAAGTCCATCAAGCTCCGCAGGTCCCTTTATGCCCATTTGGCATGTGCCTTTCTATGGGTTATAGTTGGGGTTGCAATGGCACCTCTGCTGCTCAGTGTGCAGACAGTCGAGATGAAAAACACAACCATCTGCCTGCAGCTCTACAGAGAAAAGGCATCGCGTCACGCCCTTGTGTCCTTAGCAGTGGCATTCACCTTCCCGTTTGTCACTACAGTGACTTGCTACTTACTAATCATCCGAAGCCTGAAGAGTGGGAACAGAGTTGAGAAACACCTAAAGGAAAAAGCTGTCAAAATGATCATCATGGTCCTGATGATCTTTCTGATTTGCTTTGTACCTTATCATGTCAATCGCTACATTTATATTCTCCACTACAATGGGACCAAGACTTCCTGTGAAACACAGCGTATTCTAGCCCTCAGTAACCGCATCACTTCCTGCCTCACGAGTCTGAATGGTGCCTTTGACCCAGTCATGTATTTTTTCGTAGCGGAGAAATTCCGTGAGGCTTTGTGCAATCTGTTCTGTGTCAAAAAGACTGTAATGTTGCCTCAAACATACGAGGGTAAGACAAATGAAAGCTCACTAAGTGCTAAATCTGAACTGTGAATACGACTCGTCACTGCTTCAACTTCAGAACGCTTTATTCTACCAAAATCAGCTGAGAGTGCAAATATGCAGCGAGATAGTCCACCATCCGGAGGAGGGAAGTTCTGTTGTTTTTCTGGGACTGCAATTTGCAAGAACCCCTCTGACAACAGAGATCACATGTCCTTGTCTTACCAAAACTGCAAGCAGAAGTACAGTTCTACTGATTTCCAAGATGTGAAACTGCGGGCCGAACACTTAGGAATAGGGAAGGGAGCAAAGAGGCTACTAAGCAGACATTTAAAAAACAAAACAAAACAAAACAAACCCAACTTAATTCCCAAAGCATTCAGTAACGACTCTTCCTCTGCACAACGCATACAGCCTACTTCAAAATTTTGTATTGTGCCAGCAGTAGAGATCCACTCCTGAGATAGACCTGCCTGATGAAAACTCAGCATGCTTGTGCATCTTGTTCCGAGTCTCCAAATTCAAAGCATTTATACATAGTAGACAGAAAATTGGTACTAAATGGTGGCAAAAAAAAAAGACCAAAATGCTGCAATGCACCCAACCTGGATGGAATTAAGATAGGACTTACAATTCTTTTACTTCTTCCCAGCATTCAGAGCTGGAGATGAGCACTAAACTTCACACTACCTTTTCTATCTGCCCTCTGCCACTGTCTCAAAGCTGCAGACAGAGGTTGGGCAACATTTACTACACTGCCTCTTTTACGTAGTTCCCTGCAAAACATCAGATATCCTGATAACCCTCACACTAAAGAATGGAAAAGGGCTGTTTAGGAATACAGCATTCATCTTTGCTACATACCAAATCATAAAAATATGAACCCAAATGGCAAAAGTGAGGAAAAGTAAGCATATGAAGAAGTGAAGAGATCCGGAAGAGATTCCTATCTTTGAGGTGTTTTACAATTATTTTTTGTGACTTATCTAGCAAGACTATTCTTTCACTACGGATAAAGTAGGGATTATCTTAACTATCCTCACTGATACAAATTGCATCCAGTGGAATATGTCTGGAAATAACAGGCAGACTAGGGAAGACCAGGTATATGAGAAGCAGGAAAAAGAACCCAACAGTTTCCAATAATATTTACTAGAAGACTGCTTCTATGCTATGGAGATAAATATTGTAGAAAATCACAGGTGAATTATAGAAAATGACAGGTGATTTGTATTTTTTATGTACAGATACATACACAAGCTTTTCTATGCTTTTGGGAATGAGCTCCTTACCATTTTAGATTTGGTCCACAAATTATTAAATCAAACATACTTTATCTTGCTTGAACGGCTTCAGTCCTGACTGCTTTCCCAAAACACCCTAGGTGCTATCACAACAGCCCATTCTAACAAGCTTAGGTGTCAAAAGAAAATCAGTTATGGCCAACTCCAAAAACTAAGGCACAGAATTTGCATGCAGGACGGAAGAGAAGAGGGAGTTGAGAGGACTCCCTGCTGGACAGGGTACAAGTATATAACCTTTCCTTCCCTTCTTCACCATTTAGTTAGTGAGAATATAAACTCTAGGAAACTACTAGGCTTTGCTCAAGACATATGAAAGCCTGAAATTAACTATGAATTGTGTAACACTGTCTGCTAACTGCTGGATTGTTTTATTTTCTTATCATGGTATGCTTTTGTACAAGTTCCCTTTTATGTTTTTATTCCTTACTTCTTAATTAAATGCATTAATCAACCTTTAGGACACATTTTTATACTTCTGTATATAAAATGAATGATTTCCGAAGACCAGGGGAACCACATGCTGAACAGGCTTTGCTGTAATCCTCGTGTTATTCTGTTGGCCTTTTGCTATATCTTGATTTCCTGCCCAGCAGCTTACTTGATAAATAGCCTGCCCAGGATCACAGACGCCTTTTTCTCACTTGCTATTCAGCCTTTTGCCTGAAATCCCTTTCTTTTCCAGACCCATCCGCTAGTTACTAAAATTTGAGTTTCTGCTTTCTTATGTTTCATTGGATGAAGAACACTGTTCCCATCTCCTAACAGCCTATTCCTTAAAGCTTCTTCTGTCCCTTTTCAAGCTTTGCCTCTCAGTGTACAACTAACTGACCATATCTTGCTACTGTATCAATAACATTGATAAAACTTTCAGAGCTTCTGCTCCATCTTACCTGCCAGCATTCTTCACAAAACCCAGGTCAGCAAGTGCTACGTCACAGAGCTCACAGCGGAAACATTCTGGGTGCCAGTTATTGTTCATTGCCTTGATAACACGCCCAATAATGAACTCACCTGCAAAAGGAAAGCAACATCTTGAGATGCATGCAGAAAACAGTCTTATCAAAAGCCTACTGCCCTTCATAATCCTTCCGCTTTAATTCCACAAGAACTATTACAGTCTAACTTTGAAAAAAACCCAATTATTCCCACAATCAGGATATCCCAAATCACTGCTGGTGTCATGCTTTGTTTCCCTCCAGAGCTCCTGCTCCTTAAAATGACCTCAACAATCCCAGCCCAGGGCTGGATGTCACTGCAGTGGTGGGAGGTTTGCTATTACCCCACGGTGTTGACATGTACCACATCTTACCACATTCCCCGCAGCAAGGAGCAAACAGCATCTGAAAGTCATGCTCACAGTACTTCCGACCTTCAAACTGTGAACAAAACAAGAGAGAAGGAGCCCTCATGAATAACTGAACTACTCTTACGTCTTGATAGTTCAGCATGACTTCCCATTGAAATGGCCAATTAGTCAAGGCCAGTCAAGTTTTCCAGTTCCAGCCCCCCCTCACCTGTTTTTAAACTCCTAAGGATTTTTCTTAAAGAAATATCCAGATATGGCTTCAGTCTCATGGTGAATTTGCATAGCAAAGAGTTAAATTAACAGCAATGCTGCTACAAGACAGTAAAAATCTTGAAGTGTCCAAAGCCCCTTTCCTATAGTTGGCTTTAATTTCATTTTTGCTCTAGTTTTTTTTTTACTTATGTAATTCAGAACTACTCCTCCTACACGAGGCTCAAACTCACAGCAAATTAAGAATGCAGCATGTTTAAAATAATGTGTTATTCAAAATATGTGCTTGCACATATTCTGTAAAATATTTCAACCTCATTTTTTAATGGGTTCACCAATTTCAGTTGCCCAATTGGAAAACTTTGGTACAAAATGTCTAAAAATAAAGACAAAAATTCACTTACGTCTAATGAAATATTAAGAAACATTTTATATTTTCTTCTTGAAACACATTTTACCCAAAGAGCAAGCACACAGTTTTTGTTGTTACTGATGTATAGAAAGGACTATGTGAGAAGAAAAAAAAAGAAATTAAGTCAGAAGCCCCTCAGAAAAATAGCAACAAAGGTTTAGGGCTAAGAAATTAAATACGCAAGAAAGATTGAAATTTGTATTTTTGTCAGATTTTTCACCTAATTCCTTGCATTTTAATGGAGCTATTTCTCTTCTCTTACACACAGTATGAGACCTCACCTCATAAAAAAGTCCATCTGGGAACTGACGAAAACACTGAGCACAGACAAAGCAGTTTTCGTGATAGAGCTCCCCATTGCTATTCACAATCCTCTCTGCAGGATCAAATCGAGTCTGGCAGCGTTCACATACTGCATTTGCGAGAGCATCAGACATATTACTGGAATAAAGACCAGAGTAAGAACATGAGCAATGTCACAGCCAATCACATGAGTATAATCATATCATCCAAGTTTCACCAACATCTATGAACACAACATTTCCACTGCTTTAAACTCCCTTTTACATGAAAAAAAAAGACCAATGAATCAATTCAGCACTGACATCAGTTAGGAAATAATGTTCTTGCAACTCACACGTGGCAGAATGAGCTCATGTAGCGGACCTACCTATTGCACACTTTTGGCTGCTTCACCAATCTTTCAGCCCACTATGTCATCCTGCTAATAGCGCATACCAAATATCCACAATTTTAGATAAACCAGTAGTTCGGACAGCAGCAAACACAATGATCCTGACTTCTTGGGATTTCTGGTCTCTGGCTGTGCACCTCCAAGGATTTTCTGATGTGTAATAAGCACTGATATCCCACTGCAGCCTCCCCTTCACTGTAGGAATTAACAGGACATTTCCCCCTCTACTCAGCACCTTACTGCACAAGATTCACTGGAAAATAATCCCCTCTGTCTTCCTGAAAAATTAGCTGAAACTGTCAAAGTGTTAAAAACGTATGGGAAGAGAGAAGTCTCTTGGGCTGGTTTGGCAAATACATCAGGTTCATTTCCTCAGAAAGTGAGGCTAAAAAACCCTCAAAGCCACACACGCAAATCGTGTAAAGGACGTTTCCTCTATCTCCCCTAAAATGCGGAACGACCCTAACCTCTTTCACAAAATTGTCACGCTTGCCATCATGGTAATCTAAGTTCTCTATATACTAACAGAATGCAGTTTTAAAATCGTATATCGCATGTCCAAACAGGGAGGGAAAAACTTATAAGGAGAGAGTCTCAGTTTCTTGTTGCAATGCGATCTTTCTTTTAACCACCAGACTATCCAATAATATAAAAATTCAATATTGTTACACTTCTAGATATAGAAAGACTATTTTATGCCTTCTGGGCACCTTCTGAATTCTATGACTGGAAAGATAGCAGTTTTATAGGTGGGAGTATAAAAAATCTCCAGCATGTTAAAATTCTCTGAAATATTTGTGCAGTAGTTTTCCTGAAGCACATAACATATACATAAAATGAAAGATGGCTTGGTTTAAAAGTTTTTTTCTCTCTTTTTATATTCAAAGCTACTTGAAACTGAATTTCCATCGTTGGTGTTATTCTACAACCTGACATGCTACTTTCCACACCTCTTCACAGAGAACAGCAATTCAATAAGCATGCTCCAGTAGCAGAAGATTCTCTTTCCTCTGGTCAGAGACACCCCTACAAAAACACGCCACCGTTTGTATTCCAGGGCTTCGTGCTCTGAGTGCAACTAGAATGAGCAGGCAGCAGTGCAGGCAGCAGTGCAGGCAGCAGCCTCACACTCCTGAGGCAACAAAACCAGCCCTGTGCTCAGCTGAGCCCATGTATCGCATCTGCAGCCTGTACAAATATCCTACGCTGTGACCTGGAGTGACCGCTCAGTAAAAATATACTTTCTTTCTGCCACTGCAATTCCAAGGGTGGCAAAGACCAAGGGAGCTGGTAATAATTTCAAGAATGGAGTACCGATTTAGCAGAAATTTGTTACGACTTGTTTCCTTATTGCAGTACGAAAGAGCTTTAAAAAACAGACATGGACCGGAACTAAGGACAAGCAGGAAATCCTGTAATTTCATAAACTAGAGATCATAGGTTAAAGAAACATTTTTATCCTGACAGAGTACCAAAGGAATAGGTCAACACAAAAACATCAGTGTTTGCAGAAAAGCCCAGAGACCTAATCGGCTTAGTTTTCAATCTCCACTCTTTCAGTTACATCATGCAAATGGGTACCAGGACTTGAAAATATAATCTTCCCATCAAGTATTTTTTCCCTCTTGAAAAATTTGATGCCTGAATTCCAAGACTTGAGCTAGCCAACAGAAAGCCTCACGTCAACATCAGTGAAAAAGCTCCTCTGGGTTACGGAAGAAAACTGGGCAAAACAGCATTCCAGCGAGTCTTACGTTTCCTACACAACAGCAAGTATTACACCCTACACACTAACAACAAAGCATGATCTAAGATTGCGTTTGTTGGGTTTTTTGCTTTATAAACATGGAATCAACATTTTAAAAACCCTAATTTTTTTTTCTTTCTCCAAATGGACTTTAACAGCACCCTAGGGAAGGAACGCTACCCTTCACTGCCACTACCAACTACCTGCTGGCTGAACTCTGCAAGGACAGAGCGGCCACCGAGACAACGGCAACAAGTATGCAACCATTACAGCCTGCAATCTGCACAGCCATGTTCCTGCATGCAACACAGCGCAAGATCACGAGTGAGATAGTTCACACCAAACACTATTGAACATACTTATCCCGGGAGAGATTCTGACACAAGTCCCACGGCTGTGCTGGCAAGAAAGATAATAAAGACTCATAAGAATAAGGCTTTCAGGAGGCTCCATTCTGAAACCAGCATTTGAGGGCTGTCAAGACAGAGTAACCCCACAGTAAAACCCAACTTCTAAATAATATAAAATCTATTGGGAAATTGAAATTCCTAGTGCAAGTCAAACACTATTGTTTTGTGTTCTCACTGCCTTCCCTTAGCATGAAGTACAACTTTGGATTTAATTTTTAACTCTCAAAAAGTTAATTTACCTCATTCATTTGCAAAAGCAAGAGGATATCAAAGAGTCCCAAGCGCTTATTTACCATTCTGCTGATGCATGATGATGTGGAAGGTCCAACTCCTAGCTATGGAATTTTGCTCAAGATATTCCAATACTGTTTTAACAACAGAATATGATATGCAGTGAAAAATCACTAATGATTTTGCAAAACAGCACTTCAAAGACTTGGAAATAGAAAACGTAAAAAATTCTCAAAATGTTTGAGCTAGAAGAACTTGGTTGATGCTGACAAGATTTTCTTAAAGGTATAAGAAAGGTGATTGTGATACAGCCTGAACTGTCCAAGAAATGCCACAATGCAAATGAGCTAATGATTGTGACTTGTTACTCATACATGAGAGAAACTGTTAGTCCAGGAAAAAATAAAAGAACCTGTACACAAAATAACACAGTTCTCTGCCTCAACTATAACCCCGTTGAAATTTGTTGGGGAGAGCTGTACAGGAGACAACTAAATCACACATCAGCTCCTGACCAATGTGTCTCCTGTAATACAAACCGGCAGCTGTGGCTCTTTGATAATCATAGCTCGAGTTTTACCTCTCTGCTCTCTTTTCATTCACGACTTTGCATCCGTTTTTACTTAAGACGTTTTATTCTTTTACACTCAAGCTAAAATTTGCAACTTTGGCATTGCCCTAAAGGTATGACTTTGCATTTATTTAAAAGTTTTACTTTCACGTATGCCATAGTTTCTTAATCTCCCTCAACTACACATCCCTGTGTGCCCTCTTCCTTGTGCAAAACTATTTATTCAACTAGCTCAGGGTTAAAATTAACCAAGGCTGGAAGGGGGAGGGAGGACAGTTCTAACTCAGAGCAGTTTTATGATTCAGTTTACTACACTGCTGCAAAAACGCTTCTGCCAGCAGCATGAGGAGAGGAAGAACAACACCAAAATCATCTTTTTGATGGTGGTGCCAAGAGTGACCACGAAAGTTTGACTTGCTCTGTCAATGATAAGATATTTAGATCCGAATCGTTCCCACAACGGACAGTCCCTAATATGGAGTGCTTCTTGTATTCTGTTTGCTCACTGATTTTTTGCAATTTGGTGGAATACAGAATCTTCCTCTGTTTTAACAATAAGCTGGTGACACAAAGACAGGAAAGGCTATTAAAACATGACCAGCTCAACATCCTGAAGTTATCCTGTCCTGTGCAAACTCAAAAAATACCAGTGCTCAAACAATGCTTTTTCCAATCTTTCACCATTATGTGCCGTATCTTTAATAAATTATCATTGTCAACGTACCTAATTTACAGAAATTAGTAATTTACCATTATAGTTAGGTGTGGGTTTCTCACATGTATCAGCATTGCTCTCAAATTGGAAAAAAAAACAACAAAAAAAGAAAAATTCCTTCTTTATAAGAAGTGGAAGTTAATTGGGAGACCCATTCTGTGCCACTGGTACAGGTGCTACAAAAAGATTTGAAAGTGTTTTATCTTCTTAGATCACTAAAGTCAATATGGATCTATCTTCCAAAAACAGTGGTTTCGTATATAATTGGCCTAGCAAATGTCATGGTTTTGTATCATATTCTCATTCAGATTCAGGAAATTGGGTGTCATATTTTTGTATCATATTCTCATACCGATTCAGGAAATTGGGCCTGTATTACTACAGGGGGGAAAAAAAAAAGGGTTGCACTAGAATACCAAAAAAGCTGGCTAAAATACTACAGCTTCTATACCGTTATCTCCTTTTCTAAAAGTTTGTCCACAGGGATCTAGCACTGGTGATAGGTTGAGGGAAAAAAAGCAAATCTAATACTTGCACTGCTAAGACAGCAGAACAGAAGCTCCAGCCTTCGCATTAAATATAATGCCGTATCTTAAAAACGGATGCAAGACAAAATGAACCAGACAACTAGAAAACCAGGAGAACAGATGAACAGTCTCAGCTTCTATCAGGTCCAAGAAAGGAACTGCAGGCACCAAGAGCGCTTCTGTCAGAAAAGCCCAGTCAAAAAAAATCTGTTTTCTTTAACTGGTCTCCAAAGCTTTTTGGTTTTAGTGTCAAAAGGAGTTCTCCTTCATCACAATGCTGAATGAAGAACTACTTTATTACAATGATGACCAAAAACCTTACAGATACTACAAAAAGAAAGGAAGACAACATTTCAAGATACAAGAGCCCAGGGCATTGTCCAAACCTCAGCAGACAGGCACCGTACCTATGCTAGGGAATCCTAGCAAGGTATTCTCCACTCATTCTGGTCTACCAGTAGAAACTAGTGTATACAGAAGATACCACAATATGATAACATTTACATAGTAATTTCTAGTATGTATACACACACCGATGCCTAGTATAGTGAAAAGTCAAAAACCTAGAAAGCTGTCACCACTTGTGTATATCACAGATGCCAGTAGCTAAGATAAAAATCGAGCACTCCAGGAGAGTGGCTTCTTCCCATCCCCATAGCGTGATTGAGGATTTGTGGCTTTAAGTCCTTAACGTTGACAAAGACAAAAAAAATATTTTCCCGGACAATATCAGACTTTATGATTCATTTCACAGATAATGACTAATATAAAGAAAAAAGAAAGAGAAAGGGTATCAGTTCATGTATCTGGACAACTTTCCCAAACTGATTTAACTTCTTTGAGGTTATTATTAAGCTTGTCATAAAATTTTGGAGGAAAACAATTTCCCATTTGTTCAATGTATGATTTGTTGCGCATTTGATAAAACTATGTGCATAGGTTAACATTTTCAGCATTTCCTTGTTCTGCCTGCATTGAATTTTCAGTTCATTCCCTATTTAAAGATTTTTTCAGCTGGCTAAATAAGAAATGAATAGTATTTCTCTCAGCATATCTTCTTCGGTCATGCAGCCCCCAGTCTCTCAATGAAATAAACACTTTTTGTTCTTATTTACTATGCAGGGATAACCAAATTTAAGAAAAACATACAAATGCAACTTATTGTCACAATATGGAAAAAAATCTTTATGGCTCCTCATCTCTCCTTGGCCTACCAGCAACAGCGATTTGCTATTAGTGGAAGCCAGGGATTTAAAAAAAAAATTCCACTCCTTCACACATTTCAGCTGAGAACAGAATACAATGTCTGTAGGGTTGGCCTTCAGGGGAAGCCACAATCAGGTAGATCTTTGAGACCAGCAGCAGCAACGAAGTCTGTCGGTATTCACACAGGAAAAAATCCTATGCCATGGGCACTTGGTAGTCCCTCTCAATGCAATGCAATACTTATTTCCAGCAAACCATGACCAATTACTTAAAAAGACACACATTTAGCAGTGTTCACTCAGCCCAGGGAAACATCAACAACATAAAGAAATGTACAGGTTTGAAACAGATTATACCTCTTACACAGGAAAAACACCCTTTTATTATCACGCATGTACCACTTCACCCACAATGTCTATTTGATAACTTCTTACACACATTTAATCTTTCTCTTCTTCACTTCCATTATCTCAAAGGAGCTAAAATGTGATGTTTTTTTACCAACACTGATAAGACATCATTCGCAAATGTGTTCATCCATTATCATCAACTAGCAGCAACACTACTTTTGGAGTACTCTCATTTGCCTGAAGAAAGGACATAAACTATCAGGACCTATCAAAAGGGAGAAGCAAAAATTATCAGTAGCTCAAAAACTGTGGATAAAATACAAACCATTCAGGAGACAAAATTCCCGAACAGATTATAATCTTCAGCACTGTCATCTGCTGAGTAAAACCAAAATATGTGGCTTTATGCTTACTTTGCTTCAAGAACTATGATGTGAAAAATGTATTCCATTTACCTATCTAGACATTTCCCTCCTAAATCACTCTGCCAGCTGCAAAAATTATTTCTTCCAAACGACCGGGCCTTATTAAAAATTCTGCCAGCATATAGTTTATATGCAAGCACGGTCTGCCTTGCTCTGTACACGTGTCACCACAGCCATACATACACAGCCGCTCTCCCTCAACGCAGCGCAGTACCAGCCCCTGAGCATTCTCCCTAGCTCCATATCCCTGTAGTCACAGCTGTGCTCGGCTTCAGACCAAGCCCCCCGCCCCACTCCACTCTTCCGAGACTTACTGATGTGCCCAAGCCCGATGCAATACATTTGGAGAACCACTACTGTCAGCATTGCTACGCCAGCGCTGCCCAGATCACCTCCGCTAACAGCCTCACACAGCACACTTAATAGCATAGGTTTAAAAAGAGATCTCTCACACAGATAGGCATTTTCCAAACACCAAGCTCCAGCTCCTGAAATCTAGCTGACACAGAAGGCAAACGAGAGCTAACCTTGTTCTACCGCAAAACCGTACTACTGTAGTGCTGGTACTATAAACATGGTGTTCAGAAAAAGGCATTCTTTCTGCATAGCGGATTAAGTACATCTACTTAAGAGAGAATTTTAAACTCTTAATTTAAAAAAAAAAAAAAAAATCAAGGCTTGAAAAACCTGTCGTGTTTACAAACTCAGAAAAAAATTATTAGAAATAATAATTGGAAATCACGGGAAAAAAATATTGTGCCTTCACCTTCTTTCTGCAAGTCTCTTACAGGTTGCAATGAAACACAGTTAAATAGCTGAAAGCAAACTACATTCTGACAATGTGAGATGACTATGTCTGGGCATTTATCTCCTTACCCTTCCTATCTTCAATTCACACTCTGCTGTTTGTGTTCCATTGCTGCTTTTCGAATGCTTATTTTCTTTTCTCTCACAGATCCCTGCCATGCTTCTCACTCCTCCTGAACAGCATCCTCTCCACTCAATGGCATCACCATTTCTTTCACTACCTTCTTACTCCCCTCCTCACTAAATTCTCATACATGCAAACCCACAACTTTGTGTAGGAAAAATTGAAAATTTACCAACTAACTAATAGCTACAGGCTAAAAGGAAAATAGTGAGAAAAGTGGGGTTCTAGTGAGGGGTCCACAGTTCAAACCGAGAAGCCAAACCAATTGCTCAATTACAGGTAAGCATCAGGTCTATCTTCTCCTAAGAAAAGACTGAAATTTAAAACTTCTGACTGCTAGAAAAAAATCTCCTCTCCAGCACGCTCACTGCTCTCCCCAGTGGCACAGGCTTCAGAACCCATATTGCTGTTGCAGCTCACAGTTCTCCCAAAACGCAAGAAACTAAGTTTTATTTAGTTCCTGTTAATTTCTCTCCTGCCCAAAATTAACTTCAATGAAAATTGAGAAGTAAAGTAAAATTTTAATCTGAAGCACAGGAAAAGTAATGATCAAATCAAGCAATGGAATTGTCCGGGCAGATTTAAGAAGCTTTGGTTGACATGTTCTAAATAATCTCCAGAAGCAGCTACACTCGAACCTTCAGTTTCTGCTGGACTGGAGTTATTTACAAAAACTAAAACCAACTAGCTTGCTATTAACAGTATAGATGAAGAAATGGACTATTGAGCCCTGAAAATCAAGGAGCAGTAGAATTTTATCAACATTTTGAAAAATTACTGCATTTCACCATTTCTTTATTCCCACAGTGCCTAAATAATTCACCATTAACACCACTAGCACTAACATTGGTTCTGAACAGTCTAGTACAGTGCTTCGAAACGGGAAAGGTTCTCTGTTGTTGCTTTCCTGTTATTGTTAAAAACTGAAAGCTTTCTCATCAGGAAAGTCCTTTCCTTCGTAATCTACTTGGAAATTAAAATAAACAAACTTCATCCCCTATGGCTGTGTGCAGACAATTCCCGCTTAAATAAAAAAGCCCCACCACTAAAAACGAACATCTATCAAATCCTGGAAAATGCTTCAACAATACCATTCCCTTCATCTCAAGAGACATACCCACGTATCCCAGCTGCTGTATCTGTCCTGTCGCTCAGGAGTGACCCTGTGCCACTTAGCCGATCCTGCCGGCGTTGATAAAGTTTGGAGGATGCCAGCCCCCGAAGTCTCAGGCCAGCCATGGCACCCAATGCCACTGTGAAGGGGAATGCAGAGAGAGCTGGAGCAAATACTAGCAACACCGATATTCAATGAGTCACCTTCCTTTTGGGAGTTGCCTTTACATTTTAGAAGAGCTAAAGCAGGACGCATAGATCCCCACTCGAACATTGCTTCTTACAGTTTGTCTGCTACAGCCTTAAAGATCAGACAACCTCTTTCCTGTATCCCACTAGTAATTACCTATTTAAGCCAGCATACTAGGAGTCTACATCAGCAGTTCATTCTGTTAGACTTGCGTAAGGTATTGTAAAAATTTCATAAGTGAGATTAAAAAAAAAAATCCTGAGTCTTCACATAATTAATCCACTTAATTCAAGACGACTTTCTGATCAAAGCAACAGAGAAATACAGAAAAGCAAAATAGATTACTAGATCTCTTGACAATGAACACTTCAGTTTACTGCAGATCAGTATCTGACCCTGGCATCTCTAAGGTGGTTCCCTGCAGGCTGCTGCACCACACAAAGTCTTAAGGACACTGCAAACAACAGAACTGTTCCTTCCATTTGGATCAAGCATATTCCAAGAAACAAAACCATGAAGACTTTTGCTCTCCGGACACACTCCAGCCTGCAGAAGTGGCATGCAGCGGAGGGCCAGGAAGCAGGGAGAAGGAACATACTTGGCATTGCAGTCTCCAGAGCTCTCTGCTGGGAACTGAACAGGGCCTTCAAACAGGCGTTTGCCCTTTCTACCACTCCCCCTCTCCACCCACCCCTGCAAGAGAGAAAGAGAGTCACACAGTACAAATGGCTCCAGCCCAGTGTGGGGGGGTAAAAGAGTGAAAATTTCAGAATACAGAAGTCAGTTTTTAAGAGAACAAAGGGGAAGGACTGGAGGATGGGAACATCTGAGTCAGTGTCATTTGATCAGCATCGCCATGAAAAACATCTCAAGAGTCATTACCAACAAATTATTTTATAATAAATTATAAAAAAATGAGGATTTTTGTAGCATGACAGTGAAATATATTCCATGACTACAGCCTGGCAAGCTAAAGAGGTAAAAAAAATGAGAGAAGTCATGACTTCATAAGTACTAAATGCAGAGATCCCTTCTGTCCTTTGAAGAAAAACAGAAGGGTTTACTGGGAGCCAGTAGAACAGGCACAAATAAAGAACATCATATTTTCAAAACCAGAAATCAGTAACCTCAAAATCTACAATTCACCCCACATTTCACTGGGAGTTTCAGGCTCCTGACCTCTGACAGCAAGCTGCCACTATCATTTCTTTCAGATTGCATGTGTGCTTTATCCATTTCTACTTTATGATATAAATGGAACAGAATAAGAAAAATGTCCTCCATAATGGGTGTTTTTGCTGACCTTTTAAATTTTAGAGGAATAAAACACTTTTAAAATGTAATATTAAATCACCTTTTTACTTTTAGCACAAAGCAAAATATTAAATCACCACAACATTAATCTCCCTTAACCTTAAGCAATCTGGCTAAAAATCTCATTCTCTCTCAAACACCTAAGCTTTTACCCTTTTGACTCATATGACATGATTTTATTGGTTTTCAAATAACCACTCTTCCACAGAAAAGTATGACTCTCTTCTTCAAAAGGGAAGATGAGGGGATTGAAAGAAAAAAACATCAAAACAATAACCATCCTGTCTTCCCATCCCTCAACACACGCTCGCGCACGCACTCTTCTCTTGCTGCCTTGCGCATAAAGAGTGAAATGCAAGGTTTTTGTTTTTCTTCCCCTCTTGACAGATCGCTTTTAAGAGACAGGGTCGATGCCAAAATCTTACAGCTGGTTATTTTCTGGGCCAAAGCAGAGAATAGAGCAGCTAGACTTCTTTTAGGCATTAACAAGTAGTTCTCCTCAGAGAAGCACCTCTATGTCCCTAGAACAGACTATTAAGAACCTTCCAACAAGTTAAAATTTATTTAGAGAGCCTCTGAGAGCAGATTTAGATGGAAAGATAATAAGATTAAAAACACATTTTTCAACCCAGAAAAGTGGAAATGGCTGCTTATAACTCAGAGAGATGCGACATCCCTTAGTTTGATGCAGGTACTTTCTAGTATGTGCCAAGAACCTTTCTTAATATTATCGACCTTTATGCTCCCTCCTCCTCCTTCAAACCATTTTACTTGCAATTGCTTCATAAAATGGAGCACAGCAGCAGCTCTCTACTGAATTAAAAAGCATCTAGTCAAACGCTAGCCTAATCGAAAATAATATGCTCTTATTTCTTACCTCAACTGGATTAGGAACAATCAATAAGCGTATCTGCAAATGCAGCTGTTCTTCTTTTGTTGACTGCAGGAAGTACATAGGCGTATCCAGATCCCAATTAGACCAAATATAGTGACAACAAAAATTTCTTACAAAAATAATTATGCCCTGAAACATGCACTTAGGAAACATTTTTCCTTGGGCTTTGTATTAGATTAATTTCTAAAGGCAATATAAAACAGCACATGCATTTTTTACCTTTATATTTTCTACTCAACACCACAGCAGTAAAGTCTTAAAAGAAACTATCTTCAATTCTGGTTTATTTTCTACTTTGGGCACTTGACAATGTTTTGTTCACTGGTCATTCACTGATATCCTTTCTTAGGAATAAGTCCATCACAAACAACAAAGAAAACAGGGCAAAACACAGTAGCAAAAAAAAAAAAACACCACAACAAAAACCCAATAACCAAACCCCTCCCCCGCAAACACCAACAATCCTTGAAAAGTCAAAAATCAACATGGAGAGATGGACCAAACACATCAAATACAAATTACAGAAGCAGTCTTCACTTATTTATTGGTAAGAAGTACCATAGTATACTTCTAAAGGCACCAAAAATCACATAAATTGTATTTCTCAACACTGCCAAATATAGAAACATACTATTTTTATATCTAACACATTATCTCTTATACAGAGTTTATTTCCAAATGTAGTTAAATGACATGTAACTTAACAAAACTAAAATACATATATCTCTAATTTCTTTCTGTCCTATTATCTTCGGATCTTACTTGGAACAGATGTATTCAAAGAAAGGGTGATTTTTTTTTAAGGTAATAGCATCCCTTTAAACCACAGACTGCTTTTGAAATTAAGGACTGTAACAGCCACTTTAGTCAGGACACAGAGGAATAAAATAGCTCAGCCAAGACGTGGCAGTCAGAATTACTATTTGCAAATTCCAACAATCTACTTAGCAGTTTTCTCTAACAAAACACAATCCTCACATTGTAACAATGTAACTCATGATACATGTAATATTTGAATTTCATTTGCTAAATAGTTACCTATTTTTAATAATTTTCTATTACTAACACATAGAAGTGCACATCTTTCTTT
Source organism: Calonectris borealis (assembly GCF_964195595.1). NCBI lineage: Eukaryota > Metazoa > Chordata > Aves > Procellariiformes > Procellariidae > Calonectris > Calonectris borealis. The sequence goes on from NC_134320.1 coordinate 3,661,432, forward strand.
GTATTTTCTGGAATTATGTTTTTCCCTAATGCTAAAAATCAGTAAATCAAATTGTTGCAGCTATTTAAATTCAGGAGACACCCTCTGCAGCTAAATGGGACAGAACACTTAAAAATGAAAATTGAGTTATTTTTCATCTATCTTAATTACTAATAATGCATCAGTAACCATAGTACCTAGAAGCGAGTCCTTTTGTGTTTCTATTTTACAAGAAAGATGAAGTGAAAAAGAATAATGTGTCAGCACTTCATGTTCTCCAGTTTTCCTCGCTTTAACACACTGTAACACAACAAAATCATTCCCTTCCCTGTGTCAACAGTTTCAAGACCAGAGGCACATTTATTTCATGTTCCTGGCTCTGGAAGGTTCCCATTGATGGATATTGTGGGGATGCTCCTGCTGTGAAACCGTTCATCTCCTTCCAGAACCCTGAAAACCCTGAATCTCAAAAACTGGAGAACATTTGATTACATAATGCCGACAGATTTTTAAGAATTACCACGTAACAAACATCAAACAACATCTGGCCACAGTTCATAGAGTGACCTGTACGTGGATCTAAGGAAATACGTTCTCGATGCTGAATTCTTCCTAATGACTCAGGAGTCTGTCCCAGCCTGAAAACAACACTAAACACGGAGCTTGTCAAATGGCATCGGTCACGCAAGGTGCTGAGCAGAGCTAGGTTTCACAGACACTGAAAAGTACAGGTTTTGTTTTGCTGGGAAACTGCTACCCCAAATGGATTATACTATTACCGAGGAAAAAGTCAGTTGAATTACAGCTATGATAAACGTCTCTGATAGAACAGTCAATTATTCCATCCTAGGAACAACAGCAGACAGAAATTTAGAAATTTTCATAGCTGACAAATTTTCCAGGAGAAACATTTCTGAAAACATTAAATAACACTTGCATTCACTTTTCAAAAGCTAAAGCCAAGGCCTGCTCATTTTAACAACCCTCTGAAGTACATCTGAGGAGACAGAAATCCTGCATTACTTTGAAGAACTGCACACTCTGCAGTGTCTCAACTACCTTGGAACTCTCCACCAAGCCTCATGCTTCATGTCAGACCTTCTCACTGAATACAGTGTTGTACCTTAACAGGCAGGTTTCTGAGGAAGCATGGAGAGAAGACAGGGATTACTGTCCACAGGCATTTTCCACTGTCCTCTGCAGCTGAGTGATTTCACCTGAGGTAAACATGTCATTCTAAACAGTACTACATCACAGTTTTATAAAAATAAAATCAGCTGGGTTCATACAGCCACAATTCTTCCCAGGTCCTCCCCATCTTGTCCCCATTTAGGAGCTGCATGGGTGCCCATAATCTGTGAATATTTAAGACTCGAGTGTTCCTCTAGTTGTAAGGAAATGAACGTAAACTTCTAAATACACACCTATTTCACATGTCAGAAGAACAAAAAAGGGACCATTAAGACAGAAAAGACAAAGTAATCTAAAGACAGGAGGCAAAAACCGTAAGTGTTTTGAGCATGTACAACTACCCATCAACATCAATTTGTCATCAGAGAGCAAAAATAACACTCATCCAAATCACAGATGACGATACAACAATTATTCAGCACGTTCTCATAAATAACAACCCACCAAACGTGATCTACATTGAATAATCGTAAGAAGCTGCATAATACAAACATCAAGACTTTACACAAAAGAAAAATGAATACAAACTACTCCGGATCCATTTCAGTATTCCTAGTCATGAAGAGCAATGCTTCAGGATTACAATAATGACAGCAGGATTCAGGAGGATGATTATCCTAAAAAAAGGCACCCTACTAATTTTAATATTACTTCTTCATGCTTTTCATCTTCAAGACACTTTACAAAAGCAAGCTTATTTTCACAAACTGCTTTATAACGTCTGGGTTTTATTTTACAGATGGGATAACAAAGTGATCGGAGACACTAAAGCATTTGTGCAAACCCTCGGAAGATGCCAGTATGTGCCCTCCCTCTGCTTTTCTCATTTACATCTGTCAATTAGGTAACTTTACAAGAGTTCTCCAGTGTCAGACAGCGTGGGAGGAGAATCAAGCTCCAGATTTAAACAGCTCTTGGAACATGTAACTCCAAGGCCAGCCCGAAGAAGAGAAGACTGAATGAGTGGGCAGAGGGGCAGCGCGCAGACCAGCCAGAAGGGCCCCGAAGTGTGGGGCGGCGGTGCGGGGCGCAGCGGGAGCAGGCTGTCAGCGCCTGAGCCACGCCACCCGGCTGCAGGGAGCATGCCTGCTGGGCAGACGCTGCTCAGATCACAACTGCTCCTTCCCAACTCTGTTCCTGGTCTTCCCACCGCCCTCCGCTGTCTCCCCGTCCAGGGGTAAGGCACGGCGGAGCAGCGCTTGACTCTGCTCTTCCACGAGGTCGAGCCTCCGTTCCTACCATCGCACGGCCGGCGGCGATGCGGGCGCTAGCCTCCCCCGGCTGGAGCGTGCCCCGCTCCGCCCGAACCTCACAGGAGGAAAACGTCCTCTCCCGCGACCGCTTCCCACCGGGCGCGCCATCGCGTTACCCAGGGCAAACAGGGGCTGTTCCCGACCCTTCACCCCTGCCGCAGCGGCCAAGGCAGGGGCAGCCCGCCGGGGCCAGGGCGCGGGACCGACCCCCGCCCGCCGGCCGGGCTCCCCGGGCCTCCCTGCCGGGCCGCGCTCCCCCCTCCCCGGCCTTACCTGCCCGTCATGGCGGCGCGCCCCCGGCCGGCGCCGGGCTGCAGCGGAGGGGCTGCGAGGCGGGACACGCGGCCCGGCGCAGCGGCTCCAGCCCCAGCGAGCCCCGGCGGGCAGCAGAAACCCCGCCCCGGCCCGGCCCGGCGGCGGCCCGGGCCCCCTGGGCGTGGGCGGGAGCCGCAGCCCCCGGTGACTCAGGGCAGCCCCCCCGGCCCCGCGCATACTTTTCCTATAAAGGGAAAGAAATATTGAGTAACGAAGCGGCGGAGCGGGCCCGCCTCCCGCCCGCCTCCCCGGGCACGGCTCCTGCCCCGCCGCCAAAGCTGCTGCCGGGAGCCGCCTGGCCCCACCTGGTAGTGACCACTTCGGCGGCTACCGTGAGCCTGGGAGGGAGAGGGGAAACGCTGACGGTGCGGTTCTATCACCGTTACCTGGTGCACAGTTATATCTGACATACACCTCACGGATGCAACGTTTTTTCCTGCGAACAAAGAAGCCGCGCTTCCTGCCTGCCGCCACAGGCCGTTACACTCATTGTGCATCCCCAAGGCGAAGGGAAGACAACTTTGCAGCGTGTTTTACCCTCAGGGCAGCAGAAGACACCCCTGGGCGGCTATCTTCTAGAAAGCGGTTAGATGGCATCCTTTGCTGCCAAAAGAGGGATTGCACTCCCTAACGAGGGCTCCTCCAAGTGCAACGTTTTTGATAACATCTAATCCCTTCTTGCCAATGATCGAACTTTGTCCTGAGCACGTGAAGAGTTTTATGTTCTCTGACATGTATCAGTGTATAATGTATCAATGCTACAGTGATCCACCAAACAGGACAGGTAGCTTCTGCCCAAAAGCGATTTCAAACTGTAGTTGCATCTTGTAAAGGTAGCCTAGCATGATGTGACTCACCATTGCTACAGATATTGTTGCAAACTTGGGAGTGATGATGGAAACTCTGTGCTCTGCATTTCCCGGTGTCCAAACATTCCATTTTTCAGCCCTGCATAAAATATTTAGAATCATACAGGTTAAATTAGCATTTGGTATTTTTATTACTTATTTCAACCAGGGTGAAGAATTGAGTTAGATTTTGGTTTAACGGTTGGTTGAGGGAAGGGTAATAAGTAATCTTCTTAATAAACAGCCCACAATTTAACAGATTTGGCTGAGCACACAGCGATCGACAGACAAGCTCTTAGTCATTCTCTCATCTCTAGTCTCTCCTGTTGTAACCGTTTATGGGTGCCAACACATCATGTCTCTACTCTTGCAGCTCTCCTTCAGAGAGAAGCAGAAATCACTGGGATTGAATGTGTGAGGAGACGCCAGGCGCTGCCAAGGGTGCCGGCAGGAGCACGGCGCAGGGCAGCGCTCGGCCTCGAGCTCCCTCCCAGCCACTGGGCCGTCACCGCGGGCACTCCTTCCTCTCGCCTGCCACGTCCCGTGGGGCTACCTGCGAGCTGTATCAATCTCAAATATCACCTTTTCTTACCGCTCTACTTTTAAACGTAACACCATCTTCCTCCCAGCTGCTGAAACCCTAAACGGTCACCGCTCACAGACTGCCAAGCCCTTCCAGCCGCTCCATGAGGAGCGAGGCTCTCCCTCTCGCAGCCACATAACCCCCCCGGCCGCCCCCGGCATCCCTTGCCTGGCAGGCTTCCCCGCTCCTTTTTTCAGACAAATCTGCCTTTCCTTTAAAGCTACGAACTGGCGAAAAGAAGCAGTTGCAGATCGCAAAGCGGACCCGCGCCGCCGGGGAACTGCGGGCAGCGCGGCGTCCCGCTGCAGCCCGCCTCAGCCCTCACGGCCGCACGCGCACGCGCGCCGCCCCACGTGAGGGCAGGCCGGCGGAGATGGCCGGTAACCCGGATGCAGCTACTCCGCAAGATGGCGGCGGGGCAGGCGGGCGGCGCGTTGTAGCGCCCGCGAGCGGTCCCCGGCCGCGCCATGGCGGACCTGGGCCGGCAGTTGCAGGAGTACCTCGCGCAGTCGAAGGCCGCTGCCGCCGGCGGCGGCTCCGGCGCGGCCCCCGCGCCGCCGCCCGCCGGCTGCTCGCAGGAGGAGGCGGGGAGCGGCGGCGGCCTGGGGGCCTGGCTGGGCCAGCTGAACCCCTTCCCGCCGGGCCGCGGCGCCCCCCCCGCGGCGGCGGCGCCCGGATCGGGGCCGAGCTCCGCCGCGATCTGGCCGTGGGCGGCCGAGGCGGACCCGTGCCTGCCGGGTCTGTCGCGCTGGCAGCGGCTGGCGGGGAGCGGGCTGTGCCTGCTGCTGGCCGCCCTCTGCTTCGGGCTGGCCGCGCTGTACGCGCCGCTGCTGCTGCTCCGCGCCCGCAAGTTCGCGCTGCTCTGGTCCCTCGGCTCCCTCTGCGCCCTGGGCGCCGCCGCCCTGCTGCGCGGGCCCGCCCGCCTGCTGCGGGAGCCCAGCCGCGGCTTCCTCCTCTACCTCGGCGCCCTCGGCGGCACCCTCTACGCGGCGCTGGGGCTGCGCAGCACCCTCCTGACGGCGCTGGGCGCCGCCGTCCAGCTGGGCGCCGCCGCCGCCGCGCTCCTGGCCGCGCTGCCCGGGGGCGCCGCCGGCCTGCGCCGCCTCGGCGGCCTCCTCAGCGCCGCGCTGCGCCGCCGCGGCAAAGCGCTGCCGGTGTGAGCCCCGCGCCGCCGTCGCCGCGGGGGGAGGACCGACCGCAGCCCGGCGGGACTCGGACAAAGGGACTGGGGGCCGCACGCTGGCGCCAGCCGAGGCGCGGGGCACGCAGAGGCCTCTCCGAGACGGGGATGAGGATGGCGCCGTCTTACGCCGCGTCTCTTCGCCTCCTTCGCGTTCCTGCTGGGTTTTCCTCGCCAATTCTTGAGGAAGAGGAGCAGCGGCTGGCACCCGGGAACGGCGGCAGTGACTCTCTGAACTCGTCCTGCGGTGTTCAGGTGTAGCAGTGTTGGTGCCGGGCTGCCGAGCCGTCCCTGAGCACGGGGTTTGTTTGCCTTGTTGCAAAGTCAGCTCGATAGCCATGGCCTGGAGTCTCTCCGGCTCTGGGTGGGAGCTGGCAGCATCCCACTTTCCTACCTCCAGTATAGGACCATGTGGCTGCTGCAGCCTACTTCAAAACGTGAGTGAGATTACGGAGCCGATGAAATGTCATTATTGACTTGCCCGTTACATGAGAAGCAAGTATCTTACAGCTGAGGTGCGCGGACAATTCCGCGAAATCTGATCAAGTGTGGGGGTGGACGTTCAAAAATAGTTAACTGCCATTAACTCATTTTTGTGCCGACCCCTACACTCTGAACACTTTAGTCGCTGTATAGCGCAGTCATCAGCCACCTCAGACCAGTGCTGAATATGAATACTATGTGCCACTGAACTGCATTTCTCTCTAAAAACCATCTTTAAAATACCATCCAGTAAGTGAAACAAACTTTCCTGGGTCTGTGGGTTACAAAGACTACCCGTAATTGTAAGGGTAGTCTTCTTGCCTGAGGATAATAGGATGAAAGGTGCTAATCTTAGTTAAGAGCCTTGGCCTTTGCAGGTATTGCTGCCTTACAGCTGCTGTAAGGTAGCAAATACTGGGGCTCTAAAAGGGTAGCTTCAGCTCTTAGAACTTTGTTTTTTATATATGTATTTTTCACACTCTCAACTTGGGCAGGAATTGCTTACTTGTCACAGCATAACCTTCAAAAATAGATTTGCTGGTAATTAGAGCCTGTTTCAGCTAGCACAGCTCTGTTTCAATGCAGAAACTAAGCAGCCTTAGGAAGGTGCTGAATTCAGGCTGACAGTCCCTGCTGAGAGCTTGGTACTTCAGTTTGGGCTGTGTACTGCACTACTGCAGATACATGGGACTACCAGAGCTAACCTGCTCAGAGCCTAAGTGAGTATCTCACTGAGTATATGTGCCTCATATACAAAATAAAGCCAAACACTGCAATACTTATCTGCTATCACTATTTAGGGTTTAGCATATTCACCTAATACTTGCTCCGAATTAAACTGAAATTGTTAAATGGGGGTACTTAAATGTACATAGATTGCTTTAATAAAACTATTTGTGTACCAAATATCAGTATAGACATTCCATTAATGGTCGCTTTTTTCCCTTAAAAAGATCAGAGCTTTCTGAATAGCATTAAATTAGTTCTCTCATTTTTACAACTTGTAAGCTATAGTATATAAAATTAATTTTATTCCTAACAGCAGTATCAAATCAAACAAATCTTAGACAAGGTGGAGCTATAAACTAGCAGGTAGAGCATAAGGATTCTACATGCAGCACTGGTAAAAGAATTTTACCTGAAAAGTACAGAAGTATAATTCCCATTAAGTAATTTTATCCATTTTCCAGCAATAGTGGGTCATGGTATCACGGACTGGGAAGCTGCTTCTGTCTCTCCTGCTATGCTGTCACCTTCTAAGATTTTATACAAAAACTAGCTAATTATCCAATTTTCTTACGACTTTTTGTGCATATTCCATGATCGTGGAATATTTCAAAACTTACTTAATTAAAAAAGCTGCCCCTTGATGAAGAATATTACTTAACACCAAGTACCATAGTGGTTTAAGGAGTTAACCAACCATCAGAGGAAAAACAAGCATACTCCCTTTCATCTAGATAGAGAAAGCTGGGTTTCCTAGTATTAGGTGCACTCTAACTTGTTTTGGTAGAGGACTGTGGTTTAATTAAGGACTAAAGCTCATCTTCTAAATCACATATTCTAACTATTACACAAAAGTAACTTTCAGCCTCTTAAAAATATATAGGGCTTGTTTTTTAAAAAAAAAAAAAAAAGAGAGGGCATGTTTTCCCCTTTGCTAATGATTAACTCATTGGTATTTATCACTAAAACTTCAGGATAGATCCTAACTCCCAGACATACACCAAAAGTGACTAAAGGCCTTCTTCAGATAGAGGTAAAAAACACTTCCCCCTCCCCCCCCCAAGGAGATACTGTGTCATAATCAGGTGCATCTCAGCTGTCTTGTGGTTAATTCCTTTAAAACCATTCTGTCTCTCTAGAGCCCCATGACAAGGATTTTATAGGCTAATGATCAGAGTTAATTAACTATAATTTTCAAATGCCATTTTATACACTATGAATTAAAAACTTGTGACTGACTGAACCAAGAGAACAGCAGTTAAGCATCTATGCTTTGATCTCATTTTTTAGATAAGATAGGTATCAGGACTTAAGCCAGTCTTTAGTAAATTTAACTGTATGAGAAGTCAGATAAAATAGCTGCCGTGTATCGCTATGTTGTTGCAGTAGCCTTGTCAGCAATTACGTTGCCATATTATCCTGAATATTATAACATGAAATCCAAGGCGGGGGGAGAGAAGCCTGGTAGTGATATTTTTTATTATACATTATATCCTATACTTTTAACATAGGACCTTCCTGAGAGCTGGCTTTAGAATATGTACTTACATGATAAAATTTTCATTGAGGCTTTAAGTATTAAAGGAGCCATTTGGTAACCTGGTGACTGGAGATGATTAACATGAATGATTTATGGGGAAAACAGAAACTCATGGTTGGTAAGCAGCTTTATTATGAAATGTGGGAAATGGGAATAACCCCTCCTCCTCATTTCCCTCCCCTAGTAAAACTAGGAAACAATATCCTAAAGAAAAAGATACTTAAAAAAATGTTAAGATGAAAGTGATCAACTATCGAGGTTTGCACTTCAGCATTTGAACGCACCAAACTACTGAACACCCGTATCTTTAAGCAATGCATTCTAAAGCCATTGTAAAACATGTGCATCCATATTAATCAAGCTGCTAAACTTCTTTCTTCCTCAATTTCTATAAACAGATGCTTTTTTGAACAAAAATATCTAACTTGCCCAGGTGAAGCATAGAATGCCAATATTTGTCATGATATCTATTTTGCTAGCAGTCCAGGTTATAACTCACACTATGTCTATGACAACTTTTTCTAAATGGTGTTCCACGTTTTTCTCTTTCAGGATGGTAGACTAGCAAGCAGCGGTGATTTCCTGTGTTTTGGAATTTTAACGTCAGCACCACTTGTAATCTGTAGACAGCTGTGGCAAAAGGTGAAAATGAAAGTTCTCTATACATGATAAACCAAAAAACTAGGTATCAGCTATTGGTATTTTAAACTGATGAGATTTCAGGAGGTAGTTCTGTTGCTCCATCTGATATACAAGTTTGCCTAAAGACAACCCTCTTTATAGTAATAGGTGAGTAAAGAATCACACACTGTGTTGATTTTTTGTTAATTTTTGCGCAAATTACATTCTGTATTCATACAAAAACAACGTAACTCTTCTGACAAACTGTACATATAGAAACAAGTTTCTGTCTGGAGGTGAACTGAAATCTGTGGAGGTGTTCCATGTCTCACAACACTTAAAAAAAATTCCAGCTCTTCACAAAACAAAGCAGGTAAAAGAAGGTAAGGAAAACAGGGGTGGAGAGGACAAAACAGAAAGCTAGCTACAATACTGCAGCTAGTAGCAGTTGATTGATCTAGGAAAAGAGCCTTGTTAGGAACTAATGCACATTCAGTTATCCCAGTTAAGAATCCAGGTTTGTGGTGTTGGAGGGTTACTTTATGAGTCCAGAGTAGCAGTCTATTTAAATATTGTCCAGCAAGGACTGGGTGTGACCCAGTCAAAGCCTCTTCTATCGGCCTCTTCCACCACCCCTAGATGCTCCTCTTCTTGATTGACCAGAGTTCATGTTATTTCCTCTTCCCCAATTACTTCCACTCCTTCCTCCTCGAGAAGGGTTATTGCCTCCTGCAGGGCCTCCACCAAAAGCTTCATCCCTGTGGAATCCATCATGATGGTCTCCATCTAAAGAACTAGACCTCCCAGATTTTGGCGCTCTCTGTGAAGGTCCTGAATTTCCTCGTCCTAAAAATGAAGCACAATCAGTTACTGATGGTGAAGTCTAAGCCATGCCTCTCCTCAGACATACCATATATTTAGCTAGTTCTGTGGTATAATCATTCACAGACCATATGTAGTCGAGACCTGTAATTTTATGCCTCCTCCCTCTATATGATTTTTCTTACATAGATTTAGTGTCTCCGTTACAGTCCAGAAGATGGACAGCAATCAAGCAATTCCTTGGGAATTAGAGGAGATTATATCTGATACCATCAGCAATCACTTAAATGAAGTAAGTTAGAACAGTGATAGTCATGATGTCCTCAGAACTGTGGTTAACACCATCTGTGGTTCTCTGTATATTTTTATTGCAAAATATTGTTTTTTTTCCTGAACAAAGACATTACACTGATGAATCAGTTGAGGTTGGTGGCGAAGACAATGAGTAACATTACTGTTTCGTTCCATTTTTTGCTAGAAACAATGGAAAAATGCTCTATTTTACTACTGACCAGTACATAAACTACATGAGCTCTTACTGCCAGGAGCAGGATTTTCTATTTCTCACAGATCTTTTTAATACTAATGCGTAAATTAACATAAAAAACCCCAAAGTCATTAGCTCAAAATAACAAGCAGTATTTTGAAAAAAATTAATGGTAACAGCGCTTTACGGACACGTGCTACAGCTAAATTAGGATATTTTTGCTCCACTTTAGCAAGAGTGATTTTGTTGACTCTGCTTGGTTCTGTGTAAAATAGAGACCAAATTCTTCCACAGAGTTTATAATTCATGAAGTTTTAATCTTCCAGTGACTTTACCAATACAACTGAAGGTGACACAGCCCATATATGAAAAAGTATTGTTCATGTTTTGTTTATCAGGCTTTCTGCCATCGTTCTAAACTTTCTTTGGTACATTAATGAATTGTCTAGGCACAAGAAGTGTGGTTAACAATTGTTTTGACTTCAATAAACAATCTGATAGAGTTATCACAAATTATTATTGAAGCTGGAGAAGGAATCCTTACAGATTTGGTAAGATGCTGGCTAAATGAGAAACACAACATACAGTTTTGAAAGGAAAAATATTGATACAGAGGGAGTTTGCCAGCAGAGTTTTATTAAAAATGTCTGTGAATGAATGATAAAACCTGCTGTTAATCCAACACTGGAAATACAGTCCACGCAGAGGAGGACTGGCATACAGTTAAAACTAAATAAGCTTCAGGACGACAATAAGAGAAGTGGAATGAAATTCAGTGGCATCAAAGACAGAGGTCTAACCACAAAAAATCCAACTGTACGATGGCAGTTCGGTATTCAGAAGCAACTGAGAAGGATCTCTGTCACTGATCACTACCTAACAGTGGGTAGTCAATATGAGGGCATTAAAAAAAAGACAACATTAAAAAAAGACAACAGCAATCCTGAGATTTTTAAGAAGAAAAAGGATCAGGAACTGGTGCAAGGCTAATAGGGTGATTGTGGAAATGGCATACACAGTAATAGGCTCTGAACCAGCTACGAACTCCAAAATAATGTATTTTGTCTGTTACAGTAGCTAGTTGCATGACAGTGCCACGTGACTGTTTGTTTAGTAGCTAGTTAAAGAGGGAAATACGACATCAGGAGCTATTAGGAAAGAATGGAGAAAACAACAAAACCAGGTGAACTGTAGAAATCCATGGTTAAACCAATCTTAAATAGTGTGTGCAATTCCTAGTTACCCCGTTTAATTTACAAAAGGATAAAGTAAAACTGAAAATAGTATATACAGAGTGATAAGGATAGTAAAAGATAGAGAACAACTTCCCAGAGAGAACAACTAAACAGATCAGAGCTCTGACTTGGAGAAGAGCTAGTTCAGGTTGGAAATGGTAGAGTTCGATGCAATCAGAGGTGGCATTCGAAGTAATAGGGATCAACTTTCAGTTGTTCCAATTAAAACGCAAGACATCATCGAATGAAATTAGTGAACGATAGGCTTAAAACAAGAGAAGAAACATTTTCCTTCCTTCCTTTTTTTTTTTAAATATAGTCTACTGCAATTAAGTTTTAGAGCTGTATCCGTGGATGTTGTGGATGTCAAAAGTTTATATGATTCTTAAAGCAATTAGAGAAGCACACAAAAGGTAACTGTCAAAAGCCATTAAATGTAATATTTCAGTAAGTCACTGAACTACAGATCTTCATAGGTTTAGAGAGCATTTCAGGGACATATCACTACAGACTTACAGTGTTCTTAACACTCTTCCCTCAGTACCTGCTACTGGCTATTGTTGAGGACAAGGTACTGAGCTTTATGGACTTCTGGTCTGATCATGGATGGCCACGCTTACACTCTTACAAGTAGAGAACTCATAAGGAAAGACTTAACAAAAAGTCAGGGTTCATTAAGTCCAACAGAATGAAGGCTGAGACAGAAAAGATATTTGAGTTAAAGGACGCTAGCACAAGCATGAATATTAACAAATAACTATTCTGAAAATTAGAGAAAAAAAAGCTCTTAACAAGAGTTTTCCAACTGGAGTAACAGGGAGCCAAAAACTAACTGCTTTTGAACAGGCAATAAAGAAAAGGATTAATGATGCTGGAGAGAACATTTGGACTTGGTGTCCCAGAAAATCCCTCTGTTCTTATGTTCCTAAGATTGATCTTCAGCTTCACAGCCGGTAAGATCAAATATCTACCAGTTCAGCTTTATCCCCTCTGAATAGATAAGGAATTCTGGATAAGCCTACCACTGAAAAATGTGCCGGTGTTACGTAAGGTTTTCAATACAAGGAGCTTTTTACCTTTGCCTCTCTCCTCTGGAGGTCCACCTGGAGCATCCATTTCTCTGTGGTCAGAGGTCCCTGGTCCGTCATGCCAGGGACGTTTACGTGGTGGCAATGAGGCCATGTCCATGCCCTGGAGCGAAGAAGAACGTTCTCTGTTAGCTGGAGAATGCCCATCATGAGGAGGGTGATCTGGACGAGGACCTGAGCATGAAGAGAAAAAACAGGATAATAAGTATGTTCATCTGATCATTATTCCTCATTTTTGGAGGCAGTCACATAAATTTACATACTTCCCACACTATTTGGCACATAATTTTAAGTTAAAGTCACAGAACGCTTCCCCCCCTGTCCCAACAGGCAAATAAGCAAACATTGGATTAATAAGTTGTAAGAAAGCTAAAGGTAAAAAAAGGTTTCAAAGATAATGGGAAAGAAAGAAGTGACAGATCTAAAGTGTTCTTTTCAGTATAAAATATTTGCATATATTTTTGAGACAATCACATCTTCATTTATTCATGTGTCATTTGTGCTCATTTTTTCCATGACATTCTAAAACTCAGTTTTGCCCCATATGGGGTTGCCATTAGTAACACAAATGCAAATACCGATAATCTGGCAGACATGGCAGCTGAAAATGTTACAGAAGATGCCATCCAAGAGAAAGATTACTATTGGCATTAATATACATCTCAAAAAAATCCCACGAGATACGCTTCAGTCATCCACAGGTGATAACAACAGGCAGTTCTGGCCTGTACAAGAGTTCAACTTAAAATCAAGACTTTGAGGCCACAACCATTTTTTGTTCAGTGAGACAGTTGCATTTAGAGCCAGTTAAATTCGGTATAGTTAATTTTTCCCTACATTTAGAAGTCGAAAGATTTACGTTTTGCTTTTCTTGTGGTAAAAGACTGGTAACAAGCGTATGAGGTACAGGGAAAAAGAGGTGATTTTTAAAAATTTTTTTTTGTAAGTGGTTATATTGTAGAAGTCTAGTCTATTATCTAAAACAAACCTCACCACATTTTTTTACCTGGTTCTCTGTTTCCATCCCAGGATTCTGGTTTCCGCCCTCCTTCAAAGCGTGGAAATTCATCTGGAGTAGGAAGTAAACCCTTCCGGCCTCCTGAGCAATAAGAGATGCAGGGAACAGGAGTAAGAAGAGACATTGTATTCATGAAAATACCGTAATTTGCCCAAGAAATGTCTTTGCTTCCTTATCCTTGCATTTCAGTGTGGAAGAATGTTCCCCTCACCTCTAAGAGCACCACGACCTCGCCCCCGAACACCATGGTCCCTTCCTCTTGAGTTTTCATCTGGAGAGTCAAAATTGTCATCTGGCCCAAAATCTTCAGGGCCAGGAAAGCCGTCTCTCCCTCTGGGTCCCCGGCCCTCATGTCTCGAGGCTCCTCCTCTTCTGAAGCTACAAGAAAGAACATGGTACAAATGTGGTTTTTAGGCAGAATTTAGATTTACAAACTTGAGTCAGCTTCAGTTTAATAATCAACTCATTTCTGAACTGTTTTACTTAATACTATAGCACATACAGTTATAGGAATAGGATTTGTAGGTGGAAAAGTGCTCATTTTCTGCCTTTGAGCACTTCGTTTATTCATTTTTATAGTTTTCCCTCATATTTCCTTCTGTTGATTGTGTTGGTTTTTCATACAAGAAAAACATTGTCAAATATACAGCATTCATTTAATGAAAAGGGGCAAAAACAATCAGTGAGTGATGATATATCTAAGGTAAGGTAAGGAAAAGTATAAGTGAATTTCCCTTAACTGTGGTGGTCTTACTTTCCCATTCCCTTTTTTCCTCTTTCATTTTAGTGATAAAAACAAACTGAAAAAATACCAGCAATGAGTGTCGTGGCTATAACAAAACATTCCAGCATCTTACTCCTGTTGATTTGGGATTCTCTTTTTCATTCCATTCTTCTACGTTTACAGTTTTAGCAAATGAACCTAGACTGCACTTGGCTCTGTAGGAATGACGATTGCTGAACAGTGTGCACAGTGGCATTCTACCTGGAGAGCAGTTTATCCAACTGCAATAATGAAGAATTTTGTTTTGCAAGATGTAGTTATGACACTAAAATTGATAAGTTCCTTCTAGTAGGTACCATGGCATCTTCAGTAATTTGGTGTGATTGGGTTCTGCATCTCATCTTAAATGAGTATAGCTCCTCCGCTATCACACTGAGGTTTTAACAGAGAGCTTCAGAGAGAAGAATGGTTCTTAATGAACTGCCAGTGCCATTTCAGGTAAGCTTATAGGTGGCTGCATGAATACTAGTAGTTTTGTTTTTTACATTACCAGTTTAAACACTTGGAGTGCTTGTAAAAGTGCGTACATGTTCAGTGTATTACTGCAACTCCAAAAGTGCGCACTAGCGCCGGTTGTTACGATTGTCTCAGTTTACAGCCCAGTTTCTGTGCAAGCACAGGCGAGATGTTTAGGTGGTGCAGGCACACTGGTTCAGGAGTCCTCACGGTGCGACCCCACACTGCTGCCCACCCCTCAGTGACAGCACAGGTAGTGCGGAGCACTCTTTGCCCGTTCACACTGAGACCCTCCACCTCCCCTCTCTTCCCAGTTCCACACTGGCCAAACCATAACCACCGTAATACTCGGATGGTGTTGGCTTTGAGCAACATCCCCTTCCCCAGCTCATTAACGACACGGTGCATCCTATTACAAGCAAAACTTTAGATACTTTTATTTAGAATTTTAACAACATTAACCTTTTAATTACAAATTTAAATATTTTAACAGTAGTCATAACACAATACAATATTTTTAAACTTTTACATTTTTTTTAATTAAAAACAATAGGTCTGTCTCCACCTCCCAGAAAACAAACACAATACAGAGAGGAGGCTGCTGTGCCTGTACAGGTACAACAGTGGATGGAGGGAGTGCTGTGTATGGACAATGAACCATTTTACATTAACCTGGATGATTTGGGAAAACAAACTGAACAGTTTCAGGTACAAATGGTTCAAATAACCACATAGCAATATTGTTTAGCCTTGAAACAGCACAGTCCTCTAGATGTTCTTTAGAGGTCCTCCCATTTTAATACTGACATGGTGAGATTCTGCTTAGCTTGTAAATTACCAAGATTTGCAACACAAGGTCCTATGGCTAGCAGGAATAGGGCCTTTCCTTTTGTTTCCAGGCAACATTGTGGACACAGGTTAGTTTTGAAATCTATCATACCTATGCCTGACATAACCACAGCTCCTAATATTGTTACGTATATCCTTTTTCACATCGGTAAGATGTAAAACCCTGCCTTGCATAGGGCTCAGTTCCTGTTTGACTGCTCTCAGATCTTCTTCTTTGAGGCCTAGGACCTGAACGTACAGAACTAGACACTGTGCAGATTAGCAGGCAGGAAGAGGCAGGTCTCTGCGGTAGAAGCATCATGTTGATATGCACAGGTAGAGTGAAACAGGACAGGGATGAAAAGGACGGGAAATTAGAGAGAAACACACATACACACACTTCCCTCTCATGCTTGATCAAACCAGTTACAATCTAAATTCCAAACCAAGTCAGCTAAATGAGTGGTTGGGATTCTCAAGTTCACTTCAGCATCTGCAGTAAATGGCACCTAATTCACCTTCATTCAAAGGAATTCATTAAGTTTGCAAGCACAATAAGCCTTTTATAGCCCTGTGCTGATTCCTTTTAAACCAAACTCTCTGTACAAACACTTGTACTCTGACAAATAGACTCTTCTCAGTTCCAAAGTCAGATTTACAGGTCACAAGGTTCTTGGACTCTCTTCCTGAAACCTTGTTAAAAATCAGGATCACCATAAAATATTTTCCAGTCCCTAAGCATTTCCAATATAAGATTTGAAAATCTCTACTGAGCTTCTAAAAGTGTTGTCTGCTGTATCTTTTAGAATTCTATAATGCAGACCATTCAGCTTGGATTCTCTCTATTTTTACTTTTTTAAAATGGCTTTAATTGTTACCTTCTTTTAGTTACTGTTCATTTCTTTTCATACTCTTCACACAAAAGGAAGGTACATCTTTACAGAGCTAGGTAGAAAATAGCTAAAAGAAGAGCTGTATAGATGCAAAGTAAAAGGAATGTAAGAAAATGATTAAAAAGGCAACT
This sequence comes from Calonectris borealis, assembly GCF_964195595.1. Classification (NCBI taxonomy): domain Eukaryota; kingdom Metazoa; phylum Chordata; class Aves; order Procellariiformes; family Procellariidae; genus Calonectris; species Calonectris borealis. The sequence continues at coordinate 3,677,893 of NC_134320.1, forward strand.
AAAACACACAAAATTCACATTATGTGGAGGCCACAATATTTTTGTACAAGTACACGTTCTTATACATACAGAGTTGGTGGTCAGTGAGAGGCTTAGACCTTGGAGGCCAAATTTAACTCAGTTAAACTAGCATAATCTGGAGCAATTTCGATGACAGTTAATCTTGCTGACTTAGCATAATTCCTCCATATTTACATTGGTAACTAGAAGCAAATTCATCCCTTTGTGATTTATTTGGAAATTGTGAGCAATGACATGGACATTGCTGTAAATTAGATTATTTTTGAGTTCTTCGCTTGGCATTAAGAAATAAGTCAGAAAGAGAAATAAAATCTCTACAAGCAATCCCATGAGAAAATAGTCTCAACAGTCCAACAGATGCTGTCGCTCTGCCCCTTATATTTGATAGTAGGATCACTGTTCCTGCTCCTTACAAGTATATTACATCTCATTCTACAGTCAGGCTGTAGTTTGTGACTGGAGACAAAGTCTCAAAATCCACTTCTAGTGTTCAAAAGTTTGTCACTTTAACCTTCAAGTTTCCTCTCAATTTTCATCAAAACGGTCTCAAATCTTCATCCTGTGTCACTGGATCTTCTCTACAAATTTCCTCCCTTCTCTTTACTTACTGTTTAAAGACACGGAAGCTGCTGTGTACAATGACCATTTTTCAAGTTTTCTTCTATTACTGAATGATTTTTATGGACTCTATACTCAGGTATATTAGAGTTTTCATTTCCTTATTGGTTTCCAGTTTATAAATCTGAAACAGATAGACTCCTTAATGAAAAGGAAACCAGGAAGAAAGAATTCCATCCATTTACCCTTTAACCCAAAAAAGATGAGTAGATTTATTCTTACCTCTCATCTCGTCTTCCTCGGAACCGTGCATCCTCAGGATCCCGTGGATATCTATCATCTGAAGGTCTCCGTCCTTCCCAAGCACCAGGAGGCCCACGGTTTGAACCCCCTCCTTCAAATTCCCTGTGATCAGGAGGAAAGGGAGGCCCAGGTCCACCTCGTCTCCATTTTTCATCTTGCAATGGTGGGCCTCCTCTCCCCTCAAATTCCCGTAATCGATGGCCAAATCTCTTATCTGGATGGAAGTCGTCACGGAAGTCATCTGGTCGATCAAAGTCATCATGGAAATCTGGGTGAGGTCCTCGTCTATCTGGCATGCCCCTGCTGTCTCTACCATCACCCCACTCCTGGCCACCTCGAAACAACCCTCTCTCAGGCCCATGATCAGGACCACCACTGTTCTGGTCGTGCCTTCTATCTGAGAGAGGGCCCATGTGATGGTTTGGTGGACCACGGGAGTCACCTTGAGGGAAAAAATCATAGCAGATTTCTGTAACGTTTTCTAAAACGCTCTAGGATGCTCTAGTTCGTACAGTTCTACAAAGCATACACTATACATTTCACATTAAATCATCTTTTGGGGAAAACCTTTCCTCTACATTCCAGCCCAAGTCTACGGAAGCTTTCCTCTCAGCCAAGGCCCTGTGCTCTGCTGAAGCCTTTTCTGTCTAGAGGCACTGCACTGGAACAGCCTCTTTCAGGAGAACAGACAATGTATTTAATTACCTTTATTAAGACCAGGTCCTTGGTTGTGAGGGCCAAGACGACCTTGTCCTCCCTGCTGCCCCAGTCCTGGTATCAGTGGTGGAGGACCTGGGTTCTGTCCGTCCTATGAGCATATAATAAGAAAAGCCATTGAATTGCCACGCAGGAGTATTTTTGCTTTTAAGCATTTTGTAAGGGGGCAAAACAATTTTCTTTACATAAAGACTGCATCTTCACAGGTCTTACAATAGAAACCGCTGATTTTCCAATGGTTTCAGCCTAATTTTACAGACATTCACATCACTACTGCTTTTCAGTCACTGTCTGAGAAACATATAATTTTATAGGAAACGTAGCATTTCAAGGACTAATATTTTACCCATAACAACCAAAGATGATAAAGCTCATATTCTAACTGCCAGTTAAAGAAGATGAGGAAACTCTGTATATTTGTTTGAAAAATATCAGGTATTGATTTATATGCAGTTAAAGAGCCGCATAGACCAAAGACTTCCTTTGAAAATGAACAAAAAAATGAAACAATGAAAAAAAAAAATATCGAGAATGTCGGGACAGGAGGGACAACAACAGGGCCATAAGAGAATCTCTCCTATATACCTTTGTAAACTGTTAACATGGAAATACATGAGTTTCATTTTTAACATGCTGGCAAAGTTTGGTTTTCTTAATTCTAATTCTAGGGTCAAAAGAAAGTACAAATACTTGGCTAAGCACCAACGGCCAAGTTGTTAACGGGTTATTAAGCAACGACAGGGCTAAAGGCAGAAGCTGCAGTCACCTGCTCTTCTCAAGCAGAAACAGTAGAGCAAGAGTTTTGTGTAAGTTATATGATCCCAAAATAAAAATAAATTAGATATGTCTTTTGTTATTTTCTGTCTTTTTTGTGAATTTTAAAGGATAAAACAATGTTCTTGAAATGTTCAGCTACTGTCACAGACCCATGAAAGATTTCTACAGGTACCATGTTTACACTGGACCCACTATGATAACATTGGTTGGGAAACCATGTGGTTGAACTGTCCGATTCTGCCTTTAAACAGCAAAAGCCAGACAAAAAGTCATCATTTGGGGTTTGTACTTGACTAGAACTAAAAGGGGGCACGTACATGATTTACACTGTGAGATCCAACAGTAAAAATGTATCACTGTGAACAAGACAGAGTGGAAACTTGCAAGATTGCTATACAAAACCTTTTTATGTTGGCATCACCAAAAAAAAAAAATACCCCCAAAATCCATACCAGAAAACCCTAGACATGTAATATTTTTTTCCTCGACATGTCTAATATGTAAGATTTAGGCTTGGCCTTCATATTGGCTTGTAAAAAACCCTCCAGACTGCAGGTAGTTTGTAAATACTTAAAACCTTCCACTCCATCACTGTCATCGTACTCGTAATGATGCTGCTTAATCTCTCCATGAATCAAAGCTAAATAATTTTCATGCTCTACATTTATTTTTGAGAAACACTACCTTTTTTTTTTCTGGTTGCAGAGAAGCAATAAGTTAATTTGTGTATTTTTCCCATCATGTCTTGAAATACTGGTTTTAAATTAAACATGTATATTCAACTGCAATATAGGTGATAAACACAAAAAAGCACACAAATACATACTACAAACATCACGTTTGCATCCAGTAATTTTGTAAGGACTTTGAAAACAAAAAAGCAAAATAAAAGGCCTAGTCCAATGCCTATTAAAAAAAAAACCAAAATACTTTCCTGTATTGACTGAATGTTGACTTGAGTCCAGAACAAACAAATGCCCCGACTCGGTAAGATCCAGCTGTTGCGGTGCTCCTGCCATTCTTGACCAAAACCTTGTTGGAGTTCCATGATTTCTCATATAATTAGCATACGGTTATTTACAATAAAATTTATTGAACTTCTTAAATTTATGCCACTAGTGTTTAACCAAAGCAGCAGTTTTTAGCACTCACTAAATGAGTTTCCTCAGCGTTTAGCAAAAGCCTTCATTCCAAACAAATGATGCTTTGACAAGGTAGGAAGACAGAGCTGTAACACTGCATTTTAACATGCCTTTAATTTCAAAATACATTCTGCGCCTCAAACGGGGCTCGTAACTGAAAAACAAATACGTACAGCTCAGAAGGAGATACCGTCCTAAAAGCTGCAAAAGGCCCTGTGTACCCTGCACCTCAGGGCGGGTACGTCTGGAGCACCTCACACCGCCGTCGGTGCCAGCATTCCCCAACGCGGGCTGAGGTTCTGCAGAGGGCAGGTGAGCTGTGCAGCAATACGCAACTGCTCCACGTTACCCGCGTATCTGCCCTACATAGGCAAATGAGCAGATTTTGCATATATAAAATGCATATATAAAAATGATAGCCATCTATATTTATTAAAACTATGCACTGAAGGGAGAAAGAATTCTTTGTATTCCCCCATAAGAAAAATTTGCATTTCTTCTAAAATACTGCACAAGCTCCTAAAGTCTGCCTTATGTGGACAAGAGACTTGGCCTGACGTATTCGTACCTCACTCAACCAGTGAGTGAGATGACATTCAGCACATCTGTCTAAACGGAATGTGAGAAGATCAAATCTAAATTAGCAATAGCACAAGAGCTCCAAAGTACTACTGCTAACTCGGGAATATTCTATATATCCACCTGCATTTTAATATCCACATGCCTATCTCCAGAATAAGACTTTGACAATCATATCTCAGGCAATTTCCTTCTCATAAACAGGTCTCTACTCCGTTTCACGTTTGCAGAAAGTAGCAGATCTCACTTTCAGGAAGAGATGTACGTCTCGCCCACACACTCTGCAGTAAACCTCTGCTTTCCAATGTACAGCAGATGCAGGTAACAGTGGTATCTTATATGGAGATTAACCTTTACAAATATGTATAAATGTTCAGTATTAATGTCACTAGCCCTTGATAAAGCAGATATATATTCATACACTCCTGCTACTGAAAAGGAAGGCAAGTGATTTGTACAAGTTTACAGAAGATAAATATCAAATTCAGAACAAAAAACAAGCTAAAGCCTATTGTTTAAAAAATGACAGATGGGGCCTTTTAAAATAGGAACTGCTATTATATTCATATTACAAAGGAGCAAAAACTGACATTACGAATTTTAAAATGTGTTCATTTTTAAAAGACATTATCATACTAAAGCTGCACAAGGAAGGAAAAATGGTCAAAAATACCTTGCTTTGTCTTTTTTTAATATCTGTAAAAGACATCAAGATAGCAGTATTCACTGAAAATAACCAGCCACCTGTCAAAAGCAACTTACTGAATTCTGACCAGAGTGTTCGCAGCAGGGTCAGACAACGACAGCCCTACACATATATGTAAACATACAGAAACTTTTATATACACACAAGCTTGGTAATTATTCTCAAAGCAGAAAAGTTAGTCTCCCTGGGACAGCAATGAAAAACACTACGCTAATTTAAGTTAGACAGTTGTGGAACCCACTCTCGTTCGCTTAGCTTTGATGCTTTTGAAATCTCAGCGATAGTGTCACATTAGCAGACTTCTGGAGGGAATTATTGCTGATTTGTAAGGAAAAAATATTCAACTAAACCCACAATTTGTAGGCTACTCTGTCTCAATCTGAAATGGAATCACTGAGCTAAAGCTCATTTCAATGTCATCACTCGTTGTGGTCGGTACTGGACCACACACTAAGGACTATATGTGTACCTGTCTAAAGCTTTAACTAGAAACCATTGAGTGCAAGTCTGAAAGAGTTAATTCTGTTTAAAAAGGCCCACACATTTTTTAAAATTGAGTAAGTAGAATTTTTTTCCAAACATCCCCTTCGAAATTCACCTTAAAGCTGAAAACAATCAAGAGAAATTTTAACTACAGAATCAGTGCCATACAAATAGGAACCTGTAAGAGCTAATAAATACAGAAAGCTCTGCATTATCTGTGGCAGATCAAAAGACGGAATAAGCCCGTTATGAAAGATGCTGAAGAGGGCAGAGCAGGTTGCACCTGGTACTGAACCAGACTTAATCAAAACCTGACTTGATTCCTGCAGAATTAATTGGTGCGTCTACAGGCGACACTCTCCGGTATTCCAGGTCAGCTGAGCGCAAGTCTATTGCCGAGCTGGTGAACCCTCCCGGAGCCGAGTGCCAAGGCGGCACGGCACAGGCACATCTAATGGGCAGCGCGGCGGTCAGCACACATCCAGCAGTTCCAGCCCAGTGCTCGCCCTACCAGACCTGGGCTAGTCCTACACAAACCTGTCTGGTACCCGTGCTCCCTCTCCTGCTTCTCGGCAAAAGGTGCAGGAACCAGTTAATGGTGTTCAACGCCAGCCTCTGAACTTGTGCTCCAGAAGGTACAAAGGTGGCTAAACGACTCCTATACCAAGGTAGGAAGCAGGATAGCTCTGTTCCTGTGCGCTTGGTTTGAACTGGTAAGTTCAACCAGACCTAAGCTGATTCCAGGTGTGCCAGCATCTATGGTAAATTCATCCCATAGTTCAGATTAACTACACTGGGACAACTGAGAGTTGGCAGTAACTTGCTTTAATTAATACATGAGAGTTTTCTTATGTTCAGTTTGCTTAAATTCAACTTTTATTAGTGCTTACCTACTCCCCAGGAAATTCCCCACTTAAGATAGTTCAGTGTCTTTAATTAAAATTAAAAAACCTGGAGTTTCTCCTAAGGTTACATATTTTCATAGCAGACTGATTTCTGGACCAGCATTTCCAATAATCCCTTTTCTACAGTTACCTCTGCTGTTTCCAAACTACGTAACTCATTTCATCATCATTTAAGTTTTCCTGAGGCCTCAGTCTTGCAAGTATATCAAACCTTCAGCCTCTCAGCTCTTGCTTTGCATTTCTACCGCGTGATGTTATCATTCCTACATTCTTAACACTCTTCTCGTTATACAGACCGACACATACCTGATTAAATGGGGGACGAGGCCCATCACCCAACAGAGGCGTTTTCTGCTGCTGGAAAGGCAGAGGGCCCTGGGAAGGGTGCGGCCCCCTTGAAGGGTTCGGTTGTCCCTGAGGTCCTTGCATGTTTCCTTGTGGCCCTACTAAAGAGCCTTGTGGAGGTCCCTGCTGGCCTTGTGGACCTGGTGGCCCACGCAATTCTTGTGGCGGTCCTAACATTGTACCTTGAGGCGGGGGTCCCTGGAGGCCCCTCATCTCTTGAGGACCATGTCCTAGTAAACCACTTTGCATATGAGGACCTCTCATTTCTTGCGGATGACCCATCATCATCCCTTGTGGAGTAGGTCCCTGGTTATCTCTGGGTCCTGGTGGACCCTGCATCCCTCTTGGATTAAGTCCCATCAAAGGCCCTTGAGATATAGGGCCCTGCATCCCTTGAGATCCTGGAGCTCCTTGCATGCCATGAGGAAGAGGTCCTTGCATTCCTCGGGGACCAGGTGGCCCTTGCATTCCTTGACCACCAGGGGGACCTTGAGGACCCAAGTGACCTTGTGGGCCAGGTGGACCCTGCGGTCCTAAATGAGTCTGAGACCCAGGTAGACCCTGTGGTCCTAAGTGGCCTTGTGGACCAGCATTACCCTGTGGACCTGGAGGCCCCATTGGCCCATGAGGGCCAGGATGTCTCTGCATTCCTTGATGTCCATGTAAATCCTGAGGCCGTGGCATTCCTTGTGGAGGCCCTTGGGGGCCTGGAGGTCCTTGTGGTCCCATGAACCCTTGTGGACCTGCTGCTCCTTGGTGTAATGGAGGACCTTGAGGTCCCATTTGTCCTTGGGGTCCCGGAGGTCTGAACTGTCCTTGTGGACCAGGAGGTCCCATCTGAGGCATATTCATTGGCATCTGCTGAGGTGGAAGGGGCTGCTGAAATCCTTGAGGCATCTGTGACATTGGGCCTTGCCCTGGAAAAGGCTGGGGTCCATGAAGAGAGCCTCCTGGAGGTGGCGGCTGCACTTGCTCGGCTTGCTTTTGTGCAAGTCTCTCAATCTTCAATTGCTGTCCAAAAAAAGAGACCCAGAAAATCAACTAAGCACAGAAGTATATGTAACAACTGAAAACCAGAGGCACGTAACAACTAAACCCAAGAAGCAATCATCTCATTTCTCAGGAGTTTAAAAAGATTGAGTGCTTTCCTCTTAATTAGCAGAAATACAACTAAAGAGATCCATAGGTCAGTATTAGTTAACTGAAATGTGGGGGCCTTACTGAAGGTTTCATAGCATCATGCATTAAATCCAATATCGTGTTCAATTGGATGTTTTTTTGAAAAAAGGTGAAAACAGTACTGCAAGAGCAAGCTACACATTTTAGTGTTGAGGTCCAAATATATCACACAGAGCACTAAAACAAATTTGCTAGTAACTGTCTTTAAATACATACCTCCAAGAGTTGCGGGTTTGTGTACTGAAGTGCTGCCATTTCCTGTTCAATCTCCGCCTGTGTCTTCTTTTTCTCCTCCAGCTTAATATCTTCCTTTCTATCATTCAATGGCTCAGGTGGGGGAGGCAAAGGAACTTTATTCTGCATCCATGCCTATAAAGAATTGTAAACACAAGATGAATTCTGTGGAACAAGATGTGTGCAGTATATTGCTGCGTTGGAAAAGGATATGCTGTGTAGTATGGATATTCAGAAGCTAAAAACAATGCTGAATAAAACTTCCATATCTTATAACATCCTATTTTCCAGGTACAGATACAAGATACAAGGGATTTAATCAAGTATATTATGCTTAAATAGTAATTAAACTAACTACTGTGGTAAATTATTTTGCACTGGGTGTTGATATAAAAGAGCTGGAAATCCAAAACATTTCAACAGCCACACACTTCTGAAGTTGGGAAAATAACAAGTTGCTCTCCTGTTCACTGTTTGTCAGGTACTTACCTGCTGAAACTGTGCTGGTATTGGTTTTGCATAGGGCACTTTTTTCTGTGGCACCTTCTTTTGGTCCTTTTGCATTACTTCCTCCATTCCCCAATCCAGTCCCGGGATTGTCATTTCAATATCATTGGACTCATCTTTCCCTTTAGCACCAGGAAGACAAACAGTCAGAGCAATGCAGAACGCTCTTTACAGCTTATTTAGCAAAAGAGACCAAGAGGTTTTCTACTCTTCCTTCTTTATATGGGAAATACGCACAATACTGAACTTCAGAAAAAAGCATCTGTGCTACCAAAATGTATGAAAGGAACGAAAAAGAAGTCACACAGTATCTGGATGGCTCAGGAAAATGCTTCCCCACAGCTACTACTTACCCATCTGCTCTTGCTCCATGGCTATTTTCAATTGTTCAGGAATTCCCATCCCAGGAATAACTGCTAGGCTGTTGGGTTCCAGATCATCTACAGAAAAATAATAAATATTTTACTTGGAAGATTTTTCTTTACATTATCATTTTATCCCTTTGGATTCTCACATGCTTTTACCATTGGTATGATTACATATTTCACAACAGGTGGGTCACTTTTTAATTCCATACATGAATTATGGGATATTAAAAGAACTGCAAGTTCAGATTCATAAATACACCCCAAAAGGTCAGAAACTATGTCCTTTCAGGAAATTTACATCTAGGGTAGAAGCTCAGAAAAGGAAATAACAACCCATACCCATTCCCATTTTTGTTATAACAAATCTATGTATTTTAAAACTTAAATTGGATTAACGTGCTGTATTTTAATTAACATTCCCAAACACAAAAGCAAAAATAATCAAAAATCTGAAGAAAGAGATGCAACCCAGAGATGAAAGGTTGCTGAGGCATGCCATAGAGCTGGGCAACCCTGAGCAGCCTAAAATTACCAAGATAAATCCTTAAGAAGGGGGGTAAAGTTTTAAGATTTTAGTCAAGTTCAATAATTTTCAAGATTTTCCTGCTGTAGTTCAGGACTGTGGGAAGTCTTGAAGTCACGTGAAGTTTTCAGGAAGAAAAGTAAACTGGAGATATTGCCAGAGGGAGAGCTAAACCTCCTTCCTGTGATTAACAGAGCAGGTCTTACCTCCCGGAGCTGCGGAAAGAAAAGAAAACTCATTGTTGGAATGGTGATCGCTGATAACATGGAGAGTAAAATCATCCTCATAAAAAAATATCTTTGTCTAGGTAGTCACCAATGCTATAATACTGTTCCATCATCTTACGCAGAAGCTGCGCTCTAGTGTCAGCTAACGCCCTAGGCTCGTTCCTGACCCCAGCCCTCTTTCTTCCATATTGAGGGAAATCGCCTTACCGTATTCCACACCATCCTCTGACATGCCAGGCAGCAGATTCAAGTTGTAACGATCTCGCATTTTATCTCCAGGCCGATTTCTAGTCCAAAACTTGCTGTCAAAAGGAAGTTATATGATCTCAATAAAGGGTCAAGAGTATTAACTACTTTTAATCTAATTAGTTCTTTAATTTTTAGCGTGCTATCTTCATTATATAAGGATTCAACTCTTACTAAATCAAGTCCAGCGCTAGATCTGAACATCAGGTGTGAGGTTCAAACCAAAAATAAAAACCCAACAATTATCATATTGAATTATATAGTTACAATTCAGAAGATGCTTCAAAGTGTAAGGGGTATAAGTACAAGACGTGAACATCAGATCCTGAACAGACAAGATATATTTCTAGTCCATTCCAAAAACTTCTCGCCCAATTCAAATATATTCTTCATCTACAACTGAACTTGTCAACACACACAAAAATGCTCCATGTCTACAGCATGTTCAACCTAAAAGCACAAACTATATGTCTCCAAACATGTTTGCAATGTGAAAAGACAGACATGACCAGCAGATGATCTGCAGGAAAAATGCTGTGGAGATAAGAATATTTCTTCAGCAAGAAACTACAATAATTCTTTTTTAAAAATTTCTTCAGGAGATTTCAAAGCTCACACAAACCCAAAATCCTAGTATTTTTTAAGGCTTCCTTAGTTGAAGGACACGAGGTTAGACTCTACCTTTTAATGTAAAATATCAGTGCCTTCCCATTTAGTACGTTTGTCTCTCTGCTTTGCCCATTGGTTGCGTATCAGAATCATCCCAATCTATTCTTCGTTCACTGATGCCATGCACCTTTCTAGTTTCTAAATGTACATACATTCCCGTAGATCTTTTCTTTAGATACTTGAAGATACCTGGTGTGATCATTTGAGCCTGAACAGAGAATGTGTCCAAGGGGATGCCATGCCAGACTCCAGATCATTCCCTCATGGGCCATTTCCATTCCACCAACCTCTTTCTCAACCCTGATGTATGAAAAAAAAAACAAAAACAAAAAAACAACAATCATCACACAGGTGAATATCTGCTACAGATAAAATACAAAACTTTTGCTATTCAGTTGTTCCTCTTCCTCTATCCCGTATTTTGCTAAACTTGAGCTTCTGTTATTTTTCTTTTGGGTGAACTGATCATTCCTAGTTTTTCCTAACAAGGAATTCAGTAATGTAGGGATTTTTAACTGTACATTTAGAAACAAATTAATTACAACATCTCAGAACAAGCTCTAAGAAACCAGGAGTTTCAACCATTCATCACCCCCTCAACAAAAGACCATTTCCTGTGCAAGCAATTGTATCCTTTAAAATACATCTGCACAGGAAAACTTCTTCATAAATGAAGCATATTCACAAACTTCCTCAGGTATAGAAAAAAACTATACCATAAACATGCATGTTAAACACAGATTCAAAGGTGAAAAGTATATTGTATGTTTAGTGTAATAGCTTGCACATCTGACCAACATCTTTCCAACGTGCTGATGAAAATGCCACATACCCAACGTGCCAGAACAACAACGAGCCGTCAGATCCTCCACTGGCGAACAGCCCTTCATGAACAGGATGCCAGGCCACAGCTGAAATACAAAGCCAGCCACAATCAGAAAGTGTAACGCTAGGATTTCTAATGAATGGAAATCAGGATCTCAAAAACTTTCATTTTTAATCCAAGTTTATTAATAAAAATCCACATAATATAACAAATTCTGACCTGTGGCCTCCTTCTTATGACCCCTGAAGACCTGCAGTTCTTCTTTCAGATTACGAATGTCAAAGAGCTTACAGAGATGGTCACGAGAAGCTGTTAGCAGCCAGTTGCCATTCAGATTCAGTTTCACCTCCATCACTGTGTTTTTATGAGCATGTCTGCAAGCAGAGAAAGACAAACTGTTTGTCCAGATACTGATTTCTCCGACACAAATAAAAGCGTGATAATTTACCAGTCCTAAATATTCAGGTCAATAAAAAAGTAGTTCAGGCTACTAAACCAGAATATCGTGGCTTTCTGTGCAAAGGCCCTATGCCTTAATACTGTTCTTTCATACTTCAGGGCAACTGGTAGTGCTCATTGAGGCAGTATTCAGTTACTCTGCACGTTTCTACTGCAGCATAAGAAATTTTTCATCAGCCAGATGAAACATATCATTTGTGTTTTCGTATCTCAATTCTGTTTTCCAAACGAGAACTGTGTGACTAGGAGGTCTATGGAGAAGGACAAAGTAAATTTAAATAAGGAATATTAAAGTCACAATTTTCCAAGGATAGACTTGACTTCATCTAACCTCTAGATTTTCTGGCACAGCTAAAGCAACTAGCTTTATATTTGAAGCAATTGTATATGGCTGAAAAGATGTGAGGCAAAAAGCTAAGAAGGGAATTAAAACCAAAATATTTTATAAAGTTAGCTTATATTTGAGCAAATCAAAGTCTGTGGGCAAGAACTTACAGTGTGGCAAGGCTCTGGCCAGTCTTTGGATCCCAGAACTTGATGGGCTGTTGGCTATCTTTACTTCCCGATACAACTAATCCCTTCGTTGGATGCCAGTCAACACATTTCACATCTGCTCCATGTCCTGTTAAGAAGATAAAAATTGTTCATTTTGAGATTTCACAGACACTGAAAAGACACTGGAAAATTAAAGGGTGCACACCTTATAACCGTAATGTAAAACTGAATGAAAAACATCACAGATCACACAACATAAAATCAACCTAACTAAAAAAATCTTCTGAGTTATTTAGGTTGCATTCCTTCCCACTAATCACTGAGAGCATCTTTTCCTCGGATTACGCCTCAAACCAAGTTCACTTCACCAACATAAAAATTGTCTAAGAAGTTTCTGCTCAAACCTGTACTTTTCTTCAGGCTTTGGCCCTACACTATTACCCAGTATTTTAAATATAACACTGATAAAGCATTTGTATGGAGGTGGTAAGGGAAAACAACACTGTGACACTTCACTTTCTGTTAAATATTGTAGAAATGAAAGGCAAATACGTATTTGTTCCTATCAGTACTTCCCTTTGCTTATTTTCTGACAGGACAGCAAAAGAAATTAAATTATGGATCTGAAAACTAAATTAGCATATGATGAAAAGAAATCTTACGAGATGTAACCTCTTATCAGGTCAGAGGGATTCAGGTTTTTCTACTGCTCAAGAGTTAGGAGAGAAAAACCCTCGTGATATCATTTCATTTTAAACAGACTGACTGACCTTGACAGAGAATCAGTGATGCTCAGATGATCTAAAATCTGTCAGGAAGAAACGCTTGTTCCTGCTACACAACAAAATGAGGTTTCTGAGCTGAACTGTAGGGATTTAGAGAAGAAATAACGAACAATAATTTCTTTCTCTAATCTCTCTCCATGCCAGTCCACTTCAAGGGAAAGCCAACAGTAATAGTCAATGCCAGAAAACGAGGCAGCATGCAGTAACTAAAGAAAAAAGCAAAATGAGTAAGGAAGGTCTCTCTGCAACATGAAGGCACTGAAGTTACAAAATGGTATGGAAGAATGATAGCATGTTCCGTGAAAGACAAAGGGTTCCCATCAAAGTCAGACAGCTCCCACAAGTACTGCTTTGCTACATGGTGGAACACGTAACTTCAAGCAGCACAAGCTGTCTTAATATAGGCCTCAATTCAACAAGACATTAAAAATTAATATCAGTTGAAATTTTCTTGAGGCCACAGAAAAATCAAATCAGAATAAGCAATATAATTCTATCTTAAAATAAAAGCAAAATGTGAACACACAGAGCACTCTCTCCATCAAATGTGTGCAACTTTCCTCCTCTCCAGAGGAAAGGACAGACAGGGAAGAGATTCTTGACCCACGAAGAAATGAAAACAGCTTTGGTAAGTATATGGGGAACAACTTCAAGGATTGATTGACAACATGGATGAAGGAACGCAACCCTCCTCCCCCAGCCAAAGCAGGCAGAATTGCCCTTGGAATATGCAGGGTCTCAGGGAAGAGCAGGACCCTCAAGTTGCAAAGACTATAGATGTCCTCACAAGCAACCGCTCTGGTGGTCCGTCCTACCAACAGAGGGGCACTTCGAGATGCATTGTTTCCCTTCTCTCTGCCTCTTCTGATGCAGAAAGAAATGAAAGGCACTGTCTGTCTGGATTTGCTCTGACTAAATCTCTCTCTCTCAACTAAAACATGACGCTGAATGCTGAGCAAACCTTGCTTCCGAGTGTTTATTTGGGAGGAACAATTTGGCCAGTAGCAAGAGAGAAAGCGCTCTTCCTCCACAGTGGAAGCCAATTCATGCCTGCAGATTTTCAGCTGATGATATTCTATAGCTACCTGCTACCCTGCAGCCCCCAGGGAAAGACAGGGGATTTTAATTCAAGGGCACAATAGGCCCTGATAGAGAAACGTTCCATTACAGTTAATAACTGGTTGAACCATATGAAAATGTGTTCAGACTAGAATACTTGAGTACTATCATAAATATGAAAAAAACAAAGCCCAGCAAAACCATAAAAAAAATTACCCACACGGACTGGAATTACATTGGCCTTGCTGCTTCCAAAATAAAGACAATTAGTAACGGAAGAGCGCTGAGAGACTAAGGGCTACTCTGTTTAGTAGAGATTGCATCCGGAAAAGGAGTTATGCTGGTGAAAGACCATCTCTAGACGACAGCTCATGCTGTGCAAGGCCTGATTTAGGCTTTTCTTTCAAGACCTCACCTGAGTTAAACCAGCCCAAATATGTACCCCGAGGGAAAAAAGGCTCAGAGTGGGCAATCCAGTTCAAGTTCAGAGCCACACTCTTAAACAGAGCAACCCAAGCACCCACCCTCTAAAAGTCTTCAAAAGGGAGTGACAATGACAGGACAGCACCGGACTGATGGGCTTCTCAGAAGCCAGGTGGGATAGTCACTACCCGCTAGCCCCAGACCACAAAGCTGAAAGGGAGTAAAAGATGCCAGGACACTCAGAACTTGTAACCAGAGCAGATAAATCATTAGGTACTTATCAGCAGGCATTTAGCCATCATCAGCACATTAAAATTGACCATAGGGATCAGAAGAAACTCATCGTATTTAAAAACAGAACCATTATAAAGATAGATAACTGGAATTTCCTGCAGAGATTTCAACCAGTGTGCTCTGGTCTACAGCGATGGTGGGCGAAAACTGGGACCCTCCTTTGTAATCTAATCAAAATGATCTATCCTGCCCTCAAGAGAGGCATCCCTTAGATAAAGTTCTGCACTGAGTGGGATCATCATATATACTTAGCTATAGGTTCCTCATGCAATGAAGCTTCCTCAAGAGAAAATAAATTCTTTCCTACAACAAACGTGATTTAAATAAACTATTCCCAAGGGACAAACTAACTCAGAAGAATTACATAAGATAACCAAGATAACTGAACAGCATCATCTAATAAGACCTTTTTAAATTTCTTTTTTTCTCTCTTTTTTTTTTAATTGGAGCAATTGTATATTGCTCTTCCTTCTTTCTGCTGATAGATGTACATACTACTATCTGTAATAAGACAGATGATGCAGAAAATACATTTAAAATAAAACTCCAGAGAAAAAGAAGCCTGGTAGATTTTTCTTTGTAGTTGTTTTCAGTTCTTAGTTCTAGGCTAAGACCTGGGAATCGGACTCTCCTCTGGTACAGAACCCCTGTCACCAAGCACCACGCCCAGAAAACCTGAATTCATGCAAATCTCTGTAGTTTACATTCCTTATTTGCTGACTCTAACAGCTTTTGCTCAGTAACTTCAACAGTCCCACATATGTGTTTGTGACCTAGGAGAGCCAGGATGGGAATTCCTCTCTGAACAACGCTTGCACCCTTTCTGCCCCCTGAGCCCCTGTCTGTAAAAGGCATAGATGTTACATCATTTCCCTATCTTGTAGGGACGCTTTATGGATAAATGAACTGAAATGTGTGAATTGTTTAGAAGTCATGGCAATGGAAGGCCTATAAACAAACTGAAATGGAAAGACTGAAGGTAAAGATTTCTGATAAAACTGAACTTGTTTAAAATGATGAGTTAATGTCTGAGCATAAAGCAATATACTAACGTTTGTCAGTTTTACTTACAACTTTTTCTAACCTTTTAAAAAATCTGCAGAAAAAATAAATTAAAAACAAGCATATGTAGATTCTTTAAAAGTTCAGATACAAAAGTATTTCTCTAATAATACTTTGCACATGCATAATAAATTTTTGAACTGAGTGACTGTAGTCACAACCCCGTTAATTAAAATACTGATTGTTAATACTTCTAGCCAACTTATTTGAAGGATTGTTCTTTAAAAGTCACTGAACAGAAATACTGGCTGGTGAAAGGCATAACAAGCTATAATAAGATTATGTGTAACAGTATTTGATAAAATCCAGCATGTCACAAGTCTGGAAAAGTACACACAAATTAGGGACTTGATTTTTTTCCCCTCTCACTCTAATTTCTGCATATATGACTTAGTGAATGTAATATATTGTGTAAAAAAGTTGTTATGGATCATTGTCTTTTTATTACAGTCTATAACATATCCATATACTTTATAATGCAACTGTGTATAAACTATCGATTATAGATATATCACATTTATTGCTGTAGCTAAATTTTTTTCTATTATATCCTTTCGCCTAGGAATAAGCCCCATTCTGAAGGCACATAAATTGGAAACAGGATTTTATAGATGATACTGTAGGATTTCTAGATCCTTCTCAGCAATTATTTGGATGTATATCACAGACTGAGATGACACTCTTAAGGCATCTTCTTGCACTTTAACATCATGTTCCAAAGAAAATCGATATTTGTAACTACATATATTTTAAAGAATGAACATAGTAATTTAATTGCAACAATACTGTTTCTCATTTAGAGAGAATTCTATTTGCTTGGATTTTTTTTTTGAAAGACACGTGGTTCTCTTATGCTGTTTTAAATGGGGAGTAGAGCTGTGTATCCTCCACTTGAACTGGTCAGACTTGAAGCCTTTTCATAACCACACAGTAACGTTCACCTTCCTGTAATCTGTATCCCCAAAATAACAGAACACCTCTCAGAAGAGCAGGCCCTTTGTAGGGGACTATCTCCAAGGGATCTGCAAAGAGACATCAGGTCTTACTGCCATTCAAGCTAAGGTTCTCCACCCCCAAAAAGAAAAAAAATAAGGACCTGGAAATTAAAGATAATGGAAAACAACCATGTTAGCAGAAAGATGTTCTAAGTTTTCTACATAATTCCCTTAGACTTTGTTAGTTGCTTCCAGCCTATTAGGCAAATCGGATTACTCTGCCCATTCCATTTTTATGGAAGGCTTTTAAAATGTTATCTGATGGTTACCCATTCCCCTAGCAATTCCCTCCTTCTCCTTAAACTCACTTAGGAACTGAATACCTCATATCTACAAGAACCTAGGTACTGTTTTGATAACACTGATCAGGTTAGCAATAAGAGTAAGAATATATTTTAATTCCAGTAATTTAGTGTTCTTTGCCCTATCACATTATGTGAACTATACTCCTGAAAGCTGTCCTATGAGCTCTTTCACTTCCTATGCTCCACTGCAAGAATGAATACCACAGAAACCTCCTGTCTACAGATACACAGTATGCTTTTTATTTTTAGCATAATGTGGGAGGCTGGTGAATAAGAAATTAAGGGAAAAGCTCCTTTCAGTCTTCAGTGGATTAAGAACAATGCCTCCCACCAGACTTTCAGACCTCTGTCCCACAAACTCAAGTTTTATTTTCCTTTATTTGCTCACAGTCTTTCTCTAGCTCTCTGCCAGTTTATTAAACACGATATCTAGAGAGACTACTAGAGTTTTAATCTACCTACAGGGAATGTCTCGTAGATCATCAGTATTCCTCTCAACCAGCAGCAGAATGGTTTACAAATCCTGCCCCCCCCCCAGTTCTAAGTTCTAATCATACTAAGTTTCCTTCCTGGACAAAAGCTCTTGTAACAGGACAGTTTGTTTTTATCATCTCTGAAATCAGAAGGTTAAAAAAGCCCAATAATCAGTAAACACTAATGAAACAGGTGTGGGTGAACAAATGAGTTTTCCCAAGATTACCCAGAACAAGTAATCAGCCCCCAAAATGTGCTTCCATAAATGAGTTTAGAATTTGTATGTCCCAACTGAACTTACACCACTCAGTGAATAGTTTGAATTCTACAAAATCCTAGAACACTAGCAAAAAAAATTTGAACTTAATGGTAGTCGTGTGCTTGCACAGCTTGCGTAACAGCACATGCATTCCAAAGAATCATGAAAAAAATCTCGTAATATTACATTAAATTACCAGTAATGGCATGGAGTGATCTGAATTCTTTACGTCTGTTGAAATTCAATGACAATGTCTTCTGTAAAGGTTTATAGTGAGGGGAAGAAATCCAGCTGGGTGCCAGCGTATGTGGGAACTGGGTCATGCAGGGTTCAGTCTTTAACTAATGGGACTACTCACACATTAAACTTAAAAGCAAATGTTTAAATTCTTCAGTGAATTGAAGGTAGAATGCTGAGCAACTTCCAAAGCTGAAATGCATTGCTTTGGACAGAAACAAAAATTACACAACTGAAAATGTCTACTGTTTTAGATTTGTGGTGTCAGGTCTTTTTTTTTTTTAATCATTGAGTATGTTCATGCTAGAGTTCACAAACACTATAGAGATACCTTTCCTTTAGACATACTTGCTTTTTCCTAACTCCTGAATTTTGAGCATTATCACTACCTACACCCAATCAGGTTATTTCCTGTATATGTTGCAAAACAAGTTTGACAGCAGGTTGTGCAACAGCACAGTAAGGGGACCAGCATCTGTAACATGTGAAGAGCTGTTTAACGTTCTCTTAGAAGTGAGAACTACACGAAAATCAATTAAGTATGCATGTTTCACAATTTCTAATCATAAGACATAGTTAAGTCATATTTAGACTGATCACAGATAATTATCAACAGAAAGTTATTTTAGTATGTAAAAACATTACAAAATTTTCACTAATTTTGCTTAATCAGTGTCCAGATTTTCTAACTTACCGCTACTTTTATGCACTTAATCAAAAAAACCTATGTATAACATTAAGCGCATCTGTCACAGGGAGTTCACCTATGTGACGATGCTTTAAAATGCAGCATAATGCTTAGTGCAATACAGTAGTCATTATTTCTAATTAAGAAGTCATTAATCTTAAACAGCCATCAGGAAGCTCAGAGCTAGCTCAAGAGAAATGACAGGAAAAATAGGGCAGAAAGTGTAAAAGGGGAAGATACAGCACATTAAAACTGTCCAACACCTTCTTATTCAATATATATATGCTAGTGCTTAGCAGTAATGGCAGCTGAATTCAAGGACAAAGGCAGGTTTTCATTACAGTTAGAGTTACATTATTTATGAAAAGCAGACTGGATTCTACTTTGCACTTCGGCACAGTTATCTGTTAAAATTCTCATGGCATATTACTTATAATTCCTTTGCAGGTATTCATCAGAGAATTAAGAGGGCTTTTTTAAATTGCAAAAGGTAGAACATCATCCTTTTTTTTGCTGGTTACATTATCTGTAAAGTAGCTGGGACTAGATGTTCTGTTCAAAAATTAGCCAGCCTACTTTGAAAGCAGCAACACACTTGCTTGTCATTGACAGAAAATATTTATTTACAGTGGTATTTACATTTAATGATATTAAAAATAAATGTTGTACAAGAAACATTAAAAATGAACAGCAATTGTAAGAAAAATTCTCATGCTTCATAACATAAACAGCTGACAGGAGCAAAAAAACCACTCCCTCAGAGAGAAACTGTCCCACAATTTTCTATTGCGTGTTTTCTGGCACCTTCCTTTCAAGTATCTGGTACTAGTCACTGATCTGAAAGAGCTTGCACTGCCTCTAATGAGTGTTTACCGTCTTAAGCCATCAGACAAGGCTGATCTCTCATCTAACGCGGCATGGCAATTACTACATAACGCCATACAGAAAAGGGGAGAGTACAGCCATGTCCAGGAATAGAACAACCGGCGGTCCTTCAAGGGAAGAAAAAGCATGAACTTGAAAGACGAGAAATTCAATGATTTTGTCAATCATTAGTCTGCAGTTCCCATAGATTTGTGGCTTTCTATCTGGGTACAGGATCGGTTTGCTGGGCAGCATGGTTTTTTGTAAAAACAAAACAAAAAATATCCCCGAAAAGTGTAAGCTTTCATGTTAAAATGTTCCCAGTCAAGTCCTCCAAACAGGAACAAAACAAGTGTTTTGGAATCTGCTGATAGTCTGTACCATCAACTTTAAAAAAAAAAAAAGATGAATCTGATTAGAATGCCAAATAATTTGAAGCCTCACAATGACAGTTGATCTCAAAAGTAACTATTTAACTACTGCTTAGTCAGAACATACACTTATATTTTATGAAACGAGAACGAAGTGGGGCATGTGTTAAAAACTGGTGCCTGAAGCTCAGCTTCTAGTAAGAGATGTAATTTTAAGATGTACTGATGATAGAGTAGCTTCAGTGAGGTGTTCTAAACACATACTTAAGAAACTAGTTTTATTCACTAATTATTGAAAATGTTGACTGGTGTGTTCAGTTGCTGCCATCAAGGTGTCAAAACCCCTAGCCTTTCCACCTGCAGACTTCCGTCAAGCCTTTGCCTGTTACACCTGTGTGAAACACCACTAAGCAAAGCCAGACAAAGTTTGATATTTTTACTGAATACTACAATAAGTAATGGAAAGAAGGAATGCCAAAAACACAGCATTGATTTAGACATCTTTTTGAAATAAACTTGAAGCTAAGAAACTTTGGTACATCCTAAAATTCAGCAATGGCAATTTAGTGAAAGGAAGGAAAGGAAGGAAATCAGGGGACACACTGCAGAACTTCCTACCAGCTTGCCTCAAGCTCTGTGCTCTAATTAATTTCCGTCAAGGTTGTAAGCGATAGAGTCTGAATACTTAGTTCCCAACTCAGGGAAGAGAACAAATACTTGCAGAAAAGCGAAGAGTAACCATGATTAATCATTTTCAGTACTTATTTCCTTTAGCATGCTGCTGGATGTTCATTAGTTCTGCTGGCGAGTATGGCCATTGCAAGAGAAAAGCATGGTCCAAATAGCTAGTTTAGCGGTTAATCCAAGTTTCAAACCACTGTCTGGCCACACGAGCAGACATCACTCTCAGCAAGCTGCTAAAACCTAAGAAAAAATTTTGTGGATCCCAGCAAAAGAAGTTACAAGAAGTCTTTTATATAACTTGATATACCCTTACTCCCAAGTGAACCCAGAATCTTTCAATAAAAACACCCAACACAGAAGGACTACCAAGATCTTTCAGTTAACTTGATCTTCCTTCATTGGAAGAAGAGGTTTCAGTGTGTTTTTATGGTTAAGACTACAGGGCAGGATCCTACTATTTTACATCCCGTTGAGAGGGGAGGCAATATCAACTCTCTTCTCTACCAGACAAGTAAATTACTTTGAAAGACAGCCATGTTCATCTGGCCAGTCACAGAACACTTGTCCAGCCAGCTTCTCAATTTAAGGGACAGCAAGGTTGCAGGAAAACCGTTTTCCTTCTTGCCAACCAAAAAAGCCACGTAAGCCACTTTCGATAGCCAGTTTACCAATACAGAACATCCCATAAGTATAAGCCCATTATCATCCCATTAAGTATGAGCCCATTATCATCTTTAAGCAAAGAAATAATGAGTTTAGGTATACAGAAGTTAGGAAAACTATTTTCTTTGGTTTTAGGGCAAATATTGCATAAGCACCTGCTCTCAGTAATAAGTGAACAGCAGCTGGCCCAGGGGTGGGGTGGGGGGACAACAGAGAGATTATCAAACTTTGTATAGACTCTAGGAAAAGATTTATTTGTGTCAGTCAATAATCCAGACAATTAGCAAGTGCGAGAGATCCAAGAAGGGATATGCAGATAGAGGCCATTTAACTTGCCCTTTGCATTTTACAATACCACCAAGATTGAGCAAACTAGGAAGCTGCAGGTCTACTGAAGTAAACTGCTGGCAGAAAGCAGAGCACCTAATACTGGCCTAAGCTACAAAGCACTACTCTTTCTATACAGAGGTGAAGCTGAACAGACAGGAGAATTTTCATCTCAAGCACAGAGGACCAATTTTGAAGCAACTGAAATAGGAAAGGGCTGTAAATTATGAGGACAGAAACACACACAATGAGCAGAGTACCATGAACTAAAACAAAAAAAAACCCAGCATGTAATACCATACGGTGACTTACGAACATGTCTAATCTAGTGATGATCTCGGGGCTAATGAGAAGAAACACAGCAAAATTAAAAAAAAAAATCAGTGCAAAAATGTAATTAAAATACAGGACCAAAACAATGATTTGAATAGTGTTACAGATACATATCAGAGGTAATACCTTCCACTGACATTTCAATCAAGCAGCAAAGAAAAGATGAACTCAGGTGAGAGACAGAAACAAAGAACGTCTTGCTTCAAACTTCTGCACCATCAGTGCTCCTATTCTCTCGTATTTTCCTCTGCTTTCCTGTATCACCACCACCACATCTGTGGACTCAGTCCTCTTTCCTGCCACCTATTAATTTTGAAACTTAAGAAGATCTTTTCCTCTTTCAGATTTAAAGATAATAGTGAAGTCCCTATGTAAGTAGAGGAACCCAAATACTTTGTATTTCTGTTTCAATTCTAAAAATAGGTCCCCTATTAAGCAACTGTTCTGTAGAATGTGGCTGTATAAATATCTATGAAGCTCTCTAAAATACCATGCATCCCCATGTATCATTTTAAATTCCACAAGCACATGAATGGATCGAATAGTAAAGCTCTTCACATGTGATCGAACAGAGTGACAGGGAAAAAGATGATGTTGAAAACTTACCAGGGATTTTGTGCGATAACACCTAACAAAGAAAGGGAGAGATGTCAACAGGAAGAAATGGGATAAATCAATCCAAAGAGTACTTAAATAAATCAGATATATCAAAATCAGGGGGAAAAAAACATGGAGAACACGTAAAAGACGAGATACATGGTTATGAGAAGAAGAGGGCAAAGGGGCCCATCACCAGTTTAAGTGGGGTTCCAAACAAAATGTGTTGGTAACAATTAGTGGAAAATGCTGTTCTCAGATTCATTTACTAACGTCACAAGTAGATGTGAACAAAACAAGTGGTATTGATTTAAAGTGCAGGGAAAAAAAAAACCTGTTTCTTCTTCATGTAAAAAAAATAGCTTGAAACAGGTTTCCTATGACAACATATTAAGGGACTATTCTTTGAAGAATAGAGGATACAAGAATTAAAGAGACCCCACCACACCATATTATGGATGGATTGAATAAGTCTTTGAACCCTGTGTTCTTGAAATGACTACCCATTAGATTTTTTCACTGCTGACTTCAAAGGAATAAAAAAAAATAAATCAGACAAGATACAAATATTGTACTGGCATTTGAATGTGGTGCTTCCCTCTGTGATGCAGTCCATGACTGAATTTGTATTTGAATCTACAGGTACATGTACTCAGTAGCATGTTACAAATTTCCAAAGTAAGCATAAAGGAATGATGCAGAGGTTTGTGTACGTTCTCATGAATTAAGCAGAACTTTCATGGAAAAAAAGTGTTGAACAGGAAAATTTTCTCCCTAGAAGCAGAAAAATATTCAATTCAAATGCCACATCTACACCTGGAGCAAGTAACTCCTGGATGTTATTGCATACCCCTCCATGTTAGCACCAGAAACATTGTCTAATATTTAAAAATGTAAATTTTCCAATTTTCGAATTAAAGAACAGACAGAAACTTTGTTAGTCAAAAACCTTACACTCCCAGGGAGAAAAAAGTTAGTCTGAAATACTTTTTGAACTCTACAATAAACTTTAAAAAAAGCTTTTAAAAAAGTTTATACAAAGTTCTAGAAAATACATAAAACCAAAATTCTAGAAAATACATAAAAAGCCAAATGACATGGACAAAAGAATCCAAGACAGAGAATGTCCATCTATTCGTAAGTGCATGCATAGCAGAAAAAGAGCAATTCAGACCATCTCCTCAGCAAAGCTGAGAAAAAAGAAACTTCTAAATTTTTCTGGAACAATGATCTTGCCTGCAGTATTTTAACTCAGTCTTCTTTGTTACAAGACTAGCACAAAAGCAGTAATATTAATACTAGAGATTTTAATTATTACTATTCTGGAAATAAAAGTTGAAAATATAAACAAATTATTTATGGGACTTCTTTTGTGGGTTTTGGAGCATTTGTTATATGAAAACACCACCACAAAAGATACCTGCTAAACTTCAATCGTGCAAATCATCTGCAGCTGTGTAAAAAATGTAAGCTCAAACCACCAAAAGAAAATGCCAACTAGATAATCAATTTAAAATAAAAGAGAACAAGTGTTTACTGGGCAGATGTGATTCAGAAAGGAGCTCTTTCCTAAGGAATCCTTAGGTTTCTCTCAGTGCTTTCTGTAGCAGCTTTTAAAGTTTTTAATCTTACACACACCAAAAGAAAGGAAATAAAAAATATCTTTCCAGTCTCAAAAATGTCCAAACCAGTCCACATAATAACAATGAACTGGGTCCATATATGAAACTACAGAGATAGGAGACAGAAGCTAAAAAGCAGTGCTTTTGGGAAAATGGCATATGTTCGCAAAATAACAGGAAGAACAAAGTAAGTAGGTTAGGCACATAAATAGTGAGGGGAAAGTCATCATCAGTAAAAGGCTGCTGTCCTGACCCTTCAGTGGAACTGATCTGTGCTCTTCAAATAAAACACCTTTTACAGTGCTGTCTGAGCTGTGTAGAAATAGCTAAGCTGAGGAATAGAAAACTGCAGTATTTATCTTGTAGGAAGTTGGACTTTAGAAATCTCTTAAAAAATAAAATTACTGAAATTGAGTCAGTGACTGTGGGGGAAGTAGTAAAGCCTCCTCTTCACTTGCACAGACAGATCTCCATACATAGTCTCATTCAAATACTAACAGAAGCAGGGACCAAAAAAAGATGACTTTCATGAAAGAAAATGACATCATTTCTATTTCAGAAAAGGCTATGTAAGAGCATGCCATTGCTACTGAAGTAACCCACTGAGGAAACTGAAAAAAACCAAAAATACATTTGTTGGCAAAATGATGCAAGATAACAGTTCTGCCAAATTTACATTTTGATTTTTAATATTTTTAATACAGCAACCCTGTATTGGGGAGCAAAGTACATTTTTAACCTTAAAAAGTTAACAAAAAAAAAGGAAGCTTTAACAGGTATAATCCCATGTCAACAGTTTATTTTCAGTGCAAGTTAAAATACAGTTATTGCTTTAGTACACAGAATACACCTTCATTAGACTAGTCTCTATTTTTGGAATACATATTCCCTTGTGAATTATCTGCTGCTAGAAGATGCAGTTTTACAAGCGTCAACGTGTCATGAACGTGATCAACTGCGACACAAGCACTACATCGGAGAAAAAGGTACAGCAGGCTGAGAATCACCTGCCTTTATGAATAACAGATTCTTCATCTATTGGAGACTGGGCATTAATCATTCGTGCTCCATCAGCGGTATCCTAACCTCCTTAAGATGGCATATCAATGAGGCTGGTTATGCCTTTGTATCAATGCAGCTTTCATAGAAAAGAAAACACTAGGAGTTTTAAGTTCTTTTACATGACGTCTACAGTGAGAGGCAGTATGCATGACAGATACATTCTATGGCAAAGTAAGAGGCAAAACCCATTATTCCTGCTATCAGGAATAGTAAACAAGTAAATTTTACAAAAGTTATAGTAGTTTTTAAATAAAAGCCTGATTTATTTATCTATCATACGGTTTTATGAATTCTGCTACCGAGTCAATGAAGAGAAACCTTTTTTTTTGTGAGGGATAGATTTTCTAGAAGATTAGTGCAATTTACCACCTTTCACTACCAGGTAATTTATTGGAACTAGAATTATCACACAACATCTGGTCAATAGAACATGTTACCTAAATCAGCAGGGTTACCAGTTGCTACCATGCAGATGTCCAGTTCACAGTAACTGGCATCGAAGAGCCATGGACTGTAATAAACTGAAAAATTAAATCACTTTTCACTCCTAAGCTTGAGTCCTCCTTTCTGTGCAAGGATGGCAAAGAGTAGACACGTCAGTAAAAATATTCTGATACTCTTCATGTCTAGTAAATGCAACACCAATTTGTAAGATTTTTAATATGGCACTTCAAATTAAAAGTCAAATCAAATTCTAATTAAATTCCCCAAATTGTTCATTTTCAAATATCACTACTTAACTATGTTTGTTAGATACTTGTGATAATTGCTGCTCTAACAAATCCTTCTAAGTATTTTTCAGGAAAACCTGTCTCATGCCTATTCCTTACTTGCATTTTGACATCTTGCAAAAAAGCTTAAAAACTTATTCAAATACCAACATTCTATTGGAACAGAAGTTATTAATTTGGTCAATAAAATATTTTGCAATGGGTTAGCAAATACTAGAAGTTAGTATTTCTAGTATTTCTGGGATTCTAGTAAATAATTCCTGTGGAATAAAACACTATTGCTTAGAACCTTCTTTGAATTTCAATGAAGTGCCGTGGCTTGCTACATGTTGCAGTGATGATACCTGATAGGACAGAGTTCTGCAGAAACTAATGCAACTTCAACCATTGTGGACAACACAGACAGACTTAATTGCCAGTATTTCCATCCAGACTTACTAGGAACAGACATCCTCATGGTGAAATTGTAGATTGAAACATACATAGTAAGTGCTCTTAGGGAGAAAGACTGTATGTTCCTTGAAGAATTCCATGATGCAGAGGAAAGAAAATGGCAAAGTGGGAGAGAAGCATGCAGCACGTGAAGAAGCCTTTGAGCAAGCAGGATGTTTTTTTCAGACAGGAAGCAGCAGTTATATCTCTACAAAAATGGCCGGCAGGATTGCACCTCCTATTTAAAGCCGCCACCATTCCGGTTTTATAATGTGAACATAGAAATTCTAAAGTTTAATACTAGCATTAAAATTTCTGATTGCATTTTTATAAAAGCCCTGTTTGAAATTGTCAGCAAATGCAACACATACTACAGAAATGACAAATCTATGTAGATGATCAGAATGATAATTTTTTTCTCTATTCCTTTGGTAACAAAGGATATTCTTGATAAGCTGGGAATAGTGTGAAAGAGAGAACCTACCTTTGCCCAAAGACCTGCAGAATACAACTGCACAGTACAAATCAATTCAATGTAATCAAATAATTGTCTGAGTGAATTTAGCTTTTTACGTTCCTAGTCTTAATACCATATGCTTCCTTGCAAGTCTCTGGAGAACAGGGACTTCCAAAAGGACAACGGTGATCCACAGAAATCCATATTCGTCAACATTATCGATATTCCTAATCACTAGATTTAGCAAACTAGTGAACAGAATAATGATTTTGAGAATATATGTATTGCCAAAGAGAAAACACCTTATACATTCATTTTAAGTAGGTGGAGTTCCTGCTAGGGAAGCAACAAAGAGTTGTTGCTGTTTGAGGATTTAAGAGTATAAAGCTAGACCTGTAGGGAAAAGACATCTTGTTATCCAGCTGCATCAGCTGACCTAAAATAAGCAAGTGTCTGTGTCCTTAAGACAGGTTGGTGTGGCTTTTTTTTAAACAAACCAACCAACCAACAAAACTCAACCCTTTTTTCTAAGTGTATCAGCTGGTCTAATTAAAAACATTATTTCTGCCTACAAATTATGCATGGATAAGAAAGAGCAGAAGGCAGATGTAAAGAAAAGGCAGGATTCTTCTTGACCAGGCACAAACAGCAAGCAGTAACACACTGCACCATATCAAGCTGCAGACCTAGTCAACCTTTAGAAAATAGAGACATCTTGCTAAAAATTTTTAGATCTTGAACTGTGCTATATACCAGTATGCTTGATAGCTGTCCAGGTAGTATTTTCCGTGTGCAACTGTTCCTGCTACTGATTAATCACAATTCAGAAGGGGGAATTTTGTCTACAGATTTTGAAATGTGGTGTTATTCCTTTCTAAACTCATCTGTAGTAGAAACACCAGAACAAATCTGGCTTGGACTTTTTAAGTGCTTGAAAAGTAGCATGTTTCAAGACAAAGCAACTTCTAATCTTCTTTTTTTTTTTTTTTTAAGATAATTGCAGCCTCAAAATTATCTTTAATATTGTGCAGTCTTCTGTTAATACGCTTAAACTTGAAAATTAATTAAATAATTTGGTTTTAGAAATAAAGATCAGTCAAGACCTGGTATAGGTGTGGGCATGAACAATGAAATACACTATGTAGACCAGCTTTTGCTTGAAAGAAAAAAACAATTTCTCTAACACCCATTTCATCTAGACATAAAAGCTGATGTTTGCGAACACACCAGGTCTACTTAGGCTCCTCTGGAGAACTTCAAAACATGATCTAAAGAAATGCACCTTCAAGAATAGTAACGACAAAGCAGATGGACAAAACTAGGCTGCTTCAGTTTAGGGAGTAAAGCAGTTACCTAAATTACTTTTTTCTTTTACAGCAAACATTTTCAATCTATTTTAATTGTGCATGTGGTTTAGAGCTTTACAACACTGCCTGCACAATCTGTTTAGGACTGCATAATTTTGAAACAAACAAGAAAGCAGCAAACTAATATTAAGTCCATAAAATATTCCACTGGGTACCATTATAAAGGCTGTATACTTACAGAGACTGACTGAAATTACATATGCATATAACAATTATATATAACAACATGTATATATATTATAACAATATATATACATGTATCTATAGATCTCTTTTTACCTCACTGCTACTACATAATCAGAAGCAGCTTTGAAGATGCTGACAGCATGCTATCACACCTTCGTCTTAATTACAACAAATTTTCATTGCTTGTAGGTGGACTCTAAGCAATACTTAAACTTCAGTAATGATTAAGTTGAACAAACTATTAATCACTATGGAATGACCAAACATTTATCATTTCTGGAAAAATTTCCCCTAAACACTGAGAAATCTTTCCAATCCAAATAGCTAGTGTGCATTTCCTCAGGCATGTTAAAAGCTGGAAGAAAAACAAACTAAAAAAAAAAAAAAAAAAGAATTTTTGACACAGTCTTTTGAAGGTCAGTTCCTTATGTCACATATGGTGGTGTACAGCTGAAGGTAACTAAAAATTAAATCACTAGGATTTTTTGTTCCTTTGTTTCCCCTTTGGCAAAACAGGGGAATTCAGTATCGTAAGATCAAGGGTAAGTCAGATTGGAAGGAACCTCAGAAGTTTCTTATTCAACCTCCTGCTCAAAGCTATTGGGTCAGACCAGGTTGCTCATGGGTTTATCCAGTTTTATTTTGAAAACCTCCAAGGACAGAGACTGTACAATACCTAAAATTATGCAAAACTCACACACACACACACAAAAAAAAAAGAAAATGAGACCCTCCATCTCCCCAGTAAAAATGTCATTTTAAATGTGTTTTTCCACTGGACTAGAGAAGGAGATAAACTAAAATATTTTCTTTTTTTAGAACTTTTAACTTTACTATAATACTTATTTTCCTAATGGCAACGTACCTTGAACATCAAATGAGTTTGAACTCAAACTTCTGGGGATTCCCATTAGACTTGTACTTAAGTGGGAAATTACTTACCTGTGAATACTATTTTTACATCAATTTGTGCTATGTATCTCCAAATATTAAAGAATCATGAAAATTCTCTTTTCAAAGGAGACTAGGAAAATGTTTTACTTTGATCTGAAACTCTAAGCCCCATCTCAGGACAAGTTTCTCCCATGGAAGGTTTTGAGGGGGGCGGGGGAAATCAGCTCTTCATTGAATTGAAAGAAGATACTCGTATTTTTTTAATCTTTAAGTGTACTGATCATTTATAAAGCCAGGAGGAACCTCAACTTTTGATGAAAAATAGTTCTCAATGAGCATGTTAAGCCTTGTGTTAAGCAAGGAAAAATGCTGAAGTCTTGCTATGCAAATTCTCAATCTGAGGACAGTACATACTTATCAGAGCTACTTCTTCCTTAACACACACAGAAAAATAAAGCAGAATAGGATCATCTTGAAGAAGAGAGAAAGAAGTCAGCTATAAAGAGAAGTTCAATTGTAGAAGTATTGTATAAATATTTAGACTTGATTTTCCCTAATGTATAATAATAGTAATAATAGACTGGATTCTGAGCTACATTTTTTCATCAATTCATCCTACTCTTTCTTTGAGGGCTAGAATAGCTACAGTTAAGCTCCTAATTTATCAGGTGTTATGACTTTTTTTAGAGGAAAGTTTTTTAAAGTGATGGAAGTTTAAAAAGTAAGGTTTTAATATAACATTTAAAATATTTTCATGCTCCATCATTCTAAATAAAAAGGCAAAGAAAAAAGCTATTGCAGCACATACGGTAGAAAATATGCATCTGCCAGCACACACTAGAAAGCTGGGTTTGCTTTTTACTAAAAGATACTGGTTTTCCCAATTTTAAGCAGCCAAGGGAACACATTCCTCAGCTTTTTTGAATGGAAATTTTAAGTTTACTCTCTGAGATCTTGGGGACCTGGTGGAAGCACCTATTCCAGTCCTGTTATAATTAACTTCCAGTTTCTCATGTCAGGCTCATATTTAAATAGCCATGATAAGTTCCCCTCAAAAGCTTATTTTGGTGAGCAAAAAGGTACAACACAATTTCTATTAAAGGTCAAAACCAGTTAAAGGTAACTTTCTGTCTTCAAAGACAATATACGCAAGATACCTGCAGTCGTTGCCTTGTCTACACCAGAAAATTATACTGAAATGACACAACCACTTATTTATGTGGCTGTAGTTATACCTGGAATAGCTCTACCTACTACCTATCTTTATTGGAGCAAAATCAATTTATACACCATATGACAAATATTAATAAAATACTGCATTTTAAAAAAAAGATTTGTAACTAACCCATGCTTTAAATTGAACACAAGCCAGAACTTGATGGATTGTGTAATGAATCAAAATAACGTCTTGCAGAACTAGAAGTATCAGATGCTTCCACTAAGATAATAATTACAAATAGTAATCCAAACTGTCTGGGATGGAAGAAATGTTAAACTTAGTCTGTGAAACTTTTTATAAGATAAACATATTTTGAAAAGTTGTAGTTTTGTCCTATATAGCCGTACTTCTGATGCTTACAGCTGTGCTTCTTTGAAGCACACACTTAACAGCCCTATCATTTTTTTAGTTAAAAAAAAAAACAAAACCTGTAAAAATCCTTCCCTCTATAAAACACAAATTTATAAAACTTCCAAGACAGTTACTTTATCTGCAATACATACATATACTTTCAGCAGTAAAAATCAAAATGTCTTCCCTTGGAAAGTGTTTTGTTTTCAACAAAAAGCCTTTATCTGTAAATAGCAAAATTAAATGACAGTTTGTATTTTCACTGTGAAATGAATCTCAGTCACTTGGAAAGTTCTGGCATTGTACTTTGAAAATTAATGTTTATTACATGTTTGCACGCTTAATCTAATCAACCACTTTTTGCAGAAGCATGCAGCATGTATGTGCCTCAATCATATTCTCAACTGAAACAATCTAAAGCTAGCCTTAGGTCTGAAGAGCAACTATTAGATATTTCAGTTTTAGAGCTGTTAAATTGACAAAATTGGGAAAAAAAAAAAATCCACATTGCTTCTTAGGGACTAATAAAAACCGTAAGGAGTTTCAATCAACCGGTAGAGACGGCTTTCTCCTAGTTACAGTAGGAATGCTAGTATCATTCGCTCACTAAAATAGCACTCCATATTCATCTTCCAAATGAATACAGAACGTGTTCCTAACTCTACTCAAACTCATCAACTTGAGTCTCTAAAAGTCACGACAGAGAACATAAAATTTAAAAGAGATTGGGGAAAAAAAAGGTGTATGTATATGGATACTATTATTACACATTTCCACACACACACACTATAGTATATATACACAGACTCTTGGTACATTATATACTGTCCATTTGTGTCTGAGTGTGTCATTCAGCCATAAAAACCCAGCCTCTTCTCTGGCTGTTCCGGCAATGCCAGGAGCATAACTCCTGTTAGTTTCCACCACCTCCTTGCTCACACTGTCACTATCTTTTCTCAATTATTACACCAGCTATTGTTTTATTAAGTTTTTTCCATACTGACACAGCCTCCACACTTTCCTCCCATTTGCTATCCTTCTCATTGCCAGCCACCTTTCACCCAATTTTTTTCAGGATTTTTATTTATCCCTTTCTCCTGGTCTGCTAAACAATCCCATTTCAGCACATTCCCCAGTTTCTCTTTTGACTCTCTGTTTTCCTACGAACGCAACGTGTGATGAGCAGGACTAGCTCTCTCATGAGAACGTAAGGCCAGGCAGGTAAGGAAGAGAGAAGAAAATACCACCGTATTTTAGGGAAAACATTTGCAAGCTATCTCCCCATCTCCCAGTGCCTGGCTGTCCATATGAACGTGTAATCTTAAGTATGAGAACTGCAATGTTATTCACATGATAAAACTTGATGCAAAGTGTCTCACTACTAAAGCCAGAATATCACTCAGAGCTAAATGTACTATAATAGGAAATAATTTGAGTATGCAGAATTTAAACGATGCAAAAGAAAATATCAAATGCTTTGCGAAGTCTATGCTTACCTAGATGCACAAAAGCTTTTACTACAGTAAATGCAGGATATGAAAAGAGAAAAGAAAAAAAAAGTGGTCTGTTTAATCCACACACAAAAGAAAGGTGGAGTCAAGAAGCCTGCAAGGAAAGTTTCTAAGGACTGACATGGATTATTTTCACCAGGGAACTGTGGGTTTTGGTTTTTGAAGACTTCTACCATTTATTCTAAAATAGCATATTTCTGTAGTTACAGTGTAGTAGAAAATGATGTGTCAGACAGAAGTGCCCAATTCCGAGTATTTATCCACATAAGATTTTCTCAGAGAAGATGAGATACTAACATAACTTGCGTAAGACTATCTCCAGATGATTCTTCTTCTGTTGAGAACCCTTGACATGACAAATACTGGTGAGTAGATACCAGGAAGCCACCATCCTTAATGCATACAACCTGCATCCTTTTCAACAATTACACTTGCACTGAGAAAGGAAGACTGGTGTCATCAGTATTTAAATGCCTCTGCAGTTCAGGATTTTCTCCATCAGTATCAACGTAATCCACTTAAAATTCTGTTCTTCCTTCTCAAGAACAACGAGCAGGGCTCGAGGACAAAACTCACTGCTGCATCAATGGTTTTCACTGTAGGTGAAATTCTGACCACTATGCAGAGTATCATGCCACATTATGTTTACTTCTATATGTAGTCACAACAGATGACAGTACAGTTCTCAGCACTGAAGTATTTATACTAACTTTATACTAACAAACCATAAAAAAGGTTTCGCCTAGTTTAGTATTTATCTACCCCTTGCAATTATCAAACACACAAAAGGAAGCAGATGCAAGAAGTCTTAATGATGCAATCATAAAAACTTCTTACAGAAGTATCAGCAGCACTAAGAGTTGGCTGTCCTGTGAAACACAAGGGTTTCTCAATATTCCCCCAAGCTTACCAAAATATATTTATTACAAGTATTAATCTTCTTAGTGTAAAATTTGCCCTTGCACTCAACATGAGAGATTATATAACTTTCAGCTTCAGGAGAATTTTGAGAGAGGAAAAGAGACTTCAAAATTGAATCTGAAATAATCTCATTCTCACACAGAACCTCTTAATTCTTGTCTCATGAAAAGCGTTGACAGAAGTGTCCAGTATAACTTCTTTTATAGCATGGTGCTATGGTTCATCTCTCATGATCTCTTTCATTCATTCTTTGAGAATTCTATATATTCTTAGTTATTAACTTTTCAGGATTTTTAAAACACTAGATTCTAGATGAGAATCAGAATCTAAGACTTAGTATGTTGTACTTCAACGTTACTCAGAACTGAACTGCAATATAAACGAATACTTTTAGGCATATCAGATGCAACCAGCTCCAAAAGCAGTCTTCAATACCCTCTAATTCTCCTGGCATTGTTTTAGGGAGCAGAGCAAAGGCATCATGACGCTACCTCCTAATCACCACCTTTTAATCCACAGAAACCAAGGACCTCAAGTATAGATCAAAATAAAATTTTTGTCCAATCCAGAACACTTCACAAATAGAAACCTGATATAAGTCAACATAGCAGGAAGTTTCTTTCTCAACTCTCAGATGGATTTTTACATTTAACACAAATAGAGTTGGATATTTTAACAAGTCTACGTCTAATAAAGTTTCCTATACAGAGAAAACCAAGACGTTGTAGCTTTGAAAGTCATATTCAGGAATAAAACTGCCTTTTTAGATGACACCTGAACATTAGTAGCCTCAAGCAAGCAGAGACTGGATTCTTCCCATCTAGTGTAGGTTATACCCACCACCCTAGCAAGCAAGAGTGACTGAGGTTATCTATGAACTCAGGAGGGTGTATATGTTTTCACACTCCAAGTCCTTGGTGTTACTAACTCTGGAAAAAGTGTATAGAAAGATACTAGGAAAATATATTTTGCATGATAACTTCCATTTATGAAGCTGGAAATTGTTTATATTATTTCTAATTCTTAATCTCACAAAGGCAACAGAGGGGTTTCCTAATGAGATGAAAAAGTGAACGAGACTGTGTAAAGAGACCGCTCTGCACGCAACCAGGGCTGGCACAACGCATATGGCAGAACAAAAGGGCTCCTGCATCGCTGATTGTGCAAGTGATCTGAACTGTTCGTGAAGAAAAAAGCCCCTCACAGGTTCACTATTATCATCCCAGTGAGCGAACTCCCTAACATTTCTAGTGTCTAAAACACATAAAAGTTTGATGCACAGCCATTCAGAGTGCAACTGTACATCAAAAGACTTAGCTGCAACTTATCCCTCTCCCTCATCCCAAACTTCGCTTTGGCAACGAAGATTGACGAAGATCAGAGACCTGCAACATAAGCTGCCGTACTAAAATCTACCAACAAAGATACTTAACTAATTCAATACTAGCATTTCAAAACAGCTTATCTTTTTTAAGTTCAAAAATTCAAGGACTTGCCTTCTCTAGATTGATATGGTTGGTGCCAATATCAGCCAGGTCTCATCTCATCTTGGGCTTTTGTTCTGAGGAAAAATCCTTCTAATATTCATTCACGTAGGGATGCATCAGTAGACTAAAAGACATATCAAATATACCTGAAATCCTAACAGCACAAAGAAGCAAGCCCCCACAAAAAACTGAAGGTTTAAACGCTGTGTCTCATTACAAGAAACACAGTATCAACATACATGCACTTCTTGAATTTGCTGGGTTTTCTCTCCCTACTGAGACAAGGAAAACAACAGAAAAACCTCACATAAAGGGAAGAAAGATGGAAACAGCAACATCAGGATTTTTTTTTCTTTTAAATTATCCAATGTAGAGTTCAATTACATTCTAGGAAAAGGTAACAGTTTTAGAAGCTACCTGCTTCAAAGGCTACGAGCTAGCTACTAAGGTTTAAAAGTGAAGGACCAAACTGAAGATGTAGTTCCGGTTAGTTCTGGTTCTCAGGTTCCTTCTAACTACGGAACACACCACCTCTGAATTTAAGTACAGGATTTGCTATTTGACTGGGAAAACGGATGTCAAAAACTTCAAAGAGATCCTTCGCTTTCAGGCAGAAAGTGCAGAGTATACAAACCATACAATAGATTTAAACAACTAAAGACACTTCATGGTATTTTATTTGCTAATGAAAATCCAGAAACGGAATAGAAGGAAGGAAGGAAGGAAGGAAGGAAGAAAAAATCCTCCAGTTGTTTCAGTACGACTAGCTGTGGAGGTACTTTTTCAGAACTTGTAAGCAGATGAAAAATAAGTTTACCGTGATTGCTGTGACTTCTGCATGCATGCACACACATACATGTTATTGTGTAGGTGATGAGTTTTTGCACTGGTGTTATGCCTGAACAGGAAATTCCAGGCAGAACAATGTTATTACAGACAGGCAAAAGACTTTCCTTAGAGTAAATCATGTACTAGTAAGAAATTACACGTTTTTACAAATCGCAAATTTTAAATCCAGACAGAATGTAAAGGAATCATGATTGCTTTTAATTGTTCAAGTCAGGATAAGAAAAATCTTTTGCCAAATCTACCATGTTGGCTGGAAGATCATTTAATGTATTACTCTATTTTACAGCCAGAAAATAGAAAAACTTATCTACAAAGTATCTTCTCAAAGCCTGGGTTACCATCCTTCAGAGAGCCGGGTAGAGTCGTCCTCCCCAAAAGACCTATTTAAGCCAGGCAACTTTTGAAATCCTGGGAACACATAGCTCATCCAGACTTCTGAATGAAAGCCTTAGAGTCCTCCCAAGCACACATTTCTACTGGATTTTGTGTGTGACTGTGAAAGGAAGGAGAAGGAAGGACAGTGGAACTGACAACACTGAAATGTGTTGGTAGCCTCCTAACCCATGATTTCATGCTGGGAATAATTAAGGAATCGTGTTTACTAATGATCTACCCAAAATGTTCTCAGGGATACATTAGCACAGACCCAATACCCAAAGATTCACAGCCACCAGTCAAATCATCGATAACATTATTTCTCAATAGAAATAGAAGGACAGCAAGCTTTTACTGCATATATTTTTTCACTAGATGTAATTAGCATTATTAAAAATCATCAATGTGTACATTCTTATAGAAATGGGGACTGTTTACATGAGTCCTGGCATTAACTTCACTGCAACTTTTTAGACTAAAGACCTGATAGTGTTTTGTTATAAATGCCATTATTGGAAATGCCTTTCTGAGTAACAGATTATTGATATGAAAACAACATATTGCTATACTATAGACTGTTTTCCATGTCTTAATATTTTAACAAAAACATTTTTATTTTAACATCAGTTCAATTCCTACCAGCATATTTTAGCAAGTGCACCAAACTTGTTACCATCATCAAGATGGTAACATGACAGAAATTAACGTAGGCAAAAACTACCAGTGCAGAATTAGGAGTACAGCACCTTTACTTCAAGAGAAGAGACAGACAGTAATTGCGCTGAAGGGAAGCAAGCAGGTAAGTGACTATGACAATGCCATTTCCCCCACCTTCAAATTCTTCCAAGATAATTCACTTGAAGATGAATTACTTAAAGATGGCTCCCCGAGAAATGGAAGATTTTAATCCTATTTATTTCTTTACAATATTAAAAAGGAGCCTGATAAATTTGCACATACTTCTAACAAAATGCCCAAACTCCACCTACTATGCCCTGGAAAGCTACGATGATAGAAACAGCAGCAAAGTAACATAAATTAGTGAAAAGCTGGGCAGCAAGGTGACTCTAAGCCAGATTAAATAAAAAAGATCCAGAACTTCTGGCATTATGTATGAAGAACAAAACAGTGTGTCCTGTTTATTTTGATTTTGACAAATTAAAAGGAAGCTGGACATATTTAATAAGTGTTTCTCATGCAGCCCATGTATTTACGGCTTTAACTACTGAAAAAATTGTGTAGCCTACTGTAGACAGCTGAAAGAACTCCAGCAAAACCTTAAGAAGTCGTCCTATGTAATTTACCACTTCCAATTTCTTTTTCCAATCCTCTTTGGAAGGTAAGACTAGAGTTGTTCCTTCAGACCAGTTTCAAGTAAAGGGAACCATTTCATCAAATAATAGAAATAAATTACATTAGTTCATTCCAGTGCAAACAGAAGTATCTGTAACAAGTGTATAGAATGTTGTCCTTTCTGTATCAGCAAAGCTTATCTCAGTACCTTTAATGCTCTTTATACAATTGCTTTAAAAGCATTCCTTAGCATTAAAGTCCTCAAGTCTGTTTTTTAGAATATGTTCCTTAATTTGTTACTAAAAAATCAGTAGGAATAATGATATATTGATAATATATCCCTGTGAGTGATAATCTTCTGTATGAACACATCTGATTGTAAATTGATAGTTTCATTTGATTTTTATAATAAAAATCAGGTGTGATAACCTGAAGAATACCTTAAGACACTAAGTGAAGCTTTGGATCCAAACTACACTGTAGAATTCCTTCAACTTCACAGCATCAATATTAATCAGAATAGCTGAAGCATGGTTTGTGAAAGTAGGAAATAAAAAACACTCCTTAGCATGGTATTTGATCTAAACACTTTTTGTATGTAAAGAAATATATTTTTAGCGAAGTGCCACCAGAATTTTAATTTACAGACCACTAACTTTGGAATGGCAGTGGCATGAGTGTTCACACATTCTGAAGGCTGTACTAAGCAAAGATTTACAGGTCACACTCCTAAATATGTTAAAGCAGAATGCATGTGGAGAAGCAAAAAGCTGAAGATCAGCTTCCTAATGCCATAAGCTCTAAACTCCAAATAACAAAATGAAAGCTTCTATTTTCCACCAAGAAAGCTACTTAAGTGTTACCCATACAGCTCTTTCAAATATGTCTTCTGATCATATTTAACAACAGTGTTAGGGAACAAAACCAAATCAAACTTGCATGTTTTGCAGAAACATCCTCCCACCCCCAACACTTGGGGTTTTTGGTATTATTTTTGTTTTGCTGTGGGGGATTTTTTGGTAGTGGTGTTTGGTTTTTTGTTTTGTTTTGGGTTGTTTGGGGTTTTTTTTTTCCCCTTATCTGACAGTAGAAACAAGGAATAATCTGCCCTGTCCAATTTTATCCAGAGATGTAAAGTTTTCAAAGTATTTCCAACTTACATAAAAGATGAAGTGTATTGTGGGTACATCATATAAGTAGAAGCAAAAATTGTTCTTTATAGAGCTATTTTGCAAACTAAAAAGTGTATATTGAGATGTATAAACTCTAAGAAATTAAAGCATAATTCTATTTGGGATAGTCATAATCACAATGTTCAAGTTTGCAAGGTAACAGCAGGAAATGTAATGCAAGTTCTGTTCTTTATGGCCTAAATTAAATGCTTTACTCCTACTTTGTGCAGAACGTTAAAAAAATGTAGAAGAATCAAAGGGATTTTTATAATCTTGACAACTCTGCATGGAGGCAATCCCCATTTCCTCCACATGGTTTAAATAAGTAGTTAGTACAAACCTGCAGGAGGGTATAGAATGTATTTAGTGCAGAATGATTTCTTTTGTAAAGCATCAAGCAAAACAGTCCCAAATCTGTTTGGGTCCTTCCAGAATAACAGGTGTAAATGATATAGCCTAGAAATTTGCTTGCCAGCTCCTGTACAGAACACATCTACCGTAATGTCTATGTACAGATTCTGTTAAAATATCATCATTGCAAGAACACTGGAGCCCAATGTCTTTTCAAAGTAGTGATGTTTAAAAGTAATGCATTAGTAAAACAAGAAGAGAGCTTAAGAGTCAAGAGAAACAGGGAGAGCTCTACTTCATAAAATACATAATGCAGGTCCAAGTTGGAAGCATGATTTTAAAAAAGAAAAATCCTTAGTTTAGGAAAGCACTGAACAAGCTCACACACCTAAAACCGGAATTCCACGTTTTTATTGCATACCTTCTTTGCAGTTTATCTGCATGCCTACAACCCCCAATCTCAAGGCAGTCTTTAATACATTCTATTAAATTATGTACCTTTGACATCTTCTGCAAGAAAGGAATAGTTGCCAGAAGCTATTGTTATTGCTCAGTAAGATTGCAATAAGAGAAAGAGAAAGCTCAACAAGGCCAGTGGAAAGGCACCAGAAGTCAGCACATAGAGATGGTGGACAGAAAACTATTGAACTGAAGCTAGGATTATTTGCATGTGCTATGCATGATGAGATCACCATTTACTTGTTTTCTCTACCTAAATGCTCTCCTCCTCTTAAGGACTGAGAAAAAGTAACTACCTTGCCTCTGAAGAGACCAGAATGGAAGGCACTCCCATGAAAAGAATGGAATCCTCTGCATGAAGATGCGTGATCTGAAGTAAAAGTGTTCACGAAGATTAAGCTTTGGAGAAAGATAAATCTATTCCTGATCCAGAAACAGCTGTTCCTACCAACATTAGGAGTAGAAAAAATGTCCTTATATCCACCTCCATTGTTTAAAGCTTAAGTGGACAGTAAACAGAGTAACGCCATTGTGAACTGCAGCCTATCTGAATATTATAAGGCACCTATAGCAGCAGCCAAACAAAAACTTGTTTGGAGGATTTAAGACAGGGATGTAATACAAAAATGTAGACAAGCTGATACTTCTGTATTGTGAACACCTAGTTAAAAAAAGGCTTTCCCCCTCCTGAAATACCCCAATCAGTACTTTTGGTACACATACCTCGAAGAATTCTCTCCTCATGGCAACGTAGAAAGTCCCAGATTCTAACAGTGCCGTCGTCAGAGCATGTAGCAAATTTATTATCCGTGGGTGAGAAACTGTTACATGAAGACACACAGCAGGGGAAAGAAGTCAGCATTTAACAGATTATCTATGCTTCTCAGACAGGGCAAAATTATACTGTAATGTGTTATAGACTGAAGGATGCATTTGAACATAGGGACTTTTAAGTGAATACAGTGCCTGCCAAATGACACTTCATCACAAGACATGAATTTAGCATAGGATTACTATTGCATTGCAGTCCCCTGTCAAATGAGGAAAAAATCCGGAATTTATTCTTAGCACCTTCCTACCTATGACTGCACACGGTAGCGCCTTCTCTGCAGGATGAGAAGCAACACCAATATGATTTGGTAACTGTCACCTTAGACTTTCATGTTTGGTAATACCATAAGAAAGTGACACTGTGTAGAAGCACAGGAGAACAGTTCTTAGGAAAAAACTCCTCTTCAGCCACAGGTGCTTTGCAGCAGAGAAGCAAAAATAAGGGAAAGCTGGTCACAGGAAAATGCTAGTTGGATTAACTGTTGAAAAAATTGTATATATATCAAGTGTACCACTTATTGTAAAAGTAATTTGGAAAAAATCCCTCTTATTACACCCCATCAACACCATGAAAAGAATCCTACAGACACAGAAGAAGCTTCCAGATGGAGCAGCCAGTATCGCTTGATGAAAGTCACTGGAAAAGCAAGGAGTTATTTAGCCGTGTGATTAGGGCCAGAACATCTCCAGCAACTGACAGGCACTCACTTCCTTTCTGGTGCAGTGAAAGACCATGAGGGAGCCCTCGTGAAATCCTAGATCTTTATGATCAGGAAAGGGCTTAAAATAGTAGAGAAATTCAGTGTATGGCCATGACAGTCATCAGTAACTGAATCCAATGTAAGCACTTCTCATAACCAAACTCTGGTAGAAAATGCTGCACCCTATCAAAGAAAAATGGTGACTTTAGTGGAAAGTGGTTTTGTGGCAGTGAACCTTTATCACCAAGGGCCAGCACCTGAACCCGAAGAAACACTGCTTTAGCTTCATTTTGGATCTGCAGCTTCTCTTCAAGCTTACTTTAAAAACATTTCCATATCTTACTAAAGATTATGTGCAGGTTTGCTTTAGAAACATCCTTCATTTACATCTTACTGATAGTATCACTTTAGATTCCATTTTTTATATAAATAGACATTTGCACAACTGAGGCATCAACACTGAACCAAGAGAATATCCTACAGTCTTCTTTTCAATGGCTTGCTTACAGTTTCAAGCTTGAAGAACCCATAACAT
This sequence comes from Calonectris borealis, assembly GCF_964195595.1. NCBI lineage: Eukaryota > Metazoa > Chordata > Aves > Procellariiformes > Procellariidae > Calonectris > Calonectris borealis. Next base: position 3,719,388 of record NC_134320.1, read on the forward strand.
TAGACTTCTGTATGTGGCAGTCTGCGTGGGTATTTAGTATTACTGGAAGTCTTGGCTTCACCAAGCCAAGCAGTTCTTCACTTTATTTAATGTTTTATTATTTTGTGAGAACTATGCAGGTGTTTTATTTCTGAAGGCTTTATATTTTATTCAGTTAGATTATTAAAGACTGAATTCTTTATTTGGAATGAAATTGTTGTCTTACACAGTGCGTATAAAAAGGAATAACTGATACACATTGTCACCATATAAAAATGAAAAGAATACCAGTGCAAAATGCGGCAGACAAATACATCTCTAACATATTGCAGAGGCGGATACTGGGACAATACTAATTCAGAAAGGTGCCAGCAAAACGGTGAGAATGTGGAAACAAAAGAAAATATTGTGTTTATGTGGTGCAGGAAGTTTCCCAGAATCTGACAGAACCCATGCATTTCTGCACCCAGAATACACTTAGAGAACAGTCTAATCATGGCAATAGGTACTACAGAAAATGGTATATTGTGTATAAACCTGGCCTCTCTAATCGCCTCCTTATGTGCCTGGAACATCTTGACGTTGTTCATGTTGGACTGCCAGTATTTCACATATCCCCCGTGGTCTGCTGTCAGCATCCACATATCATTGTGTGACCAAGTCATAGCCCTTACAGGGCTGTCGTGAGCCTGTAAATTCAGAAACAAAATTTCTAGCAAACATGTTCAAATACTGTCCGACCCACACAAACACAAAAGTTAGTAAAGTTCCTACTTAACAGCTGCAACAAAGAAACGAAAGCAATGATGATCTAGTTGGATTCAAGATGTTATTGTGGAAAAAAAATTACCCTTACTTTGTATACAATGGTCTTCTAAATAATAAATGAAGAGTATTTGCATTTTGTTTCCAAAATGTTTCTTTATTATTACAAATACTCATAGTATGTTCTTGAGAACAGTTAGTATAACATATGGAGAAAGAATGAGAAGCATTAAATGAATTGCCTATAGCCACAGTCTGACACAGGGTCAGAGCAGAATAAAAAATAAAAGACCTCTAAGGCTCCCATTACCACACTCAGACCACAGACCCATGATGAGCAGGATGAAGATGTGTTCCTAAAACATGCTCTGAAACCTCAAGGAAATACACAGAAATCTTGATAGATGAATTTACCTGCAATATCGTTTCAAAATTGAAAGTCAGTCCATTCCATAAAGTGAACTCTCCACTAGATGCACCAGTGACCAAGCGTCTCCCCTCAGGAGTCCACTGCAAAAGAAAAATTTAACTAAACTGTGCAAATATAACATTCAAATATATCATAAACTTCTTGCAGGGAATCTGCAGAACTGAAATTTACTACATGACCTTCTAGAGGATGCAAGATAGACAAAAATGCAGAACTGTGCCAGAGGGCTTTTGACTTTTGTAACAACAGGACAAAGCCCACTGTAAAAGCAGCGAGAAAAATCTAGTCGTAGAGAAGAAACACCTTATTGGCACCAGTACATTTCTAGCACACAATATCCACACTAAACAATACTGACATCACAGAAAAGTTGTTAGAAGATGCTACAAGAGTCAAACAGCACAGAGACCGAATTGCCTGGTTTTCTGTGAGTCAAGATATATTAGCCCCCCAAAATGAGGGGGGGGTGTGGGAAGTGCATCTCAAACTCCAAGAGCAAGAATTATTTTGTACTCAGATCTTACCATTTGATTTCCTAAAAACCTCCACAGAAAGACTAGACACAGAAGTAGTCCATATATTCCACATGCTAGTCTTATTTGGAAATGCTTTAACTGTTACATGGTTTCTTTCTTCAGTTAAGAATATCATTCTAATTTAAATTAAGACAATAAAACTAAGTAAATCCAATGCTATACTCACCCTGACAACAAACACTGGGCATTTTACTTTATTAGTAGATGTCCGAACAAATTTTGTGGTTACAGCATTCATAGGGTTGTTCAGCATTCCTATAGGAGGGACCAACTATGAGAAAAGAAACACAAGATTTAGTAATGACATTTCTAACCAGAAACTGCAAGAAAAGCATACATTCTGAACACCTATTTCTGGAAAAGTAGGTTTTTCATTTGCAGGTATATTATCAGAAGTAAGTCGGTAGAAATGTTCAAAATAATCAGAACTCGGTTGGTAGAAATGTTCAAAAGTCTGCATGATTTACCATCTCAAACATCCAGAACCAGCATCTTCAAGAGCAGCGTTGCAAGCTCAGTACATTACATCAGAGAGTTCTTACGTCCAAAAACTAAAAGCCTATCCAATGTCAGGTTCTCTTCATGGACATGGATTCCGACAGAACAAGATAATGTAGAGTGAAGACACCCTTCGTATCTTTAAGGCCTCTTGTAGACAAAAAGATAACCTCAGCTGATAGGCAGAATCCTTCCAATTTTCTGGAGAAATTTTATCCACAGAACTTCATCAGGGAATAGAAAGATGTTACTTACGTCATTATAATATCCTGCATCAGGCTGGATTGCTCGCATATCTCGCTGGTCTCTCTGCCATACTCTATTCTGGAAAGAAGAAAACAACTCCGAGTTCATACCACCACTATACTTCATTGGTAAACAACAGAAAATAAGGATCATGGTTCACAGCCTGTTTGGGAAATTCCAAAGCACTCCAAAGATTTTAGAATAAACTCAGTTAAAAGACTTTGGTCTCAGGAAACCGGTAGAATTTATACAGCATAAGCAAAAGATTCAAGAATGCTTAATTTCATGAACTAAAGCAGCTCATTTAAAATTGCAGCTTAACAATATGAAAGGAGCAGTCCTATGTAGTAAGCCACATTATTGTAACAACTGGTACTTTGCTGCCCAGGCTAATAGGTACTCTACAAGAAGCTTTACTTTCAGGATAAGCATTACACCATTAGGAGCTGCACTGATGAACTCCCACACAGTGGGAAAAAGTGGGGAAAAAAAAAACAAACAATGGGAAAAGTGAAATCCCACACAGTGACATGAGCTAGAAAGGAAGCTTCTGTGGCTGAAGCATAAAGATAATAATGCATTCAAATGGATACAACTTAGAAGACCAAGAGATAAAAATGCCTTCAATTAGTTAAATTTTGTAAGCTGTCAAACACAACCTTTTCAAAAACACTTTACATGAATTAAGAATGAAATTATCTCCGCTTCATGCTGTAGACTTTACCAAGTTGGATCTGTGTACATATCAGAAACATAAGCTAAAATTCCAGGTAAAACATTTCCAACATACACTACTACAGTTTGTTAGAATTTCTTAAGCCAGGAGCAAATTACATACAAACCATTTTTCTCATTTTTTATAGAACCACATCAAATTAAATCAGCAGTATTGAAGCTGGGACTGAAATGGAATTCTGGTATATCCTGATTTCGTGTAAGTGTACAAAACATACAGATTTTTTTTTTTTTATTTGTTATAATAAACAGAAGTTCGAGGGTGCTTATTTCTGCCAAAGTAAAAAAGGTCCTGAACTACTAAAATTATTTTTTCAGAATTAGTCCACTAGCAATAGAATCTTTTTTGGGGAATTCCTAAAATAGAAGAATATGTTTTAAATGTTTGGTGTTTAAACATATATTAGAAGATAGTTTAAATTTATTATTGAGAAAAACTTCCAATTGTTAACACTTACAAGCTATAATCATGCACTGGCCACAGCAGATCAAATTCATTTCATCAAGTTTTTACAACATCACTGTTGAGATTCCAACAATTCCTATATTTACAGATTTGATTCTATTTCTTCTGAGCTAATATCCAGTTCTTGTACAGCAAATCTTGATCATAAAATTATTTCTCTTAAGAAATTAATACCACCCCATCAGAAAAGCTAAATAAGCATTTTCACAGAAATATTTCTTCAACAAAACTTCATTTAAGTTGTTCTGTATCTATTAACTGTACAGAGAGGGATTTTCAGAGACCACAGTGCAAGCTGCAGTGCTATTTAGTAAAATGATGAGAAATCATTTTTATAGTGCCCTCGTTTTGGAGGGGAGGGGGTAATAGCTTATTTCCCATTTTGGGAAATTTCTATTTCAAAACAAAAATAAGAACAATTACATTATTTATGATGAGTTCTTATGTTCACTGAAAAGTCAGAACACAAGACACTCAACTGCACTCCAAGTCGAAATTCCAAGACAGAATATAAAAACTGGTCTTTACACAAACTACAAAATCAGCTGTGTATACGTGCAGTTTTATTACCAAGGACCAAACCCCTTCGTATCCATACTATACCAAATTTACAAGCATTTGTCACTTAGTTTGAAAATGCAGCAGTAGATCTCCCAGTATTCCAGACTACTCTATGGACACTGAAAAGCACAATCACAAATTTCAGGAAGGAAAGAAGTTTTTCAAACAAAACCAGAAAATTAACTAACCTCCAAATATTTAATTACAGAGGGATTGTAGTCTATGGTCTTTCGGTTCACAGCTTTTCTCATCCGCTTTCCATCAAAAGTAAGCTGTTGCATTGCTTGCTGCTGTGCAAAATCAGGTCTTTTGTAGAACAACTGCCGAGGCGCCTGGTGCTGGAACCTCGGCATATGGAAAAATCGGGGCGGGGAGCCAATTTCTGTGGCCATGGCTCTCTCGTTTCTGAAAGACTGCAAAAAGTGAAACACTAGGTTACTACATAATAATGACAAAAATACCGCATTAGTATCTCCACTAAGTTAAGTTTACAAGGATGAATAACAACTTCATAAAGCACTGTTTATTGGGAAGAAGTATTTGCAGGTTCCTCTGAACAATTTTTATTCTTCCCCTGTGCCACCTAACACTGACATTAAAGTGGTTAAATACTTTGTTCTCTATTAAGAGGAATTTTGTGTTGAAACAGATCACTATAAAGTTTGCATCACCATCCCTAAACTAGAACTGTGCGGGAAAAGAACGTCCTTAGTAAAAATAGTATAAGTAAATGCAAGAAAAGGTAAGACCCTTCGACAAAAGATGATATTACAGATTCAATATACAACAGGAAACACCACGTTAGTTACAAATTAATTTAAGTAATTAATTTAACAAATTAATTTAACTAATTAATTTTGAGGGCTGCCTCAAAACCTTATTCTACCACCTGAAAATAAAATTACATTCCCTTTACGTAACTTATAGTAAACACAGCGCAGATCACATTCTACCTGTAGGTATACTTTCAATTCCATTATCACAAAATAAATGGATTACATATTTATCAAGGTTTGATAAATGTAACCGAACATAACTTCCCCCCAACAAGACCCACTGAGAATGTTAAGAAAATGTGAGGGGCAGGGAAAAAGATTTTCAATATTCAGATTTTTTCTGACAGAGAGAAATGAGTCTAAAATCTAATTTTTCAGTCTGTAAAATCCTTAAATTATGAGATCATAGCAACCTCTTTGCAGCTGAAAACTACAAGTTGCTCTTTAAATATCGGTTTGTTGGCACAGGGCAGGGATTAACCTTCTTCACAGGCTTTGCAAACCTAGAAGTCACACACTCCTTTCCGCTGCTAACCAAAAGTGTGTCAGGCCAGCTACAAAACAAGCCACCTATGACACCTGGCTGTTAGCTACACAAACAACGCTAATGTACAAGGGGACAAAAACAAATTAAAGCCATTACAACTATTCTCCATTCAAGACAAACAAGTCCAAACTAAAACAGCATGTTTCCTTAACTGAGGTAAGGAAATTTAAGACCTTTGGCAGGAGTAGCATCTTTTATTAGACCAACTCGTATAACTGGAAAAAGAGACCAGCTTTCAACCAAACAAACCTTCACCATGTGGCTGAAAGGCTCATTTGCCTGAAAGCTGCCCAATACCAGGGGATCTAATAAGACACCATGTCTACCTCCAAATACTGCCACATCCATAACCACTGTAACAACACAATTACTACAACATTAAGCTTGCCTGAAACAAGAAAAAGGTATCAAAACTTTCTCATGCAGGAAGTATGTCAAGTATCCCTAACACTATCTCAGATTCTCTTACAACTTGTCAGAAGGTAGCTAACTGTTGTACAGAAAGTTTCAGGTGTTACATCTCAAAGGTAAAATTAAAAGGATAGTAGTGTTTTTATATCAAAAAAAGAGAAAGCAGCTTCTTCAAACGAGCAAAGCAAGCTGGCATTAAACATTCAAGTCCATTAATAGTCTTTTTAATTTACTTTTAAATCGTATGCATTACTCAGAAAAAAACCCTAGAGAAAATTTCCAGTACTCATCTCTCTCAAGCCTAAAAATATACACTCCTATACCAACCAGTACTTTAAACCAGAGGGAAAAAGATGTTTTTTCAAAGCCACACATCTGTACTCTCTTATAGTCAATGCAAAAACAAATTTCAAGAACCAAGACCAAGAAGGCAGACAAACATACATGCTGGGGCTTCCATACATGCTGGGGCTTCCAAAAACCTTTGATCAGATATATTTCCAAGAAAACATTACATAAAAATGCCTTTTTAGAGAAACACTCCAAAGCAACAAGTTAATTCATCATTTGTTCTCATCTTTCAGAAAACGAATTCTCCAAAAGAAAATTTTTCAATTACAAACATAGGTAAATAAAGCATTAGCTATGATATGGATCAATTTAGATTGGACATACCTAAAACTATCGCAGTGTCTAGCTTAGATTAGCATAAACAACATTCACTTAACATTGCAATCAACATCAGCAAAAATTACTGTTTAAAAGGTGACCAAAGGCATAAACATGTTAATTACACCTCTTCACGCCTACAGACCCTTCCAAGTTCATGATTATGACAAGACAATATGTGACATCACCACTACAACATGACAAGCTAAATGACACAGGGTTAGGAAAATGAAGGATTTGTGTTCTGTTTATGTTCTAAGCTGTTTCTCCAACTTTTGAGATCATTGCCTCGATCACAAAATGCCTCCTACTTGCAGTTACAAACTTTGCAAAAAGATTTTTGTTTACCCAGCTGCTCACAATCATTTTCTTCTAATAATGCCTCAAATATCATGCTTTTATCCATGTAATATCCTTATGCCCAAGTCATGTTTGCATACCATATATATACATATGAATATATATATAAAAAAATTGTGTGTGCACATGCATATAGATGTCTGTATATACACACCGAGTGAAGCTTCCAAACAAAGAATCTTTAGACATTAAGGGGGTTTTTGGCACAGATTCAGTTATCAGATGAAACCGGAGCATTTATTTCCAAAGACCTCTACTCCAGTCAGACAAATATACCCATTTAACATTTAAGTTATCAGTATCCTACTTCGTCTTTTGTTGGGACAAACCAATGCCTCAACAGGCTCTCCTTTAAATTTTTCGTATCGGCTAAAAAAGTGTCTGAATTCAGTGTGTCTATAGCTAAAGCTCCTGCTGTATTGGGAGAGTGAGTAGAAACGTGCTAACAAATATTAGAAGACAATGTGTAATCCAGAGTAGTAACATCCAAATTCCTCTTTTAAGCAAAGTACCAAACTTTGGTTTTATTTTAGAATCCATCAACAAGGGTTTAAATGGAAGACTCCATTTTTTCCATAATAAATAGAATTAGAAGCAACAGCAGGATTTTTTCCAACATCAAGAATAGGTCAGCTCTTATTTTATGGTTTCTGGATAGTAATGTTACCAATTAATTGCTATACTCTTCTAGTTCATTATACTTTTATCACAATTTGAACTGTGAATTGAATTTTTGTATGCCATTCTTTCATGCATCCTTATTGTTTGCAACAGAAACATGACTTTTCAGAGAGCTGACTGTCAGTTTCCCCCTTTCTGTCCCCACAAATACCCCTTCAAAGCTGACTAGCTTTCACACATTTGCGGGGTAAATTTGGGGATATAGAGAGAATACATAATGAAATCACTAAGCAAAGATCAGGCCATCCAGAAACACTGGAAGGTAAGTAACTGGGCCTACCTTTCAGCTAAGATGACAAAAGAAAGCCTGGAAAATGCAATCAAATTGGGGAATAAATGAAGGCACATCCGACATGAAACTGAAGGCAGGAATAGGACCAGATGTATAAAAAAACCCAAAGAAAAGTCAGAAGAAAGACAGTAAGAGTGAGAGTAACCACAGAAGCAAAAACACTAACTGAGGAGCAAGGTCAGTCAAGAAAGAGAGAGTGAATGAGAAACCTGACAAATAGACACAGGTTAAAAAAAAAGAGAAGTTAAAAAGAATTTAGCTGATAGAGAATTGGGCAGAAGAAACTGCGCAACAGAACTCAAGGAGCTTGTGACGGGACCCGAGATGTCGACCGCTGTTCCTTAACTGTCAACAAACACACTTGCAACAGAGGAGCCTTTTATTCGATGGCAGATTTACTAACGCTATCGAGTAATCAGAGAGACATGGCTATAGAACAGAGTTTAAAAATGAAAAAATCTGAGAATGACCCAGGGCAGCATGGTGTCACAAGGCAGATGGATTTGTGGAGTTTGTTTGCTTTTTAAAACACGAGAAAAGTCACATACAGTATTAGCCCATTACAGAAAATGTTACCACTTAGTTCATGAACTCAAATAAGGCTATAAAGATAACACTGGCATTTTACTTAGTAACATTGTTACTTTATTATCTTACTTTGGTATGTCTGTTTCTTTAATATCAAAATTAATCTCGCAATAAGCTTTGAAAATTGACAGATTTGGACTTTACTGCCCAAAATCATGCAACCAAAGCAATTCACACACAACTTCACTAAATCAAAATAAAACAAATTAGGCTAATCAAACCAAAATGAAAATACCAAAGCATCCTTCTACACTGGTTTAATCAGATAAAGTTTGGAGAAAGAGTGTGTCATGGCTTATATTAAATCCATCACTTCTTACAGATAGTTCAATACTAAAAGAAAAAAAAAATCTGATTTATGTATAATCTTGACAAATTTTATATGGTTTACCCAAACAGTAAAGATCATCATTAATGAAGTGCAATAACTTGTAACTAAAACGTGCTTGCCTATTTAATAGTTATTTTTCACTGAAGTGAAAGCAACTTGGGTGCAGCACAGTGAGCAATAACCCAAATACATCAAAAGAAAAGTATGTTTCCAAATGGTAGAACAGAAGGCTATTCTCCTAGGGAGTGCAAGCAGCCAGTTAGTTTGCAAACCCTATGCTGCCCACTACAACAGAACATAGAATTATAGAATCATAGAACCATTTAGGTTGGAAAAGACCTCCAAGAACATGATGGAGTTTAAAAGACACTCCCCTGAAATGGCTAAACAAGCAAAGAAAAACAGGTGCTAAAAGTTTCTTGAGCGTATCTGTATACTACTACTTTAAATGCGTATTAGACAGTTAAACAAAGTATATGTAGGCTGTAAAGCAAGCACTTTTACAGTGTAACAGAAACAGTGAAAATCAATGGTAATTATTTGCATTGCAACAGCACATAGGAGTCCAAAACATGGGTCAGGACATTCAGTGAAAAACACACTATCAGAGTAGAACCACCTCAGCTTTCTGAGGCAGAAGTACAAGGTAACAACACCACAATGCAAAGTTAGCATAACAAGTTTATTGTTCAATACATCAGTAGCAAACACCATTTTTCTTTGACTAGACAAGCACCTTTACATCTATAAGGTATTGATACTGCTTAATTTTAGTAACATTTCTCTAAATTCAAACATCCTGTTGTAAATAGTCACCTCTGAAAAAATGTGCCTCTGCCTTTTTTGATTTGTATATTAAGAAATCTGTAAGCACATCTGAATAAACACCCCTGTTCAGAAAAAAAAAATCAGACCAAATACAATTTAAAGTTATTCCTTTCCCTCTTTTACAGAGTATCAACACTGAGTTCCAAAAAATTCTCCTTTCTTTCGTCCTTTGGAAGAATGTGCATCTCTGCTCTCGAGACAAGCAGTGGATCCTTCCATGGCAGCTTCCCCTTCCTGAAACATTCCCACTACTTTCAGGAAGGCTCTTTCTTGGTCTCATCATCCACTCTTTTTCCTTACCTGAGAATCGTACCTCTTCCCAGTGCAAAAGAATTATGCGGAAGGATAAATTCCAGACATAAATGTTGTATTTTTGGCTTCTTCAGCAATTTTTTTTTACATTTTAGAAAAGAAAAAAAGACATAAACATGCATGTAAACACATCGTTTCCCTATCACGCAGGAACAGAGCCAGCCATCCTGGCTAAGGGCTGAAAAGAGTGAGAGATTGTGAAGACTCACAGTCATTTCTTGAAGGCATAAAATCACCAGGTAGGGAGTTACATAGAAAAAGGATTCTTCATTTTTGCAAACCGTGTAATCTTAAGTAAATGGTCTTCCTAATATTTTAAACTAAATTAGGCATTCCCAAAATAATTCCTCTTTTAAACAGGAAATGAACCTGAGCAAAAGATTAGTTTTGAATCAGTGTTTCTGCATCTCCCCCGCTTCATTCACTGAAGTGGATATGCTTATAATCTACAAGTATTAGAAACTCACGTTACTAAAAACTCTGCAAAAACAGCACTAGCAGCAGCAAGCTTCCACCACATTTTTCTGAAGAGATACTTGAAATATGCTGAAACTAATTCGCTTGTCTGCCAATGAATTAAACTCTCACAATAGAGGTGACTTTGCTTCTGCTCTATGCAGATGTAATCATTTTTCTGAAGAAAAGACTGATCATAAGTTTCCTTCACAATATATTAGATAATTCCACTCTGAAAACACAGAAAAATTATGAAAAAGAAAAAGTGATGCTGATTTGCAGATCTAGTAAAGAATGTATTAATTTGACCAATTCCTTGAATTGCTTTGTGTTTCAATTTCCTATTGTATGAGAAAAACATCTAATCAGTTTTACAAAACAAGATCACCTAAAGTCTGAAAATTGTACATTTCTGTGAGGCGCTCAAGAATCTCAAATAATTTCACAAGTACTTTTTTTTTTAACAGTCCGTTTTTAAATAATAGATTTTGGACAGATAAAGCTACTTCATCAAAAGTGCTACATCTAAACAAATTTAGTCCAGAAAGAATGCTATGGATTTTTATTGATTTACAGTTCTATAACTAGATTATATCTTTCCCACTAGTTATGAAAGATAATGGCTGTATTAAGCAGGAATATAAAACTAGTTAAAAAAATACGTTCTCATCTTCAAGGCCATTCTGTGATCTGTCTTGACTTCGAACTGCGTTAACAGAACATCACTTTTTGTAAAAAGGGCATATACCCCAGTGATAAGGAAAGTTTGCATCGGTCAATGAAATGCAACAATGAAGTGCAAAGTTGCCCAACTTAGCTCAGTGGTCATGAAGCGATACATTTTTATCAAAACCAGACAAAAAAACCTTGTAACAGTAGAAAAAATTACATAAGGTTCCTGTCCTTTGAGTATTTAAAAATCCTATGCCTACTTTAGAATTACATAAGAGATGGCAATAGCATGTAGTCTTCTGCATTTTTATCTGCAGATCTCCAAAAATTTTCTACAAGACATGCAGACGTGTCTATAGTAAGTTTAAACCTAAGAAAAATAAGACCATTCTTACTATCTGAGAATAGACTCTGTAATTATCTCTGTAATTATAAGGTGCTGGAGGTCCATAACACACCAAATCACAAAACTCAGGACAAAAATACTGACCTATATTACACAAGTCTGCTATTAGGCAACATTACTGCTCTCTGCAGCAAGCAGATTTCCCCAGGGCTCTACTGCTGCACTCCCAATATACATTAGCATCCGTTCTCTATTGTGTTCTATTTGTGAACAAAACTTTCCTACAAATGGGTTTTAAATTCTGATCATGCAAAGTGGGGGGAAAAGGATTTGGCAGCTTTCCCCATTCCAGTCATTCTACTCCAATAGAAAAGGTAAACGCCCCCCCCCCCCCCAACAACCTCCTACATCTTCATCAAAAACACAGAAACAGATACTTAAACAAGTCAAAATAAACTACTCTGCCCAAAAGGTTCAACAACCTCTTCTTACTTGGAGACACTTCAAAGATTTGTTTCATACACAGCCCTGAATCTGCTACACTGGCATGATCAAGGACCTAAAAATGCACAAGTATTTTTCCCCCCTTTTTACTTCATTTCTGTACTTTCATTATGCCTAGTTTCACCATGGAGTTTAAACCTTTTGATTTTTAACACAATCCAAACACATACACGATATGGAGTCTGAAAGGATAGAACATGTAACATTTCTAACATATCTATCAAGAAAACAATCATCTCTAGTGAGCTAGACCTGGCAAAAATGTGATTATTTTGATGCAATCCAAAGGGTTTATTCTCTGCAGGAAGAGAAGTAATGCTGATATTTAATTAACAAAAGCCCTTTGAAGTTTCACATACAAACACACTACGCCCAAGAACCTCTGCAATAGTAGAGAAAGCATACAGACAAAATCTGAAATTAAGAAATCTAAAAGCCCAAGGGAGAATGGGCTATCAGGGAAAACACTTCAAACAGCCAGTCTGAAAGTCTCATGTTACAGAACCTGGGGGACAGTCTCCAACAGCTGAGTCTGCTTAGCTGCACACAAGTTACATATACATTTAACACTTTCTTCAAATTTTGCATTTCTAGTTCTAAACAAATACCTAATAATCAAACAAACCTCAAACATTCCTCATTTTATGTTCAAACTAAACCCTTGACTCATTCTAAAATAGACATATTTACAGAAGACAGGTGCTTAGATACATCATAAAAAAAGTCAAAATACTTTAGTTCACAGGACTCAAGAGACAGGTCCTGCTTTACCACTTTGGCCACAGTAGAGAAAACTGCTTTCTCAAGTAAAACAGCCCAGAACAATTCCCTTTCTGCACCTCACAAAAGCAGCTAAGTACAGCAAGTTTCTTGAAGTGTACTTCAAAACAAACATGGGAGCAACCAATTGCAGTAAGAGGATGTTTGGCAGACTTGCACCTAAACCTCAGTTAGAAGACGCACAGGATTTGGTCTGCTGCCATGATTTCAGTATTACTGATTTGATAGTTTTGCTTTAAGTTAAAGTTTACTTGCAATGTTTTAATATTTTTTAATACTAAAACAATATTCTTCCTCCCTCTAAACTACCAATATATTCCTTTATCTTGACTCCTGCTTAGCATTTGTCAAGACTTGCATTTAGATTATAACCCAGACTGTCTTTGACTACTGTGAGTCACTGTGGTAATAGCAATTCATCTTAACTGGCTGAAATATATCCAGCTTGGTTTTCATGCTGAAGTGATTACTGATGCTGCCTTACCTTGGAGCTACCATTTTGTCGGGAAACAAAACTTTAGGACTAACTTTTAAATCACATAATATAGCATGACAAATACTAAAAAACAACAAAGAAAAAGCAGTTTAAAAGCAAAAAAGGCCTCTCATCCTTGCTAATCCTAAATATTCTTCAGCTGGTTATTACATCAGGACCTGCTGAACTACCACTAATCTTGGTGAAAAAAATTACAGCTGAACCTGCTTGGGATGCTCCTCCTAGTTTCACCCAATATGCAGTTCACTTTATAAGGAGAACATATTGTTGGTTCATATTCAACTTGGCATTCACGGTAACTCTCAAGTCCTCTTCAGCGAGACTGCTATTCAGCCAGTCACTTCGCAGCGTGTACAAATCCATGAGGCTATGCCGGCACACGGAGAACTCTGCACATTTCCTTGCATCTTGACATCTTCAGAAGGTTTCTGCTGACCCATTCCTCATGCGTATCTAGGCCTCTCTCGACTCAAGTGCTACTGTTTAGGTACATAAGCCCCTAATCACCAGACTATCATCATCTTTCCTCCTCAGCTCACTTATGATTGAACTGGAACTTTACTGGACTCAAGAGATAAATTATTATTTAGGTACCATACGGAAGAAATGCGGCCATTTTGCTTTCATTTGTCTATACGTGGCTCCTGGCAGCTCCTTAGAAGATTCAAGCCCTCATTTGTACAAAACACACTAACAGCGGGGAGTAGGTGATGAACCCAGAGTGGCAAGAAATTCTACAAAAAAGTCTTCAGAGATCTTTATGAGCAGTGGAAGGACTATAGCAGTTTGCAGGACAAAACTTAAGTATGGAAACACAGCAACCAGTATCTTTGTTTCAGAAACAATCTACTGAGATTCTGATGATAAAGGGAACAAAGTCCACACAGTCTAACAGTTTGATTCTTTTCACACTGGGGAACAGAAACATACATTTTAATATATTAAACAAAGTTGAGTACCTAAGAGTTGCAAATTCAATGCTACAAGACGATATCAAAGTCTTTTCAGTAAGACTTGGGAATTAATAAGAGTTGGAACTTTTTATAAAGATTCACCTTTCATAACTTTTATCTATTGAATGCTTAACAAACGTATCCAGAACTCTTGCAACTTTTATGTAAAAGCAAATGTTGAAAGCATCAAAAGAGAGAACTAAGAAAATCTCTACTTTGTGACCCAAAGAATGCTTCCCCCCCTCAGTGTTACTTGGGCCAGTCTTCTGACAAAGCAATGCTGTTTGCCATCCAGTTACTGGGCCAAATAAAAGTAGAAGAATAGTGTCGTTAGTTTCCATAACTAAGAAACCGTAGTCCAGAAGGGGGAGCAGGAGGAAGGGAAATAGTGCTATCATGTGCGATCATGTGAAAAAACGTGCCTTTATATGGTAAGTGTAAGAAGGTAAAACACCCCCACAATTAAAAGCAGTGTTTTTCAGTAGTTATTAACCGTATTTCAAAGATTATTTTTCTACTTCTCTCTCAAAAAAGAGATTTTATACTTCAGTAGAACACTTCAAGACAAAAGAACTTGTTTTATTTACTGGCATATTTTAATGGTAAAAGCCACTCACCACCGTGGCTAACTCGCACGCAGAAGTGGAGGCTTTGTGCGACAGAGCTTCCATCTTCTGGACACGTCAAGGTTATTTACATACTTCATATATTCAATATAAGAAGAGAAGATACTAACACTTTTACAGCCACGTTGCAGAATAAATGCCCTACAACATACTATCCCACGGTATCTTCCTAGCAATGCCCAAGGAGATTTTTGTTTTCCTCAAGGGTTTTTGATTCTCTCTTGATAAAAAGATGTAACAGATGCACACAGAAAGATTCATCCAAGACAGATTTGTTTGTTATCCCCCCCAAAGCAAAACTCAAGGTTTCTGAGATGTTAAATTAGCAGCTATGTTTATAGCAAAAGATGCAAATTAATACCTACAGTTGCTATGCCCAGACATAGCCAATATAGAGATACCCTTAAGCAAGAGTAGTGGAATTGGAGAGAACAATTCAAACTTTATCAAATCACACAATGCTGCTAAACAAGCCTTATGGACCCTGCTAGAGAAATTCAAACCATACTTATATTAACAATGCTTCCCATTATTGACTTACTGGTGAATCAGAAAAGTTAAAAAAAAAACCCAACCAAAACCCATCAACCAACCAAACACCCCCTAAATTATGGAAATAGTGAAAGAAAACAGCACTTCTAAATTACTTTGATCAAGTAAAGTTCTGACTGTAGATTATTTATGTGGATAAAGACAGAATTCAAAAGTGTAGTTTCTCAGTATCTGCTCCAGTTAAGATTTAAAAGTCTAGTGTGTATGTAAACTACCCTTTTGCCACAGTTTGGTGTGGAAGAACCTGGTTAGGCTAGAAATTGTTTAATCCAATGAGGAACAAACTTACAATACGAAAAAATAAACTGTGATAACTATTCTAATTTTAAGCTCTCAGTATTTAAATGTCTACATAATATCACACAAGCAGTTCTAAAAGGTCAGAAACATGCCTATTTTAAAACATAGTCAACATAGAGATTTTTCTACATAAAAGAACTTTCAATACTAGAACACTTTCTAAAGTGATGGCTGATGTATACACAGCTCACACAACTGACAATGAATTAGAAATACACTTGCTTTTAACTGGAATCACACAGCCAATTCTTCCAGGAATAAAAGTTTTCTGGTCTCTCCTCATGAACTACAAGCCATGCAAATGCCTGTATATGATTATGAAGAGATATACACTGCTCAACGACCACATTTAAACTTCTTTAGTAGATAGCCTTCACATTTACCATTTAATACTGTTCAATAAAAGCATGTGTTCATCTTCTCTACCAATACATTTTTCACTAAAGAAAATTCAAGTTCACATACATCAGTCCCGCATAAAGCCTTTCAAAGAGCAAGTGTAAGTATAAGATTTTCCCCAATTACAGGAGTCGTCAAGCTCTCTATGGGAATGACAATTCAGTAGAAGTGCATGTCACCAGAGAGCTTCAGTTTTGAAAACTAGGTTCTCCAAAGGTCTAAAATCCCTTGGCATTTCTTTCCTACTTCATATCACTTGCCTTTAGAGTATCAGCAGGCTTTCCTGGCAAAAGCAGCACTTCAGTCAACAGTTCTAGGTCAGTATTTTCATCTTACTGTACAGAAAGCTTGGCAGCTGTGGTTTATTGTATTAGTCAAGAGTCTACAAAAGATATTATTAGAAACAGACAGTTTGTTTATTTAAATTTGCTGAGGAGACCAAAATACTTGCATCCACCAGTAGAAAAAGATTGCAAAACATGGTTTGATGACTGACTCAATTATGAATTTAACTCCAAACTGCATAATTGAGGAACAGTGCAAACATCGCAGAATGAACATCCTATATTAACACTTACTCAGTCTGCAGTCCTCCTACTTGCAAATTTGGGCAATCTATAATTTTTCTTGTGATATAATCATAAAATTTCACTAGTCTCTGCAAAGAAGTCTAATGGGTTGCTTACAAACATGCCCCAATAGGAAGAAAGGCGTTTTCTAAGTTAACCGGTGATTTTTACTGGGGTTGGGGGAAGGAGGACAATGGTAGGAAGCACGACTACTCATCATGATCACACAATTTAACTGCAGCGATAGCTACTGAGTGTACTTCAGCATTGTGGGAAGAGTCTAGAGGATTGCTGAGATCAAGCTCCATAATGACCCGAACCCAACCTAAAACTGCTGACACAAAAAAAAGCAGTCCTGCCTTGACCGCAATTGTGTGTTCCTGTCCTACATTACTCCTCCTTTAAGCCAACATGAACGTCTGGTGACCACACTGGCCATCCACCTAAGAAACTGATCTGTGTTAAGACACCCTTTATGCTAACGTTAGTCAAAACCCAGAGCAGGCTCTCAGCCAACTTACTATGGAGTTCCAGAAATGCCTCTACTGACATAGAAGGAAAAAACAAATGACCAGAAGCCGGGGAAGTTACCACTTTGGGCTGCAATGCCAGTTTAGATGACTGCAAATGCACACTGGACAGGGTAGAGCTGCACTGTTACGCAGTCCCCAGGCTGCAAGTCAAGCACTTGCATCAGCTGGAGCTGTGGCACTACTTATCCGACTCAAAGTGCAGCTCCTGCCAGACTCAAATTTGCAGATGAATACTCATACGCCCATGGTAAAATACAAATCACTGTGTTGCCAAAACTTCATAATGAACACAAAAAGTACACCAAACCCATAAAATACTAGACTCCTTGTTATCAGCCTCTGGCCTCCCTTTAAAAAAAGGGCACATTAATACATTCTTTTGTATCATGTTTCTTTTGGATTTGGGAAAATGATTTAAAGGAACCCTCAAATGTTTAAACCCAAGAAACATGGATTATGTCAAGTATGTGTGTGCATCTTGAAGTGTGTAACACACTAATATACAGAACTGATCAGTATCAACACATCTATACTTTTAGTTGCAAAACTGCTTTTGGCCTACCCTGCCACACTGTTCAGGGATACTCACTTTTGGTAAAGTTACAGCTGAGTGACTAAGAGCAATCTAAATTCAAGCTTCATGACCAACTGCCTTAAATTAAAACTTTGTACTAAATAGACATGATCTTAAACATTTAGGGATGTACTTTATAAAGAGCTGATATATCTGCCATATTAACTAAGAACAGAGCATACTGCCTCTCAACACGTGGTTACAGTCACTCAGTGCAGTGTAAGTCAATGCTATGGCAGAGACTGATCGTTCCCATCACCTCCTCTTTCCATACCGCCTCACTGGTTCCAGAACTAGTTTCTAAGACACAGGCCAAAACAGAAAACTGAGCCAGATTGAAAACAAACATCGTACTCCTGCTCACAGAAAGGGGCCCCCTGTACAGCTGCCTGCACCATTGTATGAACTCTGGTACCAAGAGAAGACAGGCAGTAGAATATTATGATTTTAATTATTTAAAAGAACTAAAAATTCTAGGTGACATCAAATTTACAACTCCATTGATAACATTTTCAACGCTTCAAAAAAATAATAGATTTTTTTTTTTGAACCAGCACTTTTCATTATGGTGAAGACTAATTAAATAACAGCAATGAGCTCATGACAAGCTCATATTGTTGCTCTTCATATCAAAGTTACATCACTAATTAAAAGTAAAGAGAAAATGAGAAGTGTTCAGATTTAACAGTGTATGGGAAAAAAATCCTATTTAAATTAAAAATGAAATTAAAGATAAACTTCTAACTCCTTTTTTGATAGAAAAAAATGTACCAGGGTTACTTGTTGCAGTATGTAAGTGCCCAGAGAGGAAGAGATGTTTTCATTTGTGTTTGAAGAATGTGAAAAACTGCTTATACTTTTTACATTCTATATACGTGTAAGAACACTTCCATGTAATTATTTGAAACACTTGTGTACAACACAAAAGTTTTATCAGGGTTAGTAAACAGTAAAGTTTACTACTGTAGAGCAAGCCTTTCCTTCTACAACTAAGAGAAATTGTGATAAAAACAGTGGCTCATGAAACTGCTTAGAACAGAACCCCCAATTCCTGATAAGACTTCATTGCAACTTACTCGGTACAATTCATTATTATTACACTTGGTATATTTTTCAATCCTTAAAGTATATTTACATGGATTTTCAGCATTAAAGGTTATCCCATATTATGGAAGTTGGCATTTATTCTTCCTCTTCAACAAAGTATCTAAATGAAGAGGGTTTGGGCTTTTTTTCCTCAAGTGAAAACCAGGTACATAGCTTCCTAAATAAACTGGGATCTGTTTATCACAGCCATTCTGGCTACACAGAATCATACTTCTTCCATTTTATGATTTGGTGGAGAGGTAAAACAGGAACAATACAAGTTAGCTTCGTTTCAAAGCGTAAAATAATTTTGTCTCTAGTATCCCTCCACATTCAGAGAAAGTACAAAAAGTAACTGCGATCACTCTAAGCAAGTAAGAAGGAACTGCACCAAAAAAGTATAATGGCTCAAGTATCAAGTCAGTAGCAGATTTAAACTCCTTATGTTCTGACTTGTGCTTAAGCTATTAACAAGTACTACAGTTTTCATGTTTCTTTCTGGGTTAGTTTTTGTTTCGTTTTGTTTTTTTTCTTTTCTTCTTTAAATCAAGTCCCCTTTAGACAAGGGAAAAAAGCTTGAAACAAAACCTTTTAAAATAAGCAAGCAATGAAGGGTTGGAATACTTAGCCACTTTTCTAATTACAACCTCCACAAAAACGCAGGCTTCTACTATGCTATAACACATTCAGGCCTTACCTCTTCCCACCATAAACTTTAATCTACATTACCACAAACTGAAGAACGATTTTAACCAGTATTTCACATCGCCGTGCATGCACTGTTTTTATACTAAACGTGTTATCAAAAGTAATATTGCACAACAGAAGAGAAACTAGCTTACTTTCTTTCCTGGTAAATATATACCTCATATCACATTTCAAGTTGCACAACAGAATGATTGGTACAGTCTGAATGTGGAGAGCAGGTCGAACCAGAAATGACATTCTATTAAATGCTGAGTAGTTTTTTTAAATACTAGTGAGCAAGAATGGATTGCTGGTAAGTTTAGCACCATTTTAAAAATATGCGATCGTGGATGCTCTAAATTGAAGCGAAATGAATAATAACAAAATACAAACAACAAAGAACTATTTAGCTATCAAAAAGTCTACTTCTCTGAGATTCTCTATGATAAGAGAAGAAAACTAAGGTTATTTTAAGGTTTTAATCTTTTGAAAGATCTTTACCGTATCCCCTCCCCACCATTAAGCTC
Source organism: Calonectris borealis (assembly GCF_964195595.1). Lineage (NCBI taxonomy): Eukaryota > Metazoa > Chordata > Aves > Procellariiformes > Procellariidae > Calonectris > Calonectris borealis. The sequence continues at coordinate 3,739,459 of NC_134320.1, forward strand.
TAACAATGTTCAGTTTAACTGCGGTTTACTTACCAATGACATTTCTTCATTAACTATATCAACCAAACCTGCATCTCTATTTTTACTTTGTATAAAACTTTCAATAACAAAATGACACAATATCAGGAATGAAAATATGGCAAATAAAGAAAAAATTTTGTAAAATTCACAAACACACCACAGATAAAGTTTTCAGCTTGTTTTTACAACTCTCCTGCAAGATATGAGTAGTTTTCTGAATTATAAGTTAGAGTAACATCTGGGCAAGGCTGAAATTATTTTTATTTCCAGTGTTAGTGAACCAACTACAGAAATTCCCTAGATATCAACCCTGTGGCTAGCAGATGCAAAAAGTGAAATATTTTGCATGGAATCATCTCAGTAAAAAGTTAAACTGTATTCCTTCCACATTCCTACTCAACCAAAAGTCTTCTCCTTGGTAGTTTTTTTCAGGTGAGTCAGAAGACTAAGACATCTGCTAGGGATGGGAACAAAACAGCTTTCTCATCCGATTCTCAGATCAAGGCTTCTCTTTGCTGCAGCAAAAAAAGGCACTTCTAAGTACCTCTATGTCAAGCGCAATTTAGGATCACTATGATATTATTTCCTGTGCTCACCTCTGCTGCTAACAGGAATACAAAACCGATGAGAAATTTTTAATTCCAATGGTCCAAACAGTCTAATGTTTACTGCTGTAAGGATTCAATAGAGGACCAACACTTCAGGTAACAGGGAAAGACTTTAACTGTTTATAGTGATTGACATTTAAGTTAAAAGGTTTTAGCAGCTCTAGGAGTAGAATATTAAACATATGCTAGTTACTAGCACCTAACATTCTGTGCAGCGCAAAAAGATTTTTTTTTCCCCCCCATCTTTCAATATTTATTTCTCAAAATTGATGGTCTTAATATAACCTGGTAGTTCCATCCACTTCTGAAACAGTCAAATGCAGGAAGGTTGTGAAAAGCTTACCTTCTAAACTGTAGAGCAGTTGGGCAGAGAACTCCAAAAATGCTAATAGCAAAGCAACTGAAGACATACCAGGTTTTTCTTATCATGCTGACTGTTTAAATGAAAAGTCTTTTAACTACATTTTCAGATCTTCCCATTAGAAATACTACAGCAAACTGAACAAGATGTTAAGATTTTGAAATAAGTTTTATGGTTACATATTCTTATATTAAATGATGGCAGAATATTCCAGCAAACTGTTGAGAAATAAAAATCAATTTAGCTGGTAAAGAATTCAGGTAGAGGGAACCCCAAAGTATTTTGACACAATATTGTTTGCATACTATAAGCTTTCTGACAAATATGTACCTAGTCCTGCCTTCTTAAAGGAAGGATAGAACAGTTTGAGATAGGAAAAGCATAAAAGCATAAAGATCTGTTGCAAGGAGAAGGATGAGGGACTAGTTTCCTACATAGGAAAACAGATTCCCAAATACTACTCACAAATTGCTATTAAGGATATAATGAGGTACAAAACCGGCAGAGTACAGAACTACTTACCTATGACAACTTTTGTAAGACAAACAGATGTGCTCAAATGAGTACCAATATTCCAAAAGACTGTATTTGAAACCATACAGCTATCTACTCATAACAAAGAAGCTAACAGTCAGCAAGAGAGAAATAACATCCCATCTTCAAGAAGGCACAAAGTTTAATGAGTTCTCTCCAACAGAAAAACGCTGAAGTATTTTTTCGAATTTAACAGGTCACCTAGGTTTGCTATCTATGTCATAATCGTAGTCTGGTGAGTCAAACAGTGGAATGTGCCACCATATCGTCATTAAATCCATCCACCCTTCCAGAATAAGAAGTGCCTGCTACACATGACTGTATCTACCCGTAATGGCCAGGGCTTCCCAAGCCGTATCTTCAAGCAGTCACAACCCGATCTCCGCTCAAATCCAAGACGGAGACAAGAAGAAGAATATTGTTAAAAAAAAAAAAAAAAAAAAAAAAAAGGAAAAGTAGAAAAAGACAGGATTGAGAGACTCGGGCGAGGCCACAACCAGACACCTATAGAGCAGGCAGGAAAGGGACCCACCTGCCTGCTCTGAGCCCCAGCTTTCGCCGCCACCTCAGCCCTCCAGCACACCCCACCCCATGGGCCCGGCGCCGCGGAGCTGGGCCCTGCGCTCAGCTCATCCCGCGGACAAGGCCTGGGCCCCGCGCTCCCAAGGGCGCCCCAGCCCGGGCAGTCCCGCGGCCCCTCACTGCTGCACCCACCCCCCACCGCTGTCGGGCCGCGCCGGGGCTCGGCCTCTTCCCGGCCCCGGCCGCACCGCTTCTGGGCCGCGGCCTAAAAATGGCGGAGGCAGCCGCACTTCCCAGGTTGCTCACCCCCGCGCCCACCCCGCCAGCGGGCCAGCACCGAGCCGCACTCACCGTCCAGCCGCTCCCTCGTACCCCGACTCCGCGCCCCGTCGCCTCGCCGCTCGCCTCGTCCCTCCGGCCCCGGAAGCCGCCGCCTCACGAGCCCCCACCGCGGCCGGCCGCCATCTTCCTTCCCCCACTAGCGACCGGGCGGCGCACGCACCCTACGTCAACACGCTCGGCGGCGCGAGAGGAGGTCCCAGCGCCCGCGGGGGCACCGCGGCTGGAAGACTGCGGCCAGTGCGCAGGCGCGCGGGGCAGGGCGCGCGCTGCTTCCGCGAGCTGCTTCCGCGAGCCTCCCGCCGTGCCACAATCTGCGCCTGCGCTGCCGGAAGCCCGGCGCCCCCGTGACCCTTCCCCTCGCAGGTGGAGGCGCGAAGAGGCGCGCGCATGCGCACTGACAGGCGGGGAGGCGGCAGCGGGGTGGGCCTGAGGGGACAGGCCGCGGTCCCGGGGGCGCCTCGCTATGGAGGGTCGCGCCCGGTGTCGCGCTCGCGTTTTGTTTGGGGGAAAGGATGACCAAAATTCAACCCATGAGCCCGCCGTGACGGGGAAGCTGCGCCCCCGGGCCCCCCGCTGCCTCCCCCGGGCCTGTATTTTGACGACGCCGTGGGCAACAAGGCCTCTGCCGCCGTGTCTGCGGGCTCCAGCCTCTCCAAAACGGGTACAACCGGCAACTGCATCGCGTTGCACATCTCGCATAGCTCTGTATTTCTGTTAATACTCCACACGTTCACCAAACAGCCAGGTGCCCAATTCCCTTGGACATCTTCCCTTCCTCTTCCCTGCCCCGATTACCAGGTTTCAAAACACAACAATCAATAACAACTAATCTCAATGCTCATAATTATCTATTTGTGGAGGATAGAGCAAATCTGAGATCACTTTCAGATCACTAAGTCGGTTACACTCCTCCTTGGGAGTCTTACGTTAGCTTACAAAGGTATCAACAAGTAGTAATGTGTCCCAATTATAATTATTACATCCTTTTACCCAGAAGTGTAGGTAAAGAGGTCTAGAGTGTTGGGTGTTTTTAATAAAAACGAGTTCTCCTTAAGATATGAAGCCTGTGTATTTAAAAGATGAAAATGTCTTAAAGCTGCTTGAACAGAAACATTTCACAGGGCAAACCGAGTTTCAGTGGGAGCAGCTAGTGGAAAGCATGTCCCCTATCAAAAGGGGCCGCTGTAAAATAAAGATTCACCATGCCACCTTGCTTTTACCTTTGTTCTTTAGTTACAATTATTCTGATCCAGTTAAAGTTACTGTGGTTAATCCGAAAGGCATGTCTGGCTTGCAGGAGACGTAATGCCGCTGAAGCACAGAAACGAATGCTATCTGCAGTGAGGGAACGTGCCTCAATTGAGGTAGCCCAACCCGTTGTCAGAAACCAGCTTAGCCTTCCAGCATAGCAGCAACATTAAGTTTCCAGTAAGAGATTAAATAATGCTGTATCTCTCTCCCTTTTGCAACATCAGTGAAACTCTTGCTTATCATCACAAGCAGTGCCTTGGCTTAACACATCTGTTTTCCTCTTTGTCCCAGCTGTTCCTTCCTGCAAAATTTTCCTTCTTCCAGGTGCGGTGGTGAAATTATTAATATTTAAGATTTGAGAGGGCTGGCTAAGAAGTTTATCCTAACTAAAAGAACATTCCTTTCAACTAAAAGCTAACAGTCTGCAATTGTTCCCAACTCCCCACATCTGAGCCAAGGTAATACCGGGTGTGCTGCTCCCGTAGGCTCCGCCAAGAGCCATCCCTCCACGATGTCACCTTATTTGCTGTTTGAGTCCCTCTTAGCATTGTGGCAGCTAGCAAGCCTCTTAACATCGAAGTAGTTAACATCAAAATGATTGTTTTTCCTCACCTTTTTCTTTTCTGAAACAGTATATAGGTTGAGTCTCTGTAATCACTTGGCAAAGAACAGGGGAGCAGAGAGGGAGATCCTGCCCAAATGTTCTCTCACTACGATCGTAGTTCATAAAGCTTCTGTCTGACCTGTCCTAAATTGTACTTGAGTTATTACACACTTGGAGTCCCCAGATCTCCAACACAGGTTAATAGTCACAGGATCTGTTTATCAAAAAGGTCCTCGTTAATAAAATCATCATATGCACCTAAAATTTATAAAACACAAGGCCTTAATTAGAAATATCTTTTAATTTACACTAAACAATAATAGAAAATTATTGAAGCTGTAAAAATCTACTGTCCCGATCAAACAATAAAAAACCAAACAAAAAAACACCACAGCAACTGATGCCACCCATCACTAAACTTTCCGAAAGTCAAGAACAATTTTCTCCATCTCTTTTAGAAGTTCACAAAAAAAAATAAAGAAGTCACATCTACATTTCTGCTAAAAAACAGAAACATGTTGAAAATTCCCAAATCAGGGAGAGGGCTTTGGAAGAAACAAATACTTGAGCCACTGGGAAAAGGCTTTTCAGGTTCTTTGGCTCTCACAACACAGGTGTCCTTACCAACATACACGTGGAACAAACCAAAAGGACTACACTGATCTCCAGTCTGAATGCACCTGTGGATGACACGGCACTCCGTCACCCTTTATCCACAACTCCCCTTACCCAGCCGGGAGCTGGATTGGTCCAGAGGGCTGAGAAACAGTCAAAGTTCCCGGGTTTTTCTGTTCAGATAAAGGGGTGAGGGTTAACCTTAATACTGGAAGCTGCGTTTAGTCTGAATGTCGTCAAGAATCTGCTGTAATTCCTCATCTTCAAATCGGCCCTCCAGGCTGCAAGTTAAGAACAATGAGGGTACATTAAAGGTTTTAGAAATAACCTCCCCCTAGATTCATTTCAGACAGCCACAATTTTCTCCCTTCAGTCTCAAAACCATCATCACCCGCCTGTACGGTACCACCAGGAACTATCTGTAACATTATTGTACAAATACCACTCTAATCCCCGTGCAGTGCCTCCTCCTTAAATGACAAAACTCCACCCTTCCCAGAACTTTCTGCTGAATAATTTCAAAACGTTTTATCAAAAAGGCAAGGCAGGTGCAGGTTTAAATAGACCTCTAAATCAAGTCCATGTAGCCTCATGCTCATAAGCCAGTCCAGTCTTGCTATGAGATCTTAGCATGTAAGGAAGAAACTGTAATTCTGATGAGTGTTTCGTTCTCTCCTCTATCTCAGGCCATGAGGTAATAAATCAAGATACAATAATAGAATTTACTGCTCCCCTGTACATGATCCACAAAACAGTTCATAGGAGCAATGCCATTTGCTCCAAAAGGAAAAAAAAAACCAAAACAACCAAACACAGCTGGGTGGCTAAGAACCTCAATTTAAGCTGTTTACATTTAATCCAGTAAATGTCAAAAGTGTCATTAGGGACAGGTACAAAGATTGCCTCACTATCAGACCAATGGGTAGCTGAAGAAAGACTGAGACCAGAAGTTTTTCCATCAACAGAGCTGGATTGAAGAGAGGCCACCTGCCCACAGCAGGCTTTAGATCACAGGAAAGTGTAAAGCAGTCCTTTTGCGATACATAAATGCTCACCTAGGAATCAAAGCTTTCGCTTCCTCAGCTGTCTCAGGACACAAGTTAGCCAAACATGCCAATTCAAATTTATGGAGCTTTTTCTGGAGCAGTAAACTGTAAGGAAAGACAATTAACTTGGTGAAATTACAAGTAAGATAGAAATATAAAAGGGCATAAACCAAACCAAATAGATGTCTTTTCTCACTCTGCTTTTGGCACTGAAGTCAATGCTTTTTCAGGAGGAAAGACTCATTATATAATTGCATAGAGAAATAAAAGTCACATCAGTTAACTCCACTTCCCCAGAATTACTCTACAAAGTTTCAAAAATCGTCCCATTCATTGCAATCAGCTGTCGTTTAAACACTCAAAACAAAGCAGGCTAGACCTAGACAGTACAACCCTCCATGAAGAAGTATTATAGCATGATCAAATTTCTTGCCTCTTCAGAAAGACAAGATTCAGAATTATAGTACAAATCAGGAAACACCACTAAACTGTACTTTCATAAAGCAACATCAATATTACCCACCAAATTCTCCAGTATAGTCTTATACCCTAACTCTTCCACTCACCTACGGACACTGGCAATGGTTTCACGGTTTTTGAAGCGGCTGAAGCGTGCTGTGTAGTTCAAGGTTTTCATGAAGACTTCTGAAAGCTCCTGCTCATCTTCTGCACTCTCATTCTGTTGCTTGCGATGCTCAAGCAGCATATGTACTTCTGAATTTAGAAGAGTTTCCGCAGTTTCAAATTCTACATTTGAATGAGTGAACATCAGCGTAAAAAAGGTAAAGCATGGATGAAAAAATCCACTCTCAGAAGTTTTTTATGTAAATTTAGCTTTGGGAAATAAGGAAACAAACAATGTGTTTCACTGTAATTGTGCAAGCCCTTTCACCAATGATTGTGCAGCATTTCATACTGAAAATGCTGATAAAAATTACACCATTTTGAGTGAAATTCAATGCGTTTGTCTTTTTGACCACACATTTTACATTTGCAGCCCATACCTTCTGATTTGTCACATTTTTGCAGTATGTTTTCTTCACCCATTTTTGGCAGAACTTAAGTAATGTTTGACTTGTTTTAGAAAAAAATATTTAGAATTGTAATATTCAAAAAATTCAAAAGTGACGGCTGTGGTTTTTGGAAGCCTCCGAGGAGTTCTTAAAGTAAATGTGGATGCTGCTGTATATTTTAAAAAAGGCTTCATTTACCTGAAACATTAATTGATCCACTTAACTTTAGTATTTTCAGGAAAAAAGTTTTAACCAATCTTAGATTTTTTCCCCCTTTTTAGCCAACTCTGCTTGTTTTTCTTCATTATCATCATAATCATCACTGTATTTATTCCAATAACAAGAAGGTTGTTCAACATCAGCAGTACGAGCTGTTCAAAGCAGCAGGATCAGAGAGGGCGTCCCGGGGTGCCCTTCAGCACTGTTTTATAAAAGCTGTCAGCTACAGGGCAGTGCTAGAAAGGGACTGGCAACCTCTACTTTGCATGGAATGGTAAACTAACTTTGGCTGAACGTGGGTAGGCTATAGATTTTACTGTAAAAACATCCAAAAACCAGTCTTTCAGGACTATGCTTTTTGTTAAAAAAATGCAGCACGATCGCCCCCTTTTTTTTTTCTCCTCTTCCAGGGCAGCTCTGAGGAATTAATACAGCTCTGGAATTTACACTGAATGGTTTTCTGAAAAAAATACACAGACTGTTAGTGTCCTTAGGTACAACTCAGGCTCTGGACAGCCGGTTTCCAAAAATGCTGCACTATCCTACTGTCAAGAAACATCGATTAAAAAGTAATGGCTACGTCAAGAATCCTCTTGCTACAGCCTCATCCGAAGAATTTTTTATTCCTGTACACACACCTCGTGCTCCACATAAGTAAGAACAGCCATATTTTAGCAATCATGGGTTCCTTAAATACATACATGATTCATTACCCCTGATTTTTAACACCTGCGGCTCTGTAACCGGGGTGTCTGTGGCTGGCGGGGCGGTCCGGCGGCTGAGCAGCGCCGAGGGGCGCGGCGGGGCAGGGAGAGCTCGTTCCCGCAGAGGCGCCCGCGGGCTCCGCGCGCTGCCCGGCGGCCGCCGCCAGCCTCCAGCCACCGCCCGGCCCGGCGCCCACGGCCCCCTCGCCGCCCTCGCTCGGGCGGCCGCCCCGCGGCGCGCACCTTTGGGGAAGACGAGCTGCGAGGCGTCCTCCTCCACGTCCGCCGCCCGCGGGTCGCTGCCGCCCGCCGCCATCGCCTCAGCCGGCACCGGAAGCCCCGCCGCCCGGAAGCGCGGCGCCGCCTCAGCCCCGGCGCCGAGCGGAGGAGGGTCGGGGCTGGCTGAGAGGAGGTGGCGGGGTGGGCCGGGGCCCCGGCTGGGCGGGAAGGAGGAGCGGTGTGCCAGCGCTGCCGGCAGGGCGCGGGGGGGTGTTGTCATCCGCGCAGGGCTGGGTATGAAAAAGCGCGGTTACCCCTGTGGGGCACCGAGGGGGAGCAGCGGGGACAGCGCGCCTCGGCACCCCCCCGCAAAACACAGCCCTCAGAGGTGTGTTTAAGCTCGCTTAGAAATTAGCTCCCACAGGCCGCAAGCAGTGGGGCGCTGGAGCTGTGTTTTGTGAAGACAGGCCAGATAACTCTGACAGACCAAAGCGTTGTGGGCCCCGAGTCTTACAGCGCATAAACCAGGGAGAGCAGGCGGGGAGGGAACGCGGAGGGAAACCACGCTCGTCTTTCACGCAAGCAAACCCGGAGGAGGGCTCGTTCTGGTCAGTCGTTTGGCAAGTAACAGCAGAGCTTAAAACTCTGCTGGTCCCCCTCATCGGACTCTGCACGGCAGCACGCATTTGCCCAGAAGCACCCGGGGGCCACGGAGGCAGCAGATGCGTCTTTCACCTGTCTGGCTTCACACCAGAAGTGGATCAGGGAGCTACAGCCTACTCCATTTTGCTACCAGATCCTCCAGCCGGATAGCAAACGACCTTAAGAAAACTGTAACTGTCTGTACCAGAATTTCTATTTTAATATACTTCAGTCTGTGAGGAAGGAGTATTGATAGCATTAATAACACAATTTGAAAGGGAGGTTACTTTTTCAGACTATCCAGAAGTAATCTATAGACCCCTAAAACTCACAGGTAGTCTGAAAATGATTATAGTTCTCCCAACACTATGTCATGGGAACACTGCCAGCAAAATAACTTGGGGAGTAGTATTTTCCTTGGAGAGCTCACATGTAAGTGCCTAACCAGCCTAAGACTCTTAAAGTAATCATCTTATCAGACCTTCCTATGTCATCCTGCACCCTTAAAGAAGGGCAAAAATAGACTGTTGGAGGATTTATGATGAAACCACTCCTGTTCTCGTGAACTTGCATCCGTGCCTAGGTGAATTGTTTCCTGCAGGCTGGGAAAAGGAACGCATCAAGAATATAAGAATACAAAGGGGTCAAATCATAGATCTTTAACATTTGTTATCTGGATAAGCGAACATGGCAGAGAAACTGATTGAAAACTAATTTGTTAAGTGGTACAAGCAGAAAGACATTCAGGAAGATGGAATGAAAATAGATCAGGGAACATGTGGCAAATTAAACAATTTCAATTAGGTTTACAAGAAAACAAGGAAATCCATGCCAGATTGATGAGAAAAGCATTTAAAATCACTTGGAATCCTGATGGCTTCTCAAATAACCCATCTACTCCGAACATCATGATTCTCAGAGCAGTAGGTAGCTTGCAGAGGTTTAAGTTATTAATTTCACTTTTGTTTTTCCCCAAGGATCCGTTCTACTTAAGTAGACAAAAACTAAAACAATTAAGAGAAAGCCCGGTGCTTGCAAGAGTTTATAGGTACAGCTAAAGAGGCTATTGTGAAAGGTAAAGGTTCATTATCACTGATGAGTTTGGTTAAGGTCTCAAGAGTCAAGAGACAAATAAGAACATTTCTGAATGGAACGTGCCCCCCCCCCCCCCCTTTTTTTAAAGAATTAAAAAAATGCACTTAAACCCATGGTAAATATTGTTCAGCTACTGCAACAAACCAAACATAAAGTACCTGACCTTTCCTTTGTTATTTTTAAAATGCACTGATTTCCTCCTCACTAATAATGACTGTTTCAGCATTTATCAATTCGACTGGAAAATGTGCATAAAAAAGGAAGATGAGATAGATTAAAATAAAGTGAATGACTGTAGGAAGTTTCAGGCATATTTACTGGTCATATCCTAAAATGAACTGATTAAAAAAAAAAAAAAGACTTGGCCAAATCTAATTTATTGTGAACAGAGCCTCTAGTATTCCATATTCCAGGGCAGAAAGTATTGACCCTTGCTGGAGACATGATATTAGATAGTGGATTGTTAGATAGACCTACTATGGTAATTTCTACATGGCCATAATTTAAAAACAGACCCAGTAACAACTAAGTGGACCAACACAGATCTTAAAAAAACTTAGCTAAATACCTCTGTGTCATAAAATGTAGGAAGAACTAATAACAAGGATGTTCTATTATTAGTATAACCATACTTTGTAATACGCTTTCCTTCTAATTCACCAGCAGAAGAAATGTTGTCTTCCTAGTAGTTTATAAGCTTTCTAGCAGTTAATTATGTATTTTCTGTGGAATGTCAAAACCCCCGACTTAAAAAAAAGGCAAAGTTTTTGATGGATTAAAGGTGATAAGATTAGGATATTGAAACCTTAATCTCTCTTCACTATCATCACTATTTCTAGTAGATTATAGGAACAGGTCAAAATCCTTGTGGATATAACATCACCCGCTCAGAATTTCATGTGCCATAATAGCCATTATTGCACAAGACACACGTGCTTTTTCGTCTCTGTTCTTAAAGTATAACTCTTCAAGTTTAGGTTTTCATACCATTTTACCTTTGTTTTTTTTTTACTCCATTTAAAATTATATATCCAAAACTGTAATGAATGAACATGTATGAGCAATATAAAGTTACAGCAATACCCAGTAATAAAGTGATAATAAGCCTCTGAATGCAAAACTGGCTCTTGCATGATCTGTTAAGTTTTTGAACAGGTATATAACGACATCTAAACATTCTATCAACTGGTTGTATAATACATAATTTATGTCAGAAGTCATGTGATTATAAGAGTAGTCTAGCTGACTATAAAAAAAAAATTATGGTTCAATAATCTGGATATTGGTCAATTTGTAGAGTTACATCCTTGTTTTAAGGAACATGGTAACAGTAGTCTTTTGGGCTTTGTGTGTTTTGGGAGCGATCATCAAACATATTCACAGGTCATCTTTTCCCAGCTTGTAGCAAAAACAGTTTAGAAACTTTTCTATCCTACTGCCCCATGTACTACAATTCAGTTTGAGAGCAATCCTTTACTACATAGGTCAGTATAAATATTAATTTATTGAGTCGCATGGGAAAGTGTTCTGGTTTTAATTTTTATCCTCAAGAAGTAGCATTTCTCAATCACAATTAGGTAGCTTATAATATAAATTTTGTCCAAAAATAAAATTCTTTTTTTTGTGTTTAGAATAAAAATGCTCAAGTGTTCTTCATTTGAAGTATCTTGTAGAGATTTCTCCTAATCTTTCTGTAATTTGTTTTTAGAAGAAAGTGAGCGGTAAATGACCAATTAATTTTGTTTCTTATTTCAAACAGAAGTAAAAACAGAAGTGTTTTATGGAGAATTATCCTGGTTTATATTTAGTCTGGATTGAACTATTTCAGTATGCAGTCATATGTACGCCCTTCTACCTGGCCTCGTCTTCATTGTGAGCTGCTGAGTGTTACTGCAGTTAAGGAAAGCAACACCCATGAAAGAACCTCCGACGAAAGACACCAGACAAAGATTTTATGTCTGGTTGATTCAATGTGAAACCAAAAAAATCAAGTAAGGAAAAACATATACCATAAAAATATACAAATAAGTCACTGTATTCTAGCCAACAAAGAAGCTGAAAGAATATACTTGATAACTTACCTGGGCACATGACAACAGTGGATGCTAGTTTTACGGTTGACTTCAGAATTTACAGTGAGTCACCTGGAAATCATGTTAGCCACAGAGTCCTCCTCAACCCACTCCTCATAAATTGCATAGGGGATTTACTTTCCAGCTTTACTAGTACCAGAAGCATATTTTCTGAAAATAGATTTTTGCTTTGTAGTTGCACTGAAGTCAATGATTTTCTCAGGCATATTTAAGTCAAAACTACCCTCCCCCTTGGTTTGGTTGGGGTTTTTTGGGGGTCTTATATCTGTTTTTCCTTGACATCCAGGGCTGCCCTTCCCAAAAACCACAAACAGGAAATGTAGGATCTTTAACTATACATCTGCTGTAAATAAAAAATGAGCAATAACCTGAAAGTGTATGGAAAAAACATTTAAGCCAGAGTTATGTACATCAGAACTATTATACAAATCAATTGATCCTGTCCCAAAGGAAACACGACAATATTTAGTAAAAATCCAGACAGATGGGTGTTTCTTTTTCCTGAAATAACGTTTTTAGATCACCTGAAGACTACAAACTGTGAAGTACAGATAATCTGTTTTCATTAGTTCATTTTAAAAGACAAAAAACCAAAGAACAATTTTGGCAGTTTAAGCCAGATATACAAATTCAGGATTTTCAGTATAATACAGAATTCTGCATGTATGTGCTTTATATGTTTCACCATCATGACAACTAACAGAGTTATTGTCAAGCAAACGTTATTTCAGGATACAAAGATACTTTGCTCTGCCATTATTAATGAAACATATTTAATCTTGGTTTTTAACTTTCGTACTATTTTTCTTCGCTTTCTTCTAGTGAGCCTGTCTTGACTATTTCTGTGCTTCCAGACAGCTGTCATCCCATTCTGGCAACCTCCCTGGTTCTGAACATTTAATGTAATTTAGAGGTTTGGTATTCATACATGTAGTATATTGTTAATCTTTCTAGATGAGAAAGGTGTCATCTTATCCCCCATAAAGGCTGTGAGAAACCATATAAAGAGGACAGTACAAATAATCTTTATCCATTATGATTTATTCTCTACAATACTTCATTAGAGGATAGAGTTCAATTATTTACACTCAGAAGTTATTATATAGGTAGGAGGCAACCAAGTGTAATACAAAGAATTGGTCTGACATCTCTGCACTGAAGGTCAAAAGAGGTCTCCTGCTTTAAGGAAATAAATTAACCAAAAAAACCCAACAAAACAACATGTAGTTTCCAGAATACAAACAGAAAACAGCACTAATAGTCAGTGAAGATTGCAGATGTTTGTTAATGTACTAGGAAAACAAATTATTCTGTGCAAAGGTTAAAATGAACTCTTAGATTTTCTTACAGATTTTTTTTTTGTTCGATAAATTGTAGATATGTGATACTTTGACGTTCCCAAACTGAAGTGGCCTCAGTTGAGATTGACTGTTGAACGTTATGAAAAAAAAATTAAGAACCTCACAGTGGAAACATTCCAACACTGACAGACTCCAGTGATCAAAGACATTCTCCTGTAGTTACTGTAAAACAAAGACAATTCATAATTGCAGTGAGATTATTTCTCAGTTGTGGTTGTCATGAGAATAAGCCCTTCTAGACCAAAAGGCACTTGCTTCTAAGGATGAGTTAAATCCAGATAAAACCCGGTAACAGTTCCTTTGAGGAGTAGTTCTAACCTGCTGTCCCAGCCAAGTAACCACAGAGAAATTCTTACATCAATTGGTCATTGATTTTGGTTGACTCCATCTTGAGGCAACTCAAAGTATATTTTGTTTCTAGTTCACCTCTTTCATCCTTATGCATAGCTGCCATGTAATGATCTAGAAATGGGATTATTTCCTGAGACCACCTGTCCTTGTCATACATTTTTCTGAGCTAACTTAACTATTGACACACTTTTCAACTGATTTTATAGCTTGGACCCTTATGGGACTAAAGCTGAGAGGGCCTGTTTCTTAGGCTGCAGACCAGTGTTTCTGATTTGCTAGCTTCTCACTGCAACAAGACAAGAACACAGTACATATTTAGAGGCATTTTTGTTTGGTTTTTTTTTTTTTTAAACAGACCGAGTGGGGAAATGGAAGTGGGAGAGGACAAGGCTTCCCCAGTCCCAAACCATCTAGCCCACTTCAGGCTTAAACCAACCAAGTCACTCAATCCTAAAATTCTGTTCTTTAAAAATGACAGCTAACCCTCCCCACCCCACCCCTTAGTCGTCCCCTATTCAAATAAAATGAAATCAGGAAAACACTATACACCGTTGAAGACACAGAACAGGGCAAACATCTGAAAAAGAAACAGTATTGTTGAAAAGCCTGGCACTGTATGCCTGCATGACCAGTCTCACTGAGCGTGCTCAGGGGTGAAGTTTTAGCACCATTTTTTTGCTTTTTTTAAACCTTTTAGAAATTAAATTCTAACATAGAACACTTGAACAGTAATGAGTGTAGCCCTATGTATCATACTGTTTGACAGCTGAAAGGTGAATGGTATGTCCAGAGCTGACCCCACCCTCCCCCATCACTACACGGCACTTGGGAGAGTAATTACAAACCACTCGAGTTTGTAACAAGACCGATTTATTCTCAGCAGCAGGAAATCATGAAACAATCCCTTAATCTTCAATTGCTTTTCAACAACATCACAAGGGAAAAGTGGCAATCTGTAAGAATGACCCAGTACAGGAGGAAAGCTGGGTCGATATTGCACCATTATCCAGAATAGGACCCCCTCCTTTCCCTCACATCTCTCTCCTCCAGCAGGAGAACGTTACATCAACATGAAGCAAAACTGCACAATTCTGTTTGCTTCTCTAGGAGCAGAAGGAGCAGCAGCATGCAGTTCTGAGCTTTCTACCAGCCCCATTCCCTGCCATGCCAGGAGAGAATTTCAGGCTTGAAACACCAGCCAATTTTAAAAGCCATCATTACCACACACAAGTAAACTTCAAAGGTATACGCAACCAAATAGCCATTACTCTGCTATGCACTCGTATTTTCTTTCCTGATCATTGTTGACCCTCCAGAAACTTGGAAAACAAAACAAAACAAAACAACCCAGAATTATATTTTGAAGTCCAGTGACCTCACTGAGAGAGCGTCATAATTTAGAGTTTATGACATCCCTCAATGACGCTGCAGAATAACAACTGGGTCACTTCTCTTCCTCTTAGATGACAGTATTTCTTGTAATCATCAATGATGGGAGAAGAAATACAGAATGCACGAGTTTCACACAGTTTGGGTAACGCAGGTTTCCCCACTCATTGCCTTGATGTGGTAATGACTAAACTGTAGAAGATAACAACTTCCCAGTGAAACTACATAGCTCTATTCCATAGGCCTGCTATAAACTGGAATACTCACAGTTCCCAAGACCGATAGTCACACCAGAGAAAGTGGCTGTCCTATCAAAAGGAAGGTCCCCGAGACTGTAGCTTAAGTTAAACAAATTTCAATCACTGGTCTCACTTGTATGACTACAGTCAATGCCCTGCTAATCCAATCAGGCTCCATTGTGTCCAAACAAACGTTTGGACACAAAACTTGGTTGTAACAGAGAAAACTGCCTAGGGACACTCAAGTACCTTGTCCTTCGCATACACAGCATGTGCCACGTTCTCTCTTACAGGCATAACAGCATTCTGTTTCATAGCAGGCTACATTACAGAGCACTGTCTAAAAATCCAGAAAACTGTAAACCAAGAGGATTTCTAGAGAATCCAATCTACAGTAGGATCTGATAATTAAAGCCTTCTAGGATTTATTTAAATAATGGATTCATCTGTAATACCATCCAAAGGTTTTTCACATCTTTAAGTGTTTTCTGTCCATGAGGATGGGGTGCTATCCAGATGTTCAGCCCTCCCCAATATCATAATGTCCGCCTGTGATGTGTGGGGACTGCAATCAGCTCTCGGTACACAACAGATACCAGAGGTTAAAAAAAATTAAAAAGAACCTAAAAAATGTTTTGTTGGACTCCGTTGCCCAGGCTGCCAGGGGAATGCTCCTACTTGATCTGGGGGGCTTCCGTTACGAACAACTCAAGTTTCCGGAGTGTCGGTAACACACAAGAACGGATCAGTCCGAAGCGGCACTTTCACCCTAGAGGTCTTCTGCACCTCACGACAGTTCGTAGGCATGGAGCCCCGATCCAACTGAACCCCCGCTCGGAGGGAAGGCTGAGATAAGGCTTGGGCCCCTGAAGTTCTGTCATGCTCTCATCCTCCCCCCAGGTCAGCTGGAAGGCAGACTTGGCAACGGAAGCTAGCATCATAAAATGGTGCAGTAATAGAAGTAACTGGACCAGGAAGAAGAGGCATCTGCCCCAATGATGTCGTAGCCGTTGGCAGCAACTGGGGAGTGGGACTGGTCATGCAGCCGTGTGTCAGGAGTAATGATTGTAGAGGGGGGGGGCATGAAGAGTGCCATTCTGGAAACAATGCTGACGGGAAGCCATGTATTCTGCATAACTGATTGTCACCTTCTCACTGCGGTACCTATGGGGACAGCGTAAGAAAAAAATAACGTAAACAGCCTACGCAATATGAAGGGGCTAGACATAAAAACATTCATCCCAGATCACCTTTTAGCTAACAGCCAAGAGGAACCCCCTAACTTCAAAAACTACTTTGTCTGATATTGCCTCACGCAGCGGTCTGAATAACCCATCTAAGCTTGTATTAGCTTCAGTGTCCCAAAAGCTGAGCCCTATTCAAGGCAATCATAATTAAGGGGACTCCTGAAGTAGCACACAGGACACAAATTATCAATTTGTATTCTTTTTATCCACTTGCTGTGGAAAAAAAGGGCATGAAAAGTTTGCTGGAAGAAGACTCCGTTTCAGAGGCTAAATAACCAGTATTTCATTATTATTTACTTTCATGGTTATCTTCACATTTGAAAGGCTAGTAAAAGAAAATGATGGAGAGTTGGGTGAAGGGAGGCTTATTATAGCATATATGTGACTTAGTCCATGTTGTACAATCAGAATTCACAAAACATGAAGTCCCTCTGAGAGACCAGAGATTTCCAGGTGCTTCTAAAGCATGCTACACAACAGATAAGTTCAAAGTGGTTGTGAATTGCACTAAGTTCACGTTACACGAAATTTTAATGAAAACCTTCATGCTGTCCTCTCCTGTTAAAAAAAACCCTGCATATCCACCTCATTTCTCCAGAGGTAAGGAACGACCTGATAAATTAGTGTTTCTATACAAAACCAGAATGTCCCAATTTTTACTAACATAAAGGGAGCTGAAACCAATAGGACAGCTGGGGGTAGAGAAAAGCAAGCAAATTCTGAAAACCAGCCAAATTTGAGTGTGGTTTGGTTTTAAGGCAGCTGTCACCTCCAAATAGCTACACCATCCACAGATGAGCACACTGAGAAAAGGAAGTCCATTGTAAAGATACAGAAAAATCAACCTTTTTAACTTTCAAAGGTTCTGCTTCTTTTGATTTTCATGTGGATGATAATCTTAAAACCAGTGGCACTTCTCTTAGAAAGTGCTAACTTCAATCCTGCATGGACCGAACACATTGCACTTCATTCCATATACATTATATGTCTAACACGTGGCATTTATGATTTTGTGTTTCAGACTACATCTCTCATCTGAAAGAGGCATGAAGACTTACATCAAGCACAAATACTTTAAATTCCCCACAAAACACTATAAAGTAAAATTAAAGGACGACAAATATATTGACTCACCTGGTGAGTTTAATCGTTTTCCTAAAATCATTGGTAATTGGAGCCTTAAAGCCACCTTTCCTGAGTAAGGAGTCTATGGTCTGGATCTGATCCCAGTCTATTGAAAAATAGAAACAAGGGAAATTTTTCAATATAAAAATGTTTCAAAAAGATAGAGATGCATTAAAAGGCCCCTAGAAAAGCAACAACTAAACAGGAAACTTTGAGCTTTAGAAATACCAGTGTTGAACTGGACATACATGGTCTTATGCATGCACACTATCTGCACATGTCAACCCCTTTTAACTCATACTGGAACTGCAATGGTCTATAAAACAGTAATTCCATTTTCCATATGACCTCTCTTCTTACAAAGGTCTGTACCTTGCTTCTGTTGCAGGGACCCCAAACTGTTTTATCACGTGCCACTCAAGGTTAGCTCTCTAAGCCTTAAAATAAGATAATACTTAGCTCTTTACATAGACAAATTGGGCTCAACCTGATGCTCTAGTGATAGCACAGTGCACTGCTATGTGAGAGATCAGAGTTAAAATTCCTACCTTAGTCTTTTGCCCCAGAGCCAGGAGGATGCGACCACTCCACTCTGCTAGGTGGAGGAAAGGAGGCAATATTTTGAGCAGTTACCATGGTGACCGCTACTATATTTGAGTGGGAAGTGTGCTCCAGAGGGGCCCTGTTTCCTGCCCTCATCTGGAGGATGCTACTTTAGCAAGAATGAGGAGGAAAGGGACTCTCCTGTTGGTGCTGTGCAGCCTGCAGTTATCCTAGTTGGTGGGAGAAACATAGAAGAGGAAAGATGCAACGCTGAATGAAGCTGGAAGATCCATACTTTGAGATCCTCTATTTCTTAAGCCCTAAAACATTTTTACACTAAGATACAGCTGTGCATAGATGTGGGATGAGAGAAAGGCCAGATGAAAACCCAGCAGCAGCTGTATCAGGTGTCAGTTATCCAGATTAAGCCTGGTGGCTCCATGGCACTACTATGATCCAAACCCAAAATCCATAGATTTATGTTACCCAATTCTGTGACACAATGTGTTGACATGTTTGGCTGCCATCTCAAACCCACCTTGTTCCTTAGCAACCTCAGGTAAATACGTGGCTGTGCGTTTGACACCTTTCTCATTGATGAACTCTATTCTGATCCCATGGATCCCAACCTATAGATGGAAATGAATAGCCACGTAAGAGGTGTTTGCTAGCACTGAGTCCATGATCGAGTTGTTATTCCCACAACACTGTGCATCTCTCTCTCTATGGCCAGTTTGGCTTTTGCCTGGATAAGGACATTCTCTTCCCCACTCTCTGTCCTTGCCAGGCAGGTCTCACAAGTAGCAATCTTAGCAGCACAAAGGACCTCTGCCACCTTTCACAGACGAGCCTGACCAGTTTCCCTGCCACTTCTCCTGAAGTAAGTCTTGTCAGCAGTCTGACAGTTTTTCCATCTCTTACGTTGGGCAAGACAGACAAGATCTCTACACAAGATTCATACCTAAAATAGCCCAACCACAAAGTCTATTTAATCCTTCTTGAACTAAACGCATTTCCACGTACAAGGTCCTAAAAACTATTAATACCTTCGGTCTTAACTACTTTTTGTTCCCAGTTTCTATTCACAGCATCAAAATACTTCCCAGGTTTTTACATATTTTTACACCCATCTCCTATTAGGCCAAATCCATAAAACATTTTCATGTCTCTCTTACTCCCATCCAGATCCCCTCCCAACCGGAAGCATACTGCTAGCCCATCCTCTTCTCCCTCCTAGTTTTCCAGCCCCATTTCTTCTATTCCCAGTTTCAATGCCCGTACACCCCTGTAACAAACGAGACACATCACCATGTACTAACCCGAACCCGAACGGAACGAGAGTGATGCAGAGTTCCAAATGCACCTGTTCTCACCTCCCAGTCCAGGTAGTCACTGGCATCCTCAAAGTTAGTGAGGAGGGAGACAGAGCAGAAGAGTTTGGGCAGCTCCTCGCGGGTCAGGGGGGGAAATCGGCTGTCCTTAAGTGCACTAAAGGAAAGAGAAGATATATTACCTAGTAGAAGCACCGAATTAAAGTGTCAGAAGCTCAATTATTCCCTTTTTGATTATGCCTCTGTGAAGCATGTTTCTCTTTGCTAGTGCAGGGAAAGTGATTTGCATCTCTTCCTAATCTAACGAACTGTAATACACAAACACCAGTGCAAGCTTCCTGATGCTGTCCTCCACTTGCTGCAGTTGGAGAGAAATTATGTGCTACGTAAGATGTCAAAACTGTTAGTATGCAAGACAGATTTGACATTAGCCCTAAAACGTCAACCTAAATTCACCTGTTGTCAAAGATGTTCCACGAAATCCTGATATATTACCTCACCCTAACTATCATACAATTCTCAGGTTCATTTTATTGTGAAGCATATTAAATTGAACTATGTCGATCCAACATCTTAACCTTGAATTCTCATAGATCTTGAGCAAATTAAACTAATTTCAGATTTATTTCATTTTCAACATAATTACCTGGTTAATGTATATTCCCTGAGTCCTGAGTGAAGATTCATGGCTGAAAAGGTCCCGATGCAGCCACGAAGCCGCTTGTCTCGCCCCGTCTTCCACGTCACAAAGAGTGGACTGAAAAGGCAAAAGAGAGAAATACTCTAGCTTCTAGAGATATTTGGTTGCTAAGGGGAGACCAACAAAGTGTAAAAAAGCACGTATGCGTGCACTTGCTTTCTCTCCCTCTAATAAACCCCAATAGGCATGTTTTCTCACCTGCTACCTAGCAATAATAAAAACCCACACCCACACCCCCCCAAATGCAAAAACCAGCATCTCCCCCCACCTTTTCGGCATACTCCTTTCTCTCCACCAGTACCGTGTAAGCTCTCCACCAACACCTTCCTGGCCAGGCTCTGCACTGTCTTCTAATGAGTGATACGGTTATTTGACCCCTCTGATTACCTCTGTGAGTAATGGCCTCATTTGGTAGCATCCACTAATTTACATGACAACCCATATCAAAATTAATATAGGTGAAGCAAGTAAGATTACTTCTTTGTCATACCATTGAAATGGAAAGATCCCCAAGCATTCTACAAACCATCTATAATTCAGGTTTGGGATAAAAGCTTTTCTTTTTTTTTTTTAAAGGGATAAAAAGCAAGCCTAGGCTTTTTTTCCCTGGTATTTCCATGAGGATCTGACTTCTGGGTCCATCCCTAGTGCTCAAACAGTTTATGTTCACATCTTTTGCTTACCTTACATTTGATTTGCATTTACACAGATTCTCCCGTTGAACACATATCTAAATCACTATATTGTTCCTACTCAATCACACAGATTTGCACTTTCCCCGTCTACTATCATGAATTTACAGGCATAATCGTAGATTCCCAAATTCAGCAGGCTCATTTCAATCTGTTAAACTAGAAGCCATGATTAAGCCCCCAAAAGCAAGAAGTTCAGAATAACAGTATTCAGAAGAGCTCTATGAAGAGGTAAACAGGTAAAGACGACTGTGAATATTGAATGCAAAAATTTCACTTCTACAGAAGTAAGTGAAGTTGCAAACAGCTGTAGAGAGGAAGAGTAAAGAAAGGCCAATGGTGGCTGCAGCCATACAAGAACGTCCAAACGTGGAAAATTTTGCAAGGCAACTGATGATGCTGATCTAATTATAAAAACAGGATGAGTGATCTTACTTTTTCAGATTACATAGTACTGAATACAACATGTGGTCACTTTGAACCCAAACATAAATGAGAAAGTCAGTCATCAGTGATTCCACACATCAGTCTATGGATTTCTATTGAACTTTAAAAGATAAGTAATATGATAGAAAACATTCAGTGTTAAGAAAATAATTTTCTGAAATTAAACAAACATTGGCAGGAGTTCTAAAACATGAAAACAGAATAACCGATTCTACATCAGAGCGCAGACACTTACTTTCCTCAAACTCTTGAAGCTGTTGTAAGCAATATATTTTTGCAGCAAACATTACAAAAAAAGTGAGGGGATTCTGTTTGGACACAAAACCAGCATGAAGTGTGGATGATTTCTCAAATACAGGCAACAGAGCTTCTTATGTCTAAGTAGTTAGAACGTAATTTAAACTGTACTGATAAAGCAATGCCCAGTGATGTTCCTCAGAGCAACAATGGAATTAAAAAACTCTATCACAGCATAAATCCATCATTCAGGATCTAGTTACCAGCTCTGACCAACGGCAGAAGTACTACCCAAAATAGCAAATAGCCTTTAAGTGACAATTGTGAAGTACTTTGCCCACAAAGGAAGCGGAAACATTCTTCCACAGCCATCAGCCACCTTATGGTTGCTTGACCAAGACAGAGGATTTACTGTTCTAGTTTTCCAACAACACTTCAAGGCACTTGCAGGATATCATTCCTCTACACTGTCATCTAGCTACCATATGTTGAAACAGAAAACAGAAACAGAGTGTAAGAAAATACATTAGAAAGGTTACCAAAAAAAGATACTAAACTTACAAAGGAGATTTCTGAGAAACATTACTGTCACAAGCTCAGTGGAAATTTAGCTTAATCTAATTAAAGTTTTGAAACCATTACTTAGCCCATGTGACACTCACCCCAAACAGAAAAGGGAGGGGAGAAAATGAAAAGCATCACCGACAGAATACAAATCTAAGTAAGTTCCTTCTCTTCTCGGATTCACAGGTTCACATTTCCAATTCACCTCTTTCCCCTCCCCTCCCCCCCAAAAAAGATGTTTCCACTGAGCTGTGACACAGCTTTCTGTGTCTATAATAGAAGAGGTATTACCAGAAAGGACAGGATAATTACATTCAGAAGGCTGTCATATTTTAAAAGATCTTAAAGCACATTTTGAACAATTTTTCACTGTGGTCATAACAACTGAGGCATGGAAAAAAAAGATCATGATTTTGTACAAGTATATAAAATTTCACTATTGTGAAGTTTTTTCCTGTAGAAAAGACTTTGTTTCTGTATGTGAAGAATAAATGCGCTTAGCAAATTGCAGGTGCAGCTGAAAATAAGCCAATTGTTCCACAGCCCCTCCCTGAAGAGTGTATTTCCCGGATGTGCTGAGAAAAGTCATGACAATTTTTTGCCCACATTCACCCAAGAGCACTTACCAGTACTTTGCAGCCATATCCTGAGCACATTATGGCAACCATTTCTCCCCCAGCCACAACATCCTACTTAGGTGCGTTTGATGAGTTGGCTAGGCTGAGGGGAGGGGAGTTTCAGCAACTAAAAACTAGGTTCTCCAATTGCAACTACAAAGGGAATTTTAAAGTAGCAAAATATAGTTTGTTCAAATCAGAACTTAGCTCGTACTAGCAAAAAAAGTACAGATTTGTTACAGTACGGATTTTATGATGCAAGTATCTTATTATTTGTCTTTCATGGCAACTGAAAACTTGCATGGTGTAGTTTTAGTACCAGTTTGTGATATCTATTACTAAAAAAATCAAAGACTGAAGTACAAAAGTGGAAGAAGTAACCATAGTTAACTACTGGCATGCTATACAGGTTCAAAATTGACATTTTTTCAGTAACCTGAACAACAAAGGGGATATTTTCTCCATTTACCAAGTTAATTCAGACATAACTACGAATCTTGCAATGCCACCTTCTCTGCATTGATTTGTGAACCTCGCTGCTAACATGTATGTAAGGTTCCCTTACTCCGTAGGTATCTACCAGCTCCATAATTCCCATCCATGTGCATATCCTCTCAAGCTGGTAATTGGAATTCACAGTAGTTTTCAAGTCATAACCCTGTAACTTTTATGTTATTACCCTGTTTATGCAGAATCCTGATCTTCACGACTACTTCTAGCTTTACTTTGGGGTTCAGCACCAATTTAGAAGATCTGTTTTCTGAGAAATAGGTCGGGACAAACCTGTGCATCCTTCTATTCCTTCCATCAACACCCTCTTTTCTGTCTGTCCAGAGAGACTTCTGGTATATAGCTTTGTTTTGTTCAAAGATCTCTTACATCGACATTAATGTTGTTACAAAGAACAAAAAGGAAATTATTTATGTATTTTCACTTTGCTTACTCTTATATTTGATAACGTTTGGCTTGAAGTTCATTACATTACTGTCTCAAGTGTGACAGATCATCCCTGTGTGCTGCTCTACAAGAGAGCAAGCCCCATGCTTTTCCCTGGGGTACATACAACTAGAAGCAACACCACAGGTGCTGAAACACAAGAAAATTCAGGTAGGCATTTGCCCAGAGGGGAAGAAAAGAGAAGTGCTGGTTTTGCTTTGGAGTGCTGATCTAAAAGCCTTTTAAATTATCAGCAGAGAAATACCCAGTGAACAATTTTTTACTTTTCAAATTCGGGCATAAAATTCAAACAGCTGAGATTCCTGAAAGAACGCCCTTTTTGAAACTAGTCGACAGAAATGGCAACAAAATCCATCTAGAAATCTCCTTTAACACCAAAATAATAAATCTGTATAAAATAATCTCTCTTACTGACTTAAGAACAGAACAACAACAACAACAGAAAAAAACCCTTTGCATTTCAAGTGACAAAATAATAAGCAGACTAATGTATCATTTTCTAAAAGGAGCCTCCTTAGCTTAGGTATGAAAAACAACAGAAATATTTCAGTTTGGGGAGTCCTGGGAACTATTCTATATTCAGAGTATTTCTCCATTCACTTGTATTTACAATATTAAACAGCTTAGTCTGCGGTAGCATTCAGAACATGTATCCATAATACTGCTCGGATAATAACCGCATGGATGCACAACCTACATCCACACTGACAGCCAATAAGGTGGGGAGACATTCAATACACGGAAAAAGTCCTTGACCTGTTTAAGCCATTGTTCCTTTACATCAATTTAAAATTCATTAACTTAAATTAAGGATGTCAACAACTTTTTATTGTATCTATTGTTCTGGAGGTGGCCCCTGGAGGAGTGTCAGAAGATGCATCTGTCATTGATCTTTCCCATATAATTCTTCCACCAAACATTTTAACAACATTAACATTTCCACACCTACGCGTTCAACCTTCAGATAAACTTTAGCTAAATCTCACCAAAGCGAAATACCTTCATAAATCCTTCTCTTCACTTCTTCTCATACACACCTCCTTTCTTCTTAACCTTGGTATCGCCCTTGAAAGTTAACTCTCCATTTCTCCCCATATTGCCCAACTAGCACTACCTCCGTAATACAGCTTTTCAGTTCCACAGCTGGCAAATTTTCAGTCCCTCTCCCTGCTAAACCCACTAACTTGGACAACTGAACACCCTTGTGAATGTCCTTGTTCAATTCTCACCAGCTCAGCACTTGTTTCAGGATGAGCCGGGAACTTGTTTCAACTTCTTTCTTTATTCTCTTCCACTTGCTTTACAGAAGGAAGGCTCTCTCCTTGTCCCTTCACCAAGTTAGTGCCTGACCTTAGAAGCAGGATCCGCTTCAACTAATGACATTATTTTACTGTTTTCTGAAAACTCTAATTTCAGTTTCACTCATTCTTTCAGTACAATTTTATGGGAGGCACAGTGCAGTTAATTTTTTGCAGAGCAATCTATTTACAAAGACGGGAGCAAACTTTAACAGAACGTTACCACAAAGTGGGTTTGCACTCCTTGATCAAGTATGCAACGTCTCGCGCAACACATCAGATGGTGAGCTGAAGAAGCACCGCACTTCCTCATATTTTGCCTAGCTCTCTTTCTGTAGAGCTAAGCACGTTCTCCCTTGAAGGCCACTCTTCAAAGCTCCACTCATCTCCACCAACAAACGTTACGGAATATTTTTACTCTTTGGTGCACTTAGAGCGTGTGATTTTTTGTTTCTGGTAGACAAAGCAAACAGCAGAACGCCCCCCTTCCTCCCTGCATACCAGTTTTCCCATTTTCCAGAGGAAACCCTTTACTCCTCCCCAACCAAACCACAGCTCTGGATGCTGGTTTCTCAGCTTTCCTCCCGCACATGGATTTACTCACTAGGGGTCATTGGTAAATCGAGGAAGTCGTGGCTGAGGGAAACCATAGAGATGACAGTAGAGTACATCAAAGCAGTAGCAGCACATCTCCGCTGTCACCACCAGGTTCTTGGTGCTGTTGGCAGTTCCATTGGGCCGAGTAAGTGGGCTCAGAGCTCCTGAAGTGGGATTCATTCGAGTAATTGGGGAATTTCCTGGGCCCAAAGTCAAGTCAGATACGTTCTCCCTTCCATTATTCCCGTCTGTGTGCTGGTGGTTCTGAAGAGGACCTGAACTGGAGCCTGGTACAGTTGTGGCCTGATTCCCATGACTGTGCGTTCCACTCCCAGACAATTTGGGCTTCTTTACCCCACAACAGCCAGCTGCCAGCTTGGGCTCAAGTGGAGGAACACAGCGTCTTTTTCCCATCCTGCTTCAAAACTCGCTGCCTGGAGCACTGCAGAACCCTGGCAAGGAGGGGGCGGGAAAAAAAAAAGCAATACACAAAACAGTTATAGATGAAAAACCAACAGCTGCTTCCTTGCTTCTGCTAAGGTGTCAGAGAGGTTTGCTTTTGCAAAAAGAGGAAGAAAACCCGTGCAACTACGTACAGAACTAAAACCAGTTCAGCAAGCAGAATGGGTGTTTTGACACCTAAATTGAAAGTGTGTACACAACATGCATGAAATCACACTTTTAAAGTTATTGCTGAGGTGTACTGAAGACTGTAATAGGCAGCTTATCACAAAAAACCCATAACCAGCCTTCCCATAAAGGGAATGAAACTGCGGGAGAACAGAAGAAAAAAGACAAAAAGACTTTGGACTAGAGATATAACCCATCCGCTACTTTTCTGGATCACCCGTTCCCCCTCGGCCAAAGCCCGCACCAACGGCAAACAAGCCATTGAAAAACCACAAGCGCCTTTCCCTTCCCCATTCATGACGAGTGACAACAACTCCGAATGACACCTTCAGGGTTGGACTCCCAGGGGTGCTGTCCTTGATTTAGCACTAGCCTCAGCAAGACGCAAAGAGAAGCTACAAGCATTGAACCACCATTTTCTAACCAACAGACTATTTTCCAGACCCGAAGAACTAGAACCTGCATTTGCTTTCTGGGATTAAGTAAATCAACAGCGCTCATGAGTAAACGTGTAGGGTGTGCAGTCGGGATACGCAGGGGAGGAAGAGCTGAAGACTGTGCACAGTCTGAACAGAGCTGAAGACTGTGCACAGTCCGAACAGAGCTGAAGACTGTGCACAGTCCGAACAGAGGGAAGCGGTAATGGCAGGAAACAGATACAGTATAAAAAAAAAAAACCCAGAACAGTGTTTTGCTTGCAAAGAGAATGCTAGCTCTTGCATCACAAGAAGGGGTGGAACAAATACAGGGAGGAAAGCCTATGGAGACAAAAATGAACGAAGATGATACGCAAGGACCACACATCAACGGTAGGAACCTAAATAAGTGTAATACCATCACCACCATGAGATCTAAACACACAAAGGGAGGGAAAAACAGTTCCCCACCTGTCAAATGGGGCTAAAAGCACAGACATGTAAGTCACAGAGAACACCATGGAAAAGTGGCGGTCACACTCGGCTCTTGCGAGTACCGGGCTACTTCTTTAACCACCAGGGCATCCCTCCAGCTCTTCCAAGTGTTTAACCGATGGCTGAACTGACAGCACATACACAGAACCAGGGGGTGTGACATGCGCTGAATTCATGCTGTGACAACTCCCTTCCTTCTCTGCATGTGCAAACAATGTAAACTTCATCCGAGAAGTTTCACCAGCCATCCTAAGAGTCACACCACCCTGAACTGAACCGGCACTGGGATGAGACGCGTCGAGAGACATGCCTCTCGGCACAACACACATACACTTGCAGTGCTTACTCTGCTTAGGAATCCTCACCTCAAGGTTTTAGAAAGGTAATCCGCATAAGGAACAATTTACAAGACCCAATAAAAATCACCCTTGTTCCTTTGATGTCTACCTTCGTAACAAAAAAAAAAAAAAAAAAAGGAAAAGTATAACTTTGACAGAGTAAACATGTAATTTTCTTCGGTGCCTATTGAAAGTTACGCTACTGTGGCTCAGCGAGGCTGCTGCGATAGAGGAGCCTTTTCAAGTTATCGCTGAAGGCTGGCCGCGTTTCGGGGGAAAAATAACGTGTTTATGTGTTTGAAACCGTAACTCCTCATTTTAAATTGAGGACGTGGCGGGGCAGGAAGAGGTCTTCCCCATTCACCGTCCCGCCACCGCCGCAGCAGCCAGAAGGGGCCTAACAAAGGCAGCTGCACCGATCGCCGGGGCTCCAGCCAGGGCCCCGCTTGCCCGCCGCGGAAGGCCTCCGCCGGCCACTCGCCTCCGAGCTCCCCCTGCCCGGGGAAGCGCCGCCCGCACGGTTCAGCGGCGAACGCCAGCCGGCGGAGGCGCGGACCCTGCGAAGGGCCCCAGCCCGCACTTTCTGACCGGACCCACCAGAGACCCGGCGCAACGCCCCGCCGCCCTGCCCTGCCCTGCCCCGCGGGCCGCCGGCCGGCTCCCCGCGCTTTCGCACCGGAACGCCGAACCGCGGCACAACCGGGGGGCCGCCCGCCCGGCACAGGGGCCGGCTGGGCCCCGCCGCCCCCCCCGGCGCGGGACGAGCCCCGCGCGCTCGGACACAAACTTTCCGGCGGCGCTCCCGGGGGTCCCGCCGGCCCCGCCGCGGGACGCGGCCCGCGGAGCCGCCGCAGCCCCCCCGCGCCCCGGCCCGGCTCCCCCGGGGGGCGCAGCCCGCCCCCCCCGGCGGGGCAGAACCGCCGCCGCCAGGGGGCGCCACGGAGCGGGAGCCCCCCCCTTCCCCGCCGTCCCCTTCCCTGCCGCCGGGGCGGGCGGGACGGCGGCGCCTGCCCCCCCCTCCCCGGGCTCGCCCACCTCCTGCTCCCGTCCCGGGCCGGACGCGGCTTCTCCTCCGCCTCAGCCCAGCCGCCGCCGCTGCTGCCCCGCCGCCGCCGCCGCCTCCTTCTCCCGCCTCATGGAGCCATGGGCCTGGGCGAGGCTCCCCGGAGAAGCGGGCCCGGCGGGCGGGGGGAGGGCGGGGGCAGGGCCCGCCGCGGCCGGGCCGGCAGCCGGGCTTCCCGGGGCCGCCGGGCAGCGAGGGGAGCTGGAGGACTGGAGCGAGGCCGAGGGAAGGTCCTCCGCTATCCCGGCAGCCTCCTCCCCGCTCGTGAGGTAATGAGGGAAAAATGTACATAGTCCGCCAGCCTCCCGTCGGCCCCGCGGTGCCAGCGCGACCATAGAGAAGGGAGGACGCTCTTTCCCCCTCGGAACCATAGATACCGGGGACTTCCGCTCCCAGTCGGAGGGCGCGCGGGGCCGGATTCCCTCCCCGTCACGTGACGGGCCGCACGTGCGAGGACAAACAGTCTCGGGGGCGGGCGGGGCCGCTCCCGCGCGGGGTCCCCCGCCCCCGGCTGCGCGCTGACCCGGGGGGCGGGGGGAGACACCCTCACGTGGCGGGCGTGCCGCTCTCCCATTGGCCAGCAGGCGCTGTGACGGCACTCCAGAGGAGGGGCGCGCGGTCGGAAACATCCATTCCGTGGCTCGGGGCGGGGAGGCGCTCCCCCCCGGCCTCCCCCGGGTCACTGGGGGCCTTGGTCCGTCCCGGCGCGCGGGGGCCGCGCCCTGCAGGCGCTTGCTGCGCTGGGGCCTGTCCCGCCGCCGCCTCAAGGCTGAGGGAGCCGCGGCGCTCCCCGGCTCCCGCCCGCCGCCTCGGCCCGTCCCGGCCTCGCCCAGCGCGGGAAGGAGCTCCCCGGTGAGGGGTCGGGCGTGAGGGAGGCCCGGAGGCCGGTTCCGCCGGGGGTTTCACGGGGACGTACGCACCGAGACGGCCCCTCCGGCGGGTTGCTCCATCCGGCCGGCAGGAGCATCGGGAAGGAGGGCGAACCCCAGGCAGTTTCCAGCGTAGGCAGGCTGGCGGCCGCTTTTACCGCTGTGGTTGGTGCTGGCAAAGACAGTGACAGAAACAGCCCTGGCCGCCCAGCGGGTTTTGTTCTCAGATGTAAAAGACGTTTCTGGCAGTGGCACAGCGAGACCAAGTGTCACAGCCGCACCAGCACAAAAACTGCTTTTTTAGTATTTCTGCTTCTCGTCCCCAGCAGGGCACCCAAATCCTTCCCTCCACCCCTTTTCCACAACCCTGTCAAAAATACCGCAGGGCAGCGGTTATTCCATCCACGGCTTTAGGACGTGCCGTAATACCAGAGGCTCGGTCTGCGCTCCCAAAGGAGGGACTTCTCCCGCCGCTGGTTGTTGAGCGGCTCAGTCCCTGTGCTGAGGATCCCCGTACAAGTCGGGGCGTTCTGGCTGTACCAGGTGTCCTCAGTGTACAGCGGTGATGTGGCGGAGGAACCCTGCAGCAAACCACAACGCTGCTTTCTAATTCTTCCGTAAGAAAGCCGAAGAACAGACTTTTCAGATCCCAGTATAAGACACTACACATTCAACCTCAAGAGACAAATAAACTGGCATAGCTCTTTAAGACTGTAAAATGGAATTCCTGTATACCACTCCTGATCTAAGCATAAAGAATAAATAAGAGGCAAGAAAACCTCAGCTGGAGAAACCTGGTTGAATGTCAGTGGATCTTACTTTCTCCTACAGAATCTATATGGCTTCTGCAGCACTAGGACAAGACTGAAATGATTACCATTCTAAGGTTATGGAACAGCATGATCCTTTTAGTCTAGATGATAGCCTTGAATACCAGCTTAAGAAAACTAAGGTTACTACAGGAGTCTTTCCAAAGAATCAGATGAGAATAGCCTAGAAGAAAGGATTAAGAGCAAGTTTTTAACTCCTGCAGTCCTTAAAAGAATCCTTCCCTCCTTTACCCCCCCCAAAATACCTCACCCTTTGCTGGTAATGCCTTGGATTTCATCCTTTGCAAAGGACGCAAAACAGTTCTCAGCCCTACAAAAGGCAACTTTATAATCGTGAGCGAGCTTCTTGCAGAGTCTTTACGAACCTGGGAGCGTTGGCGGTTTTATTACCATGGCAATGTCAAACAAATACTTGACCAGTTGTGCATGTTCTGTTCCTGAAGCACAAGAAATACAAGGTGACAAGCGGCAGTTTATTTGATTCCCACCTTTTCATGTCTTATTTCTGCTGTGCCAGAGTCTCTTGCATTTCAACACACGCATGTATACACACACACACTCCTTGCAGGCTTGTAAAACTGTAGGGATATGTTGATGTTTTCTTTCTTCTAGCCAAGGAAATTAGCAAACAATTATCATAACTTTCCTATTACCAAAGTTACAATATCATTATACTAGAATTGTATCGTACAATTAAAGTGTTTTTATTTTAAAAAGTAAAATCAAGCTAATATGAAAATGAGACTGCCATCCAGAAATAAGTTGGTTTTGCATGTGTTAAAAGCACAGCAACAGTGTTTATATGGACATTCTACTTGCTTCTCTAGTTAAAAAAATCAGAAATAAGGAATTAAATACCATTTTTTCTAATCTAACTTCTGAAAGAACTCAGTTCTGAATAAAGTCAAGATAACAGCCCTATAACTGGATGACAAAATAAGTATTGTTAAAACAGAATTATTCATGAAACTGAAGCCTCCTGCTGAGGAGACTAAAAATGAACTGATTTGGCAACCTTTCTAAAAAGTTAAGGTTAAATGCCCAAGTGCATGGGGGGCAATCCATATATTGCATCTTTAGGAGCTGAAATGTGAATTAAGTTATCCTTCCCTCCGCAGCACATGAGGCTGACTACTTCCCAACATTCTGCTTCTCCCCAAAAGGCTTCTTTCAAGGCTTTAGCTTGTTTTTGAGTTTACAGGTTGAATAGTTTCATTAGTATAAAGGTATACAAACTGCTCACATACAAAAACCTCCAAGTCCTTTATTGTTTTCAGGATGTATGTGGTACATACAATTAACATTACACCAGCTACAGGAAGTCCTCTGTTGCAAGAGGTACTTCAAAACAAGTATCCCAGAGCACCAACACAGACACACACACACACACAGACACTACAAAATCACTTTGAAATGATTTCCCCCCCACTTTTTTCTTTTTTTTTTTTTTTTTTTTTTTAAACTTGACTGCTAGGACTTCTGAGCCCTTGGAGATTCTGAATGCGGCAGATCTCCTAGTGCAGCGGCACTGGTTTAAGAAGGCTACTTCAGATACTGGGAGGTCAGAAGAACAAGAACTGAACGGGGTAACTGAAAGCGGTGTCATTCTCAGTGCTGTGAAGCATGGCTGCTGTCTGGGTCGATACCTGCATGTCAGCCTCCTGGTGTCCCCTGCAGAATCTTCTCCTGTGTTACAGGCGTATACTCACCTCGTGTACATTTACCCCTAAGCTGCAGAACAGGAGAGCGCTGTCCATCACACATTGCATCACTAGTTCCGATTAGTAGGCACTGACACATCAGGAGCGTTAAACAAACGGGACTGGAAAGACTTTAAAAAGGGATGAGCCCGAGAGAAATCTTTGTTCATTATGACAGATCACTGCCAATCCCTTCAGGTCACCAGGCTTCACATGTCCATCTGTTGCCAGCTGTTCCCTAAACTCATCCTTTTTATTCAGATGCTCTGCTTAAAAATAAACCCAAACTACAAAAAAGGTTCAACTCCGTTCTGTACATGTTCTCCGTTTCCAGAGTCATTATTCTGGCTTTACACCTTCTCCTTTCGCTTTAATTTGGATACTTTCTTGACAGTTCCATTCTTGTTCAGAAGCTTCAAAACACGATCCTTGTGATCCAAGACCTTTAGCATGGAGTCTCGAGCCTCGTTGATTTGATCCATCACAAGTTTACACCTCTGCATATTCCCCTGAAATGAAACACTGCCGTCATTAACAGCAGACCGTCCGGTCTAGGCAAAGTTGTGCGTACCCTTTCGCAATACCGCTTGTAACCGACGACACAGGAAACAGAGGAAGTGTACCTCTGCCATTTTTTTTGAGCCAGCTTTAGCTCTTACTAACTGCAGTAGGATATTTTGTAATTAAGGGTAAAGCAGTTCTGCGGGGCCGAGAGGCCACAGGAACCTACCTGTATCAGTTCATTGATTCGATGCAAGTCATCGTCGGTCGCTGCCTTTTTCTTCGGAATGAGTCCCTCCTGCAGGGCAGTCAGCCTCTCGTACACATCATGCTCCAGGTTGGTCTAAAAGACATCAGCACTTCATGAGAAGGTTCACCACTAGGCCAGAAAACGTTCGCCCGCATTAAGAAAGCTACACAGAGAAGATGATAATCTGTTCCCCTCTCGGCTGCTCATGTTAGTCATTCAGAAGATGGAGCCTCTGACGTAGAGTGTGGCACTATCATTCTTACTAACATCCTATTTACAGGATTGCTCCACTTCTGAACAAACATGGATCCTAACCAGAACTGCTTCCCCTATTTCTCACAATACTATTCCAGGAATGCAGAGGTTTTGGGGAGTTTGGTGCTAGAATGCAGAG